>NW_028319112.1:2257500-2580000 GCF_062004578.1 Staurois parvus | reverse complement strand
TTTATGAATTAATTAATGCACGGTAGCAATTTATGACTAATTCCTTCTGTCCTAATCGGCCATCTGTTAATGGTTTTTATTGAAATAAATTAGTTAACAAATAGATTTCAAATGAAGCAGCCTTGAATAGTTTGCAGTTTACAAATTAAAGCTTGTTCATGCAGGTGCTGGTTATAGCATTAAATGTTTCCCATATATCCATAGTTATGTTTCCTAATGTTGATGTTTTCCTCTTTGCAGTTACAATGAAGGTGGTTTTGAATTTGGAAAGCTGTAAGAACTGGTAATCTTACTGCCATTTCTAAGTGTTTTTCGAAACCTATGACTAATATTCAGAATTTGTGTGACTGTGTATATCTACAGTACATGTACAGTACTGTGCACAAGTCTTAGGTGTGAAAAAAAAATCTCTGTCTCTGTTCTTGAGGAAAGTTTATTTAGGTATGATAAATTCTGGTAAACCTCTAACTGACCAAAAAAATGGAAGAGGATCAGCAAGCAGTGAGTGATTTGATAGCCCTATTGGATGAGAGAGGTGAGTATAGTGAGGATGATGATGACACTGAGGTTTCTGATGTTTGGAAGAGGAAAGCTAATCTAAAGATACATTCTACAATAATGCCCCAAATTAAGGAAAATAAATGGTTGGGTCTTTCTGGACTTAGTCCAGGAAGACCTAACCAAGGGAAAATGAGATATTAAAACTCCTGATAACCTCACTTCTGCACAGAGACTAGCTTTACAGGAAATAAAAGAAGCAAAAAACATAGTAATTAAAAAGAGTAACAAGGGGTAATGTGGTTCTCCTCTCAGAGTAACTATAAGCAAAATTCACAGTGCTTTTAGAAATAGAGGTGTTCATAGTTTTATTTTTTTATTTAACAATATGAAAAGTAAATTAACAAAATAAAAATCCAAATCATTATTTAATGTGACCACCCTTTGCCTTCAAAACCGCAACAATTCTTCTAGACATGCTTGCACGCAGTTTTTGAAGGAACTCAGCAGGTAGTTGTTCCAAACATCTTTGAGAACTAACCACCAATCTTCTGTGGATGTAGGCTTCCTCAAATCCTTCTGTCTTCATGTAATCACAGACAGACTCCATGATGTTGACATCAGGGCTCTGTGGGAGCCAAACCTTTACTTGCAGGACTCCTTATTCTTCTTTACATTGAAGATGGTTCTTAATGACATTGGGGCATTGGCTGTATGTTTGGGGCCAGTCACACACCTCCCTGATGGTATGTCATGATGGATAAGCATCTACCTGTATTTCTCATCATTGAGGACCCCATTAATCCTAACCAAATCTCCAACTCCATTTGCAGAAATGCAGCCCCAAACTTGCAAGGATACCTCCACCATGTTTCACTTTTGCCTGTAGACACTCATTATTGTACCGTACTGCAGCCCCATTTCCTATGTTTTCATGCACTAGACAGGGAAAAAAGGTTTAGTGACTCAACTATGCATGAAAACATAGGACATGGGGTGCAATAAAATGGCAGGACTGATGAGTCAGAACTTTTAACTTTTTGGCCATAGCAGAAGGCAGTTTGTTTGCCAAAGTGTACGAGAGCAGTACAATAGTGAGTGTCTACAGGCAACAGTGAAGCATTTTGGAGGCTCCTTGCAAGTTTGGGGCTGCATTTCTGCAAATGGAGTTGGAGATTTTTTTTTTCTTTTTTTTTTTAAGGTATTTACCAAAACCTATTCAAGCAATAGTTCTATATGGGTTGAAAGTGCGCACACTCAGGTTTAATTTGAGGGTATGTACATCCAAATTGGAGGAAGGGTTTAGGAATGACAGCTCTTATGAATAGCCATCCCCCCCCCCCTTTTTTTTTTTTTTTTTTTTTTTTTTTTTTTTTTTTTTCCAAGGGACCAGAAGTATTTGGACAATTGAATCAAAAGCTGTTTCATGGCCAGGTGTGGGCTACTCCTTTCATTATTTTTTCATCAATTAAGCAGGTAAAAGGTCTGGAGCTGATTCTAAGTGTGGTATTTGGAATCTATTGCTGTGAACCTACATCATGCATTCAAAGGAGCTGTCCATTCAAGTGAAACAAGTCATTGTAAGGCTTCAAAAACTAAACATCCATCAGAGAGATAGCAGCAACATTAGGAGTGGCCAAATCAACAGTTTGCTACATTCTAAGGAAAGAAGAACGCACTGGTGAGCTCAGCAGCATAAAAAGGCAAGGACGTCCATGGAAGACAACAGTGGTGGATGATCGCAGGATCCTCTCTATGGTAAAGAAAAACCCATTCACAACATCCAGACAAATGAAGGACACTCTCCAGGAGGTGGGCGTGTAATTGTCAAAGTCTACAATCAAGAGAAGACTTCACAAGAGCAAATACAGAGGGTTCACCACAAGGTGCAAACCATTCATGAGCCTGAAGAATAGAAAAGCCAGATTAGACTTTGCCAAAAAAAATCTAAAAATAGCCAGACAAGTTCTGGAAAAGCATTCTTTGTACTGATGAAACTATGATTAATCTGTACCAGAATGACGGGAAGAAAAAAGTGTGGAGAAGGCTTGGAACAGCTCATGATCCAAAGCACACAATGTCATCTGTAAAACATGGTGGAGGCAGTGTGATGGCATGGGCGTGCATGGCTTCCAGTGGCACTGGGTCATTGGTGTTTGATGTGACAGAAGCAGCTGGATGAATTCTTCAGTGTTTAGAGATATACTGTCAGCCCAGATTCAGCCAAATGCAGCAAAGTTGATTGGACGGCGCTTCACAGTACAGATGGACAATGATCCAAAACACACTGTAAAAGCAACCCAGGAGCTTTTGAAGGGGGAAAAAAAGTGAAATATTCTGCAATGCTCGAGTCAATCACTTGATCTCAACCCAATTGAGCATGCATTTCACTTACTGAAGGCAAAACCAAATGCAGAAAGACCCACAAACAAATACTGAAGACAGCTGCAGTTAGAGCCTGGCAAAGCATCAGAAAGGAGGAAACCCAGGCTTTGGTAATGTCCGTGGGTTCCAGACTTCAGGCAGTCATTGTCAGTAAATACTCAAAATATTAAAAATGAAAATTTTTATTCGTTTTTCCAATTACAGTTGAGCCCCTGAAAATGGAGGGACTGCGTATAAAAATGGGTGCAGTTCCTAAAATTTGTACTTGATATTTATGTTCAACCCCTTGAATTAAAGCTGAAAGTCTGCACTTCAAATTAGTTTGGATTGTTTCATTTTAATTTACTCTGGTGGCATACAGAGCCAAAAGTATGAAAAATGTGCCCGTGTCCAAATATATATGGACCTAACTGGGTGTGTGAAATGGGGGTTGGTTAGCTCAGAAGTGTTTTCGAGCGTTTTTAAAGCAAGTCTACTTCAGTCAAAACTGTATTTAAGGGCATGGCAGCCCATGCAGGGGTTTCCGGTTCACTCGCAAACATCATTATTACAAAAATGCTGAACCACCTGGCTCTCCTGTCAGCAGTACTGCTGCTCTCTTGTCTTCCCGACCATGGCTTTTCAGGCTCACAACACCTCATTTCATAGGCCCACGTCTGGCCTCTGGATAGGGTCCTCCCAACACCCCTGCTCTCCCAATCTTGAGACTTTACAGATCCCCCTCCTGAACTCTGTAGTTGCCTCAGCTCTTGGCCTTTTTGACGATCTGCTGAGCTGTTCCAATTCTCCCAGTCCTGCGGATAAGGGAATTTTTCCAACATGGAATCTTGGCTCTCATGCAAGATCACCATTCCTGACTGGAGCACACCTCACACAAAGGCTCTCTCTCCCATTGGAAGCCACTGCACTGATTTCTCATCAGTCCTTTTATTATAATTATGCACCTGCGCACACACATCTTGCAGGTTTTCAACATAACCTGTACACTAGTTTGGAGATTTTGTGTCTTGGGAAGGTGGAAACCACTAAACTACAAAGCCCAATCTGGGAATACCAAATCTGGAGAAAGCTGTAAAAACAGTTTTCACCGCTCAAAAAGTAACATTTTGTATGGGACACTATATTACAAAATACTCCCATAAATGTGGGCCATTGATTGTGTGCGCAAATTAACGAATCTGGTTTGCAAAGTATTTTTCCTAACATTCACTCAAGACCATGTTGCAAAAATGAATACACCCTAATGAAAGTCTTAGGAGCAAAGCTAAATTTTAGACACAAAAAATCCTAATTAACCAGAATTCAGATACAGGTGAGTCCTATTCATTAAACAGGTGTCCAGCAGACAGTTGATTGTAAAAGGGCATTACTTAACAAAGAAAACTCCTTCCCATTTCAGGCTGTCAGCAATGGCACCACATGGAAGAGAAATGTTACAAGGCCTGAGAAAGAAAAAATAATTTCTTTACACAAGGTGAAGGCTACAAGAAGATCAGCAAAGCTTTACTTATCAGTCAGAATACTGTAGCAAAAGTGATAGAAAAATTTAACAAAGATGGAACTGCAACCATTTTATAGAGATGTCCAGGCCGTCCACGGACATTAACACCTCGACCGGAACATCTTCTGATGAGAAGGGCTGAAGAAAATCACCATGCAAGTTCACTGCAGTTTACTAAAGAAATAGCCAAACTGGGGTGATTGTTTCCCATGGCACAATACGGCTTATGCTGCAGAGGAATAGCATGCATGGGTGTCATCCACGAAGAAAGCCTGTCCTAAGCTCATGCACAAAAAACAATCCGCCTAGAATTTTGCCAGGGTCCATGCTGAAAAACTACTGGGACTCTGTACTCGGGAATGATGAGAGCAAGATAAATGTTTTTTGGAATTGTTGGCTTTAAAACGGTGTGGCGTCGCAAAGGTGAGAAGTACAAAGAAAAATGCGTGGTGGCAATGTCCTTCTGTGGGTCTGCATGAGTGTTGGGGAGCTGCATTTCATTGATGGTGTCATGAATTAACACGTCCTGCTCTATATTGAAAATGATCTAAAACACACATCTAAGGCCACTGTTTGCATTTGTGAAGAACAACAGGGTGATTCAGTGGCTAAGTACACTATATTGCCAAAAGTATTGGGACACCTGCCTTTACATTCACATGAACTTTAATGGCATCCCAGTTTTACTCCGTAGGCTTCAATCTTGAGTTGGCCCACCTTTGCAGCTATAACAGTTTCTACTCTTCTGGGAAGGCTGTCCGCAAGGTTTAGGAATGTGTCTATGGGAATGTTTAACCATTCTTCCAGGAGTGCATTTGAGGTCAGGCACTGATGTTGGACGAGAAGGCCTGGCTCGCAGTCTCCGCTCTTATTTATCCCAAAGGTGTTCTATCGGGTTGAGGTCAAGACTCTGTGCAGGCCAGCCAAGTTCCTCCACCCCAAACTTGCTCATTAAAGTCTTTTTATGGACCTTGCTTTGTGTACTGGTGTGCAGTCCTGTTGGAACAGGAAGGGGCCATCCCCAAACTGTTCCCACAAAGTTGGGAGCATGAAATTTGTCCAAAATGTCTTGGTATGCTTACGCTGTCAGAGTTCCCTTCACTGGAACTAAGGAGCCAAGCCCAAGACACTACTACATCCAACGCTTTACTTGGCGGTTGTACAGTTTGGATGCAGCTGCTCGGCCATGGAAACCCATTTCATGAAGCTCTCTATGCCCTGTTGTGCTAATATGAAGACCACATAAAGTTTGCAGGTCTTTAGCTATTGACTCTGACAATTGGCGACTTCTGTGTGCTTCAGCATGCACTGACCCTGCTCTGTCATTTTACGTGGCCTACCACTTCGTGGCTGAGTTGCTGTTGTTCCCAGTTGCTTCCACTTTGTCATAATCCCACTAAAAGTTGACCGTGGAATATTTAGTAGCAAGGAAATTTCACGGGTGGACTTATTGCACAGGTGGCAACCTATCGCGGTACCACGCTTGAATTCACTGACCTGAGCGCCCCATTATTTCACAAACATTTGTAGAAGCAGTCTGCATGCCTAGGTGCTTGCTTTTATTTACCTGTGGCCATGGAGGTAATTGGAACACCTGAATCCAATGATTTGGAGGGGTGTCCCAATACTTTTGGCAATATAGTGTATGTCTCCTGATCTAAACCCAAACAAGCACCTATGGAGAATTCTGAAGAGACAAGTTGAGCATCACTTCTCCATCCAGGCTCCAAAAGAGGTCATACTTGAAGAATAGAAAGATTGATGTTGCAACATGTCCTCAATTTGTTCATTCCATGCCTAGAAGACTTGGTGCTGTTCTTACAAATCATGGAGGTCATACAAAATACTAGATATAGTAGTTTGTTTTTGTGGGTGTATTCATTTTTGCATCAACTAATTTGAGTAAAACCTGAAGATTTTGTAATCTGAGTTATTTTACTAACCTTACTTTCATGTAATGAGCTAAACAAATGTTCTATAAAACTCAGGTTTGTTAAATTTTCATGTTCATTGAGATATTAAATTCTTACTTTTCAAAAAGGGGTATACTTTTTTTTTTTTTTTTTTTTAAGCTGAGCGCTGTGTGAAAAGTTCACTTCTAAGACGTGGCCAGAATAAATTGTTCTGTCCAATGAAATGAATTGGTCACACAAGCACCTGATGCCTGAAAACGCGCCTTAACTCTTATAAAAGCTTTAGACACTTTTACAAGAGCCAATAGGAGGAGCGTTTTTAAACCCTTCTGTGTACATGAGACCTAAAGCTTAACCCACATGGGTTTACAGAAGCTACAGCATTTAGTCTGTATTAGTTTTTCTTTTTCAGACCAAGTCCAGGAAAAATACATGTTGAACTTGCCAAAATTCCAGTGTCCTTGTGATTTTTCTGTGCCCTGAACTGATGTATTAAACAATGTTATCAGTTTTCCCAGCTATCTGTGGACTACAGTACACTTCAATATACAGTGGAGATGAGTAGAGACAGGGTTAATGGTCCAAATCAGGAGAGCAGCCTAGTGACATCCAAGTTTCCCTCCCCTCCAAAGATATAGTGGAGTGAGTGACCGTTGCCACCTAGGGCAGCAAGTTTATTTACTAGATTACCAAGTGGAATATGGGGAAAAACTAATGCAGCCACTACATCAAGGACTGATACATTTTTGGTTATGAGGTTTAGATTTGCTTTAAAGGTTAAGTCCATGTTTTATACCATGTCTCACATTACATCTTTCCTGAAAACCTAAAACATTTCCCCAACAGACCCTCCAGACACACATACACAAATCGTAGGGTACATACTCCAGCAGAATCCTTTTTTTTTTTTTTTTTTCTTTATTAAATTGGCGTTGCTCTGACCGCACAGCCACATCATCCAGACCTAGCATTGTTTACAAAGACCATGTTCCATCTCCACTGCAGAAAGCATCGCTGATCCCTCCTTTCTTTTTTTTTTTTACTCCTCCAGCCAAGTCCCTACACTTTTTTTTTTTTTTTTTTTGTACAGATCTGAAGCTGGGAGAAAACTTTGCCAAAGCCTATGTGTTGCAGCAACGATGCACTTTTTGTGAATGCAATACTCTGCAGGCTTCATTGCAAAAAAAAGGCTATCTATACATACCCTTGCACATATTTACAAATTACTGTTTTTTTTGTTAACCCAATTTAGCATGGGTTGAACATTATATGCACGCAAGTGTTTGTCATGTGTCATAAAATATCAGTACTTCATCATAAAAATACAACTCTGCAGTATAAGGGCATTCTAAACACTCCCAAAGTTACTAACCTTATTACCATTGGGGGCTAAGAATATGCATGTATCATACATACTAGGGGGGTACAACTGGGGGAATCAATGGTGGTGAAGGATCTGGGGGTTCTGGTAGATCACAAGCTTAATATTGGCATGCAATGCCAAGCTGCAGTTTCTAAAGCGAGCAAAATCCTCTCTTGTATTAAAAGAGGTATAGACTCCAGAGAGAGAGATATCATATTACCCCGGTACAAATCATTAGTAATACCTCATCTGGAACATGCAGTTCAGTTTTGGGCACCAATTCACAAAAAGAACATTGGGGAACTGGAGAAAGTACAGAGAAGGCCAACCAAACTGATAAGAGGCATGGAGGAGATCCGCTATGAGGAAAGACTAGAGGAACTGAATTTATTCTCTCTTGAGGAGATTAAGGGGGGATATGATCAACATGTATAAATACATCAATGGTTCATATAGTAAACTCGGTGTAGAGCTATTCACCTTGAGGTCATCACAGAGGACAAGGGGGCACTCTTTACGTCTGGAGGAAAATAAATTTAATCTCCAATCATGGAAAGGTTTCTTCACAGTGAGAGCTGTGAAAATGTGGAATTGACTCCTTCAACAGTTGGTTCTGGCCAGCTCAGTGGATTGCTTCAAAAAAGGCCTGGATTCTTTTCTAGATACACAGAATATAACTGGATACTAACATTTATAGGTAAAGTTTATCCAGGGAATATCCAATTGCCTCTCGGGGGATCAGGAAGGATTTTTGTTTTTCCCCAGCAGGAGCAAATTGGATCATGCTTTGCTGGGGTTTTTTGCCCTCCTCTGGATCAACTGTGGATACAGGATTGTAGTGTGTGTTGTCTTTTTTTTTTTTTTTTTTTTTTTTTTTTTTTCAGCCAGACTAACTATGTAACAATTACACACTGACCCACTAAAGGCATCTTGTACTTGAATATTCCTTTTCACATATCACATCTTTCGAGCTGCTGAGACATGCTAGAGCATGTGGGAGTAAAAAAAGCAGGGGGCTAGCTTGCCTATGATAACCTACATCAGCCACATGAGAGCAAAATATACAATTTGTTTGGGGTTTCCTGTTTGTGTTCCATTTTGTTGGTTGAAATATTGCCGTTCTTCTGAAGTTTACTGCTTTAAATTGACAATGTGCCGCCAGTTTTATAGTGTATTGCCAGAAGTGATATGTAACTTAGTGATGAAGTCATTGGCGTTTCTTATTTATTATTCCCAAAGCTGCCCAGGGATAGTCCTAAATCAGCAACCCGTGAGTTAGAAATATATGGCCATAGATAAAAGTTAAATTTTATGCTCTAGTATTTTCATTTTTGTAGGAAACTACAAGGTGGTATCAAAGTTTCGAGAACATGCTAACCGCTGACAGCAGAAGGCTGTGTGCAGTCACAGGGAGCACCAATCTTCATAAGTCAGTGTGTTAAAAGACCTCGTCCTGTGTACATCGGTAGATGTGCAACTGGTGCTGTGCATTACCACGTCCATTTCATCATGGACAGCAAGTGAAGTCCCAGGCGCTGACAACCCACGCCACACTATGCTAAAACAACAAAACAAAACTGGCTCCTCTTTAACTTTTTTTAGCTAGCTTTTAGGTTCAAAGCAAATTTTGTCAAGCCCTGGTTTATTCATATGCTAATGACTCTGCCGATTGCCATATGAATATGTCCCTCTTCCCACATGAAAACACTGTGCCCAGGCTTGTCATGAGACTGAAAAATCCCAGAGTGTCTTCTCAGTTCTTTATGCCAAGAACACGACCCAAGATGTGTGTGGCTGTGAGTTTTTCTTTACAAAAACTACAACGTTCACTTTCAGGATATTAGGATTAGTTACACTATTGTCACAATTTCCAGGTGTGTCAGAGGTTGCTGAGGGGACCCATCACAATATTGCTGTGGGGCCCCAAGTGTTGTGGTTATGTGCTTCAATTTGTGATATGGAGCAGGACCTGTTTTATGTGAGCTGTGGTACAATGACAGTCTGCAAAATGAATATGTTTCCTACCACACCATGCCTCAACACAGAAAAATGTGTTCTGTTGTGCATGGCCCCTAAAGTTTAGGAACATTATGATTTTGCTTTCTTGTTTTTACATTAAATGTTGCAGCTCTCCTAAAATCGTAATGTTCTGATACATTGCTATGATGGACAACTTTAGACCAAAATGGCATTTATTGATATTTAATCCCTCTTAATAACCTGCTGTTCCCTCACCTGTAACCAACCAGACTGTCCACTCATGGCCTAACTGGAGTCTTGTGTGCCAGAAGTGCAACTATGAAATATTCAATTAAACAGAAAATTGTTTTTTGCTGATTTATTGCACATGAATAGTGTTCACATTTCTGCTTGTAATAAGGTTACAGTCCATCAGTTTTACGCCCATTGTGATGAACAGAGAAGCTTTTCAAAATTTGTCCGAAAGTACATCCAGGAGCTCCGTAAACTGCTGTTGCTCCTAAGTCAATGGTGCAATTCCTCTCCTAAAGCCCTGTTCCATCCAAACCAAGTTTTTTTTTTTTTTTTTTTTTTTTTTTTTTTTTTTTTTTTTATTTAGTTTCAGATTGAATGGGGGAAAGGTTAGAACTTTTTGTTTTAAATTTGTTTGTCCCCATAGAGGAAACCTCCCATCCTGTTTAGCACCTACACTCTTTACCAAGGGTTATGGTTCCAGTTCCTAAGCATTAATTCCACCCACAGTCCACATTTCGTTCACCCACTTTACCAGTGGGTGCGCCCAAATCACACCCACTTTCCAGACCCCACTTTTAAAAAGTGATTATTGCCTTTACTAGTTACTGTACATGTGCAATAATTAAAAAAAAAAAAAAAAAAAAAAAGTTATTCTGTGATCCTGGGACATGGACCAGGGCACAGCATTGGCAATACAGAGTGCCAAGATGCAGGACTGTCCTGTCAAATCTGGGATGTTTGGCATGTATACACCATCACCTAGACAGTGAGAGAAATATTCCTGTTGAGGACCCACAGCAGTACCATCCTTCCAGAGGTTCTATATTTTCTTTACTGCAGTGTGCTTGTATGCTTCATGGTGTCATCTCCCTAACTTCATGTTGTCTTACACTTGTCAAACAGGAAGGAAGTGAAGATAAAGATTTTCCAGATGGGGACTAAAAACTAAAATAAAAATTTGGGCTTTGTGTGTGGAGGTTTTTTTTCCCTCCAATTAAAGACTGACTTGCTTGTTTTCTGTTTAAAGTGGCCCTATCACTGCCTGGAAAGAAGGTGGTGGGGAGCTGGACTTTGACAGCTCTGACAAATGGGGGTATTCCCCAGTGCAGTCCAGAGCATATATAGAAGGATGAGATCACCATAAATTTAAAGTAAGTCCAGAAAAATGTTTAATTCTCAAAAAAAAGGTCCAATGATGTTTTGATGGCTCACCAGTCGTCCTTCATGTACCGCACCTACAGCTCAATACACCATCCATACATGTCAGTGAGTTGCCTGTGAATGTGTGAGGAACAATGCTTCAAGGGACATGTAGTCCTGGGCAGGAGAAGGAAGTGATTTAAAGTGATTCTAAAGGCAAAAGTTGTTTTTGTTTTGTGGGTTTTTTTTTTTTCTTTTCTTTTTTAACCTTTTCTATAGGGGCACTCTCTAACTGTACTTTGCAGCTTGCTATGGGGGTACTCTGAAGGCAGGAGGAGCCAGAAGCGTCTTTGGGGGACCCCAGAACAGGAGAATCTGGGTTGCTCTGTGCAAAACTTTTGCACAGGGCAGGTAAGTATGACAATTTTTTGTTGTTTAAAAAAATAAAAATAAAATCACTGTAAGGGCTCTGTGCAGGGGAGATCAGCATCTGAACCCAGAGAAGCTGGATGTGATATAAGGCATAACAATTAAAGAAGACCTCCAGGCAAATTGTTTTTTCCCATGCAGTGGGTCTGTGTCCGCACTGCATGGGTTAACTGCTAGTTTTGTCCAGGGGCGCAAGGAAAAGCTATACTTAACCAATCCTCCAGAAAACCATGCTTCCCCCACGTCCAGCGGTACACTGTTCCTGCTGTTTACACATCCAGAGCCGGTCTATGGACGTGATGACGTCAAGAACAAGACTGCTAGCGTGCCGGGGGCAGGAGCGGTGGGGACCGGTTTTGCACTCTGAGGATCTGAAGATTTAGGCAAGTATACCTCTGCTGTGCAATTCCCTAGACAAAAACGAGCAGTATACCCATGCAGTGTGGGCACAGCACAGGGAACTAAAAATTTTGCCCTGAGTTCTTTAAAGTTTTCTATTCTGCTCTTTTGAATTCTGTCACTGTGGTGAAAAGCAAACGTTGATTTGATCCCACTAATTAGAAATTTGAAGGAACATTCTTAAAACAAAAAAAAATTTACTAAAAATTTGTGGTGTGTGGGTTTTTTTTTTTCTTTACATACTGTATTAACTGAATTATACACCACCAAACTTTTTTCTGAGGTTTTTATCCAATTAATTGAAACCTTAATCGGCCAACTAATCAATTATGATAATAATTGTTAGTTGCCACCCTAATACATTCTTAAGATATCACAATATACAGCAAACAAAATCAAGTTTAGAAAAGATCTACCTTTTATCAATAAATAGCCATCCTTGAGCTCCAGTCCAGTGTATTATTTAGTCTTTGTGAAAGTCTACAAACTATGGTGTGTGTATACTTAAAAATGTATCAGTCCTGTTGTACTGACTGCTTGTCTTAATTCTTGAAGCCCTAAAATGCCAGGACAGTACAAATGCCCCCCCCCCCCCAAATTACCAAATATTTGAAACTGAATACTTTTTGTTTTTCACATAGTTGTCATTTTAACAGGTTATTTCTCACACACAGCAAGGGCATACTTACAATTACGCCTCCAAAACATATTCTGCTGTGAGTATGAAGATATCATATGTGAGACGTTTTCACAGCCTAGATGCATAGAGGGGTCCAATGCGCCATGGGCTCTCAGGAAAAAACACATTCATCTACTCCTCCTGAGTATGGCAATACCACATGTATGAAGCTTTCACAGTCTAGCCACATAGAGGGGCCCAAAATCCAAGGAGCACCTTCAGACCTTCTAGGGGATAAATCTTGCGTTTAATTTCCTGACTACCTATTATGTTTTGGAGTCCCTGGAGTACCAGAACAGTAGAAACACCCACCAAATTACCACATTCTAGAAAACAAATGCCCCTAAGTATTTTTAGGAGGCATTGGTTTTATCTTTTGAAAACTACAGATGTTGCTCTGGGTTTTTGGGAACTGCAGAAAGAAAGGGAGAATTCAGTTGTTTTCAAGTTAATACAATATTTTTCATATACAGCATCCTTAGAATTGCTCTCCAAAACCCTTTCTGCTACTCCTGAGTATGTGAGAGACTTTTTCACTTTCTGGACTGATTATATACCAGACATTGTTGGCTGAGTGCAAAATCTGGTGCAGCTCTGTTTAGAAACCACTCAGTTTCCAGTTTTTTTTTTTTTTGGCCAAAGCTTCATTAAACAAGCTGAAGTTAGTAGCTGATTGGCTACCTGCCATGCACAGCTGCACCAGATTTTACTCACTCCAGTTTTAGTAAATCAACCCCATTTGTATCTTACAAATCAACAAATTTTATCAAAACCAATGTATTGTAATAGTGGCCTCCTATATGAGTGGTCATGGAATATAGCTCCGTGTAGCATCCACTATAGCAGTCACAGTTCCTAGTCTACTGACACAAGGCTGCCCTCAGGAATATCGTGTTCCACTGACCAGGAAGTACAGGAGGATGAAGAAAGGAAGCACAAAAGTCCCTGTGGTTCCAGGAGTGCAGTTGTCTGCGGGGGATGATTTTAAAACTGCTTGTGAGGCTACTCATAGGAGGTGGTACTTTTGATTAATGGGGCACATAGTCCAGAGGAGGAAATGGAATTGTGAGCATAGATAAAAATGGAAGTTCTGGAAAGCGGCGCATAGTGACTAAGAGGCTGTGTCTGCAATAGCTTTGATAAGTGTTTCTGGATGTTTTTTTTTGAGGAATAATTTATAAAGTTCTGCAACATTTGTGAATGATGATGTATTTAAAAAAAATAAAACATAAGGCCATTGTATTATAACTTTGTGTTTTAGCTATTGTGCCTACACAATTCTAAAACCTAAATGTTTGCAATGTTTGTTTTTCAGGCCATGGTTGGAGACGAGTGTGTAGGTGCCATCGTCTGCAAGCTGGATATGCACAAAAAGATGTTTCGCCGAGGTTATATAGCCATGTTAGCAGTGGATTCAAAGTACAGAAGAAAGGGCATTGGTAGGTCAATTGTATTGGATTATCCCTTAGAAATAAAATGAAGGCATTTCTGCCCAGGTTGGGGGAGACATTGGATGCCCAGAAATTGAAGGGGTAATGATGGAGTAGAGATGAGCTGTAGTATACACAAATTCAGTTGTCACTATTATTTGGCACTGTATTTGCATATTGTGCAATGGGGTGTTTGGATTAAGCCCCCATGCATTTTAAATAGACTCTCAAACACACACATTAACGGCACCCCAAATGCAGATTGCAAATGCAGTATTTACATCCGCAGCAGAAGATAGTGTTTTGAACGCAGGATAGGAAACTCACCGAAGGTGCCTTTTGTCGCACAGCGTTTTAGTTTGAACTGGCCTTAAAGGAGTAGAAGCTGTTTATTTGGCAAGAGGGAATTATTTACATTGTAACCCCACAGGTTTTGACTCAACACCTTACTAATATTAGTGGGAAATCCCCCTGCACTCCACAGAAAAATATAATAATATATAATACAGTGCCAGCTGCTATCACCTCTTCCCTATACCCCAGAAAATACGTAAAAATCAATCAAAATGGTGAAGCGCTATGCTTAAAATCATCAATATGATTATAAAGTGCAATAGATGGATAGATAAATAAAATATAAAATCATACTGTAATATTCTATGTGCAATACTATAAATGATGTGCCACTAACAAAGTCCCCATATCTCAAATATAAATCATATAAAAAATTGGAATGAACATGATATAAACAAGTGTAATATGAATCAAAAATATAATGCAGCAGTAATAAATACAATTTCAGTGATACAGTGTAAATAAACCACACTTGTGATAATGTGCAAACACTTATTAATTATATCTGATATGCCAATCAAACGGCTAACCAGACCAACCATGTGAAATAAATCAGTGATGTGCCACTCAATCTACTCAAACAAAGTGACTAGTGATTCAAAATATATATATATATATATATTCATATTCACAAAAATGCAGTCCACAATAAAAGTGCAAACCAATGTGTACAAACAATTTGTGTGCAAATAAGGTGCTTCACTTCTCCACTGCAAGCTTGGTGTGTGCTCCGGTGACACTCTAGTGTATCCTTAAGTGGCTAGAGTGCCTCCTCCTTAATTCGACCCCTAGGGGCCACAGCTCATTTGGTTAACAGATGTTCCACACCTGGAGGGATCTCAAACACCTGGCTCCACTAAGACTCCACTGACAGAACTGGTACTCCTCTACACATATGATCAGCGTAGTTGGACTCAGACACATACGGTGATTACCAAGGCCATAGAGGGATACACAAAGGAGATCTCCATAGTGTAATGCTGTTTATTTTAGATACCATATAACGCCAAAAATAAACACTCACATTTGTACAGGTACAGATCAGCGGTGTCCCATGTGCTATGGGTGTACTGTGGGACAGTGGGTGTATAAAGATGGCGTGAACTGGAAATACGTCAGCGCGCACCGCACAGCAAGCTCCCAGCACAATGACTGGGGTGTCAACGGGAGCCCAGGGTCCTGTTCTAACAATTGGAACCCAGAACTCTTGATTCTGGGTCACCTGATCGCTGTGATTGCCTCTAATCACAATGATCAGTCACTGTGAAGCCCGCCCCCCCCTTGTTTTCTCTTTTTGAATGGAGGAGAGAGATGCATTGTATCTCTCTGTCCTTTTCAGAGCGAAAAAAAACAAACCTGTAAAAGAAAAATTAAAAAAAATAATAAATAAAAATCTAGGTCTGTGCCAGGGTTAGTGTTTGGGTCAAGTGTCCGGGTCACATTTGTGGGTTTTTTTTTATTTATTTTTTTTTTTTTGGGTCAGGGTTTTTTCTTAAATTAGTATCCATGTAAATTCATGGCAGGATTTAAAAAGGGAAAAAAAAAAAAAGCAAATTGCACACTATTTGTTTTTGGGCTTGCTACGTGTACAAACGACTAACATACACATATGTGGTATTGCTGCGATCGTCAGAAGCAGGAAAAATAATTTTGGGTTGTTCTTTGGTGGTAGGTTATGGTAGTAGCAGGAAATATACAGCTAAATTTAAACAAAAGATGTATTTGTGTTTTTTGTTTTACTATTTTGGACCAGTTTTCCTTTGGTAATAAAAAAAAAAAAATCAGATATCCATTACCGTTTACCACCAAATGAAAGCCCAATTTGTCCTGAAAAAAGCAAGGTATAAGCCACTTGGATGCACAAAGTAGTGGTGATATGTACGGTTTTGCGAACACATGTCAAAATTGCAAAATTGTGCTTGGGGATTAAGATTTGTTTTACCCTTAGGCACGAAGGGGTTAAGGAGCCTGCAGAGCATTCCATCCCCAATCAGCAAATTGTGGGTGCAAAGTCAGTCTCCTGCAAACTCTCAGGATAGCTGTCTGCCTGTATCTCATGGGTAGGCACTTATTTGAGATCAGGAAGATCAATGAATTAGGAGAGCGCTCACCAGTGCCCTCGTAATTCATTGAGAGCTATTGGCAGTCATCCACAATGGATGATGGTACTTGTAGTCTGTTCTCTCACAGAAAACTGTGAATGAATGATGCAGTTGAGTGGGCAGATCCTGCATGGCTGTGCTATTTTCAAAATTGTGAGGGGGTGCTGGGGCAAGATCCCCTGCCTGCTATCACAGGAAGGGGGGTGCACGCTGACCATACATCTTACACCCAAAATACAGTCGTAATGAAACATGTTCAGAAAGGTGAGCGTCTGCTATTAATGTTGTATGTATAGTCAAACTTTTTTTCTTATTGGTTATTGTGGAATGGGTAGAAAGGCTTTCAGGTGTTTAATTGCCATCTGCGTCCCTGCTGGGAAAAGATTCATCCTCTTTGTCCTGGTGCCAATTATTGGCTGTGCCAAATGATATAAAACGGCAGTCGCAATACAAAGCCTTACACCAGCTTTCTGTCACTTTTTAAAATAGTTTGTTTGATCCAAGCTGGTCCAAACGAATGATTACCTACACTAAAAGTTGCACCCGTCTGAGCACTGTATAAACTGTGTGTGGCATTAGCTATGTACAGTATACTGCGCTGTGTACCGGCAGTGATATGGTAACTTCCTGTCTCGCTCCCAGGACTAAGCTGAGTTTAAGTGCTGCATAGCCATTCCCAGGAAGCCTCGTATTTTCTGAATGAATACAAGGCTTCCTTTGATTGGCTGAGGTGATGACGCAAGCTGTCCAACTGTACCTAAATTTTCATATTCCATAGGCACAATTCATGGCCTGTGTATATATAATGAACAGATATCATTGTTCATTTACTGAATTTGAAGGTGTATGGCACTTCATTCATATATGACTGATCAGTGTTTATCAGCCATTCAGTGGACATGTGTCCAGTGGGTTAAATTCCTGCAAACATGGAATGAAATCAAGCCTCTGTTAGGGTATCTGCCTCTGATCCACTGACCGTTGCCAACGGGATGGAACAAACTCCTAGTGTTGCGGGAAGCATCCTATGTGACATCATCTCTGATGCACTATATAAAATATGAAGTCACGTCTGATAGACTATAAATAATATGAAATCCACTTTTGACTTCATAGCTAAAGTTAACTATATTTTTCATTTTATTATTTCAGGTACAAATTTGGTTAAGAAAGCTATTTATGCCATGGTTGAAGGGGATTGCGATGAGGTAAGACCTGTCATTGACTAGTTCAGTTTTATATTGACCATGTTATTGTTACGAAATATTTGAATTGAGTGGTTAGACCTGTGGAGGGGCTTTTCTGATATACCATCCGCTTTAGGGATACCTCTACCTAGGTTAGAACTCCATAAATCGCTTCTAAAACACAAGTGTTTTAAGTAGACAAGTTCTCAAACCGTCCTACACCGTCTTAAACAAGGGGCGGTCAGTTCTGGCTGAATATTTTGCTCAACTTTATTTTGCTTTGACATTTCTTACCCTACCCAGTGCATCAGCACTCCTGACTGTACCCTGCCCATTTTGTCAACACCCCCCCTTCCTATGGTTGAGTACATGGACTGAAATCGGCACTGCTGCCTTACTTTAACCACATCCTTGCCACGTTATATCCAAATGACGTCTACAGCACGGTTTCCAGATCTGGGAGGACATCATATGACGTCCTCCCAGAATGTACCCTTCCACACGCCCCCAGCAGCGAGCGCTCAGTGATCTCCATGACACAGCTGATCACGTCATGAGGTAAAAAATCCAATCACAGCAGCCTTTTACCACGTGATCAGTAAATACAGTTGCTGGTTATCGCCAACACTTTCCTCACGCTGTGACTGCTTGAGGAAAGTACTGCCGATAACCGGCAGTTGTCACAGAGCAGATCAGTGCAGCATCATCTGTGCCTCATCAGTGCAGCCTCATCAACTCACATCAGTGAAGCAGAAAATTACCTGTTTGCAAAATTTTATAATAGAAACAAAACTTTTTTTTTTTTTTCTTTTATAGTGCAAAAAATAAAATTCCCAGTGGTGATTAAATACCACCAAAAGAAAGCTCTATTAGTGTGGGGAAAAAAATATAAAAATTTCATATGGATACAGTGTTGCATGACTGCAATTGTCATCTAGTGCAGTGTTTTTCAACCTTTTTTGTGCAAAGGCACACTTTTTTCATGAAAAAAATCACGAGGCACACCACCATTAGAAAATGTTAAAAAAATTTATTGAAAAACTTTTTGACTTGAGGGCCGCAATGGGTTCATATATTGGACCCGGGGGCCGGACCAAGAGTAGATGAATGATGTGTATGTGTCATCCATAGTAAGTATAGTAATATTCCCCCATAGTAAGCATAGTAATTCATCCCCCCTATAGTAATTCATCCCCCCTATAGTAATTCATCCCCCATGTAGTAATTCATCCCCCATAGTAATTCATCCCCCATATTAAGTCCCCAAGCCCCCCCCCGTGTCAATTCACTTACCTTTGCTCCGCGCGTTCCTCTCGCCGTTCCGGCGTAGCATGAAAATCTGTCTCCTATGAGGATCTGTCCCCTTTGACGTATCTGCGCATGTGCCAGTTTCAGGCATTAGCAGCCGATCGGCGATCTCCGGCACATGCGCAGATACGTCGAGGGGGACAGATCATCCTGACAGTATCACGCTCCGCGGGCCGGATTAAAAGGTCCGCCGGGCCGTATACGGCCCGCGGGACGTAGTTTGCCCATTGCTGTTAGAATGATTGGTCTATTTGTGAGCCGAGGCCACATGTTACGGATGAAATTGCAATTTTTCCCACGGCACACCAGACAATATCTCACGGCACACTAGTGTGCCGCGGCACAGTGGTTGAAAAACGCTGATCTAGTGTGCAACAGCGCTGAAAGCTGAAAATTGGCCTGGGCACTAAGGGGGTAAAAGTGCCCGGTAGGCAAGTGGTTAAACACCCACTTAATCCGTAGCATGATTTGTTTATGTATGGTTATGGTGGGCAGCATGGAAATGAGGAAAGCTTTGTGAGATTGGTGCACTGATCAAGTATTGACAGCCAGTTGGTGCACCTGCCTTATGGTCTTTGGTAGCATGGACACAGCCAACATCCTGTCAACAATTTGAGATGCTTCTGATATAATTTGGAAAACGATAACAGGCTCATTTAGCCTACAGCTGGCCTCCTTTTTCACCTGCCTTGAGTGGGTTTTGCAGCGTTCTGATAGGACTGCAAAACTTTTTTGACACACTTGCCTGTCAGCACAGGCCTTTGCACAGATTCTGGTTATGGCACCAGCACATACATGAGGACAGCCCAGTATCATCCAGCCTATTTCTTGAGAGCCAAAGTGTATCATCGCAGCAGCATGAGCTCAGTACTTTTGGTTAGCATGACACTATCCTGAAGGAAGGTCCACCCAGAAGAGGACGGTCCCATGCAGTGGTGTATTTAGGTTAGGGCAGCACAAAAATCGGATGTCGCCCCCCCCCCAATCCCTGGCAGAGAGAGCCTGACACCTGCGACAGACAGACACTCGCCTTCACAGTTCTGGACATTCCTAGGAATGACAATTGGGCTCTGCATACACCATCAAGCAACCCGCAACCTCTCTCGGATCCCTCCTGGTCCCCATGCCGCATATGTCCCTTCTTCCAGGGGGCAGTGCTGCCCCTCTAAAAAATGCCGCCCTAGGCAAATGCCTTGTGGTAAATACGCCTCTGGTCCCATGGACTCAGCAGGCTGGCCAGAAGACTACAGGAAAAAGTTAAGTATTTTTTGGGTGAAGAGTAGTTGAGCTGGGCCTTTAAAAGGCTGAGAATTGCATCTTGCAGCTTCTCACCACCGGGTGTAAAGCAGGGGTGTCAAGCTCCATTTCATTGCATCAGCATTATGGTTGCCAGTTGTGACTGTAGGACTATAAATCTCCTCTTTATCATATTAAATAAACGTCTCTGCATTCAGTTATTGCTGGCTTTAGTAATGCCTTAAGAATTAAGCTGTGAAGGGCAGGTGGAGACTGGCATTGAGCCCATTCAAACGAATGTAGGAGATGAAGCAAGTCTGAAAAGTCGCACACGGCTGTATTATTCACAGGAAACGTTATTGGAGAACATGGTTCTGCTATAGTGTTCTGTCTGCTGTCACCAGTGAAGTTGTGGATGATACCAGCATTGTGCGACCCTCCTCTTCAACTGGCATAAAATTGGAGTATTCGCAGAATTCTAATCAGATGCAGATGTCTAGAACCCCCATCAGAACACAAAAGTTCCCTACCCTCCCTCACATCAGTTCACCCCCCCTTCCCCACTTACCTTGTGCCGGGGGTGGAGCTGGGAAACAAAGTGTGAGGTCTTGAGGCAGGTCAGAGGAAGGCTGGAGTCAACTTGCTGGGTTTTCTGAATGCTGAGACCAGGGGAGGCAGAGATGAGGGAGTGCTGCAGCTGCACAGAGGCACAGGATCTGTAGTTGTAGTTCTGTGGTTCCTCTCAGCTTCCGACTGCTGAGACGAGGGGGGGTGCCACAGCTGCAGGAGAGGTGCAAGGGCCACATGAAATGGCCAGATTTGGCCTGTGGGCCTTTTGTTTGTCACATGCTGTGTAAAGTCAGAATTGTTTTAGTTGGGAATGTCTTAAATGTTGGCTGAATAATTCATTTTTTCCTTTACTCTTTCAAACAAATTCTGATTGCCTGCTTTCTTGTTTATTTTAAAACAGGTTGTCCTTGAAACAGAAATCACAAACAAGTCTGCTTTGAAACTTTATGAAAATCTTGGTTTTGTGCGAGATAAACGCCTGTTCAGATACTATTTAAATGGAGTTGATGCACTGCGTCTTAAACTGTGGCTGCGTTAAAACAAGCATCGAGGAACAAATCCCCAGCCGTCATTCGTTCAGGACCTTACTTCCATGCAGCTGTCCTGTCAATATCCCGTTTTGAGTGTCGCACATATTTGTTGCACTAAGGCATGGCGTGTGTCCTGAGTTCAAACCGAACCTTTCGATAACCATCAAGAAGAACTTTAATTTGGTACCAGCGAGAAGTGCCAGTTGCTAGCCAAGACATATTCATTCATTTTGCAAATCTACTGACTGTGTTATATTAAAACAAAATGAACATTTTATCAGAGAACCTATGTGAGAACTGTAATCTTAAGGTCTTGTGGGGGAGGGGGGGAGAAATTACAGCAGCCATTGTAAGTGAATAATATATAATTGCTAATGTTGCATACAAACCTTGCCATAGTTTTCTGAGAAAAGCTTTGGAAAAGAAAACATTTTTGGTTTTATTTTTTGAATTTTCCATTCTTGAAATATTGGTACCTCGAATAATAATTGGAGGAGAACAAAAAAATGTTAAATGTTTAAAATAAGGGGTGTTAATTAAGTCTGACAGTGCCTGTAAAAAAAAAAAAATAAATAAAACAAAGTGTTTCCTTCCCCCTCCGGTAAAATGCATGCTTACCATGATGTAATCTTTCTTTGCGTCTACAAAGGAAATCCATATTTGATTTTATTTAAAATTATGGAAGTAAATTATTTCAAATTTTTATATTTTGAAATTTTTTTTTCCTTGTCCTTTTTGACTTCAAATTTTTTTTTTTTTTTTTGTTTACGTTGAGAAAGTGTAAGCTATCTTGGTAATTAATCTGATCATTAGCTGCTAAAAAGGAAACCTTATTAAATCTACGCTGGTTCCAAATGCACTTTTCTTTAGGAGCGAGGGATTTTAAAGAAAATATTGTAAATTGGTATGATTTTATTTAAAACAAACTAAAGCTCTACTATATTGTTTCTCTTATATATATTTTTTTTTTTTTCTTGTCCGTTTTTTTTTTTTTTTTTTTTTTTTTTTTTTTTGCATCCTGTACCAAAATAATTTAAAGCCTCTTTAATACTTGATCTAGGAAATAAAATAAATTATAATGCAGCTAAACACTTGATTTTTCAAGGGAGGAAATATTTACGGATGCAGGGTTTCTAGTCATATTGTGCATGAACAATTTTTGGAAGAAAAAAGTTAATTATACTCTTGATGGGAATCTGTTAAAGTAAAACCCCTTTTATGATTAGGGGTTTCGTTAAAGCATCCTCTTCTGGACTCAGTTACTGTATACAGGGCAGGAGGTTTAGCCACAGAGTTGGTATACTTCACATGGGTTGGGGAACAGTGGCTTTAGATGCCTAATTACACAGGTCCTATTCTTTGACAGATTCCCTTTTAAGTCAGTTTTGTAGTATTTGTACTTTGTCCATATAGATTCTCTGTGGCAAAAATCTTTATGGAGTTAATTCCTTCCAGTCTTTAGATCATTGTTACATTGGCCTTACTGCTGTATTACAACTTTCTATTTTTTTTTTTTTTAATATATATATATATATATATGAAATGTGAAAATCATTTCCCAATACAAGTTTGTAATATTTCTTTGTGTGTGACTTAAATTTTCGTAAAATTATTCCCATTTTTTTTTTTTTTTTTTTTTTTTTTTTTTTTGCCTCACTACAATAACTGGCAAGTAAATATCAGAATATCAGCTGTTCTTTTATAGGGGCTTATTTGGTTAACAGGTATAACTTCTTTATGTCAGTCCACAAAATGTCCACAAAATAATGCACATGTGCAAATTTGCATTTTCATTCTCAAGCCTCTGAGGCTGTTTTCTATGGTGTGCTGCAGTCTAAGTGCTCCAGGGTGCATTTGGCATTTACCATTTTGAAATAATTTTTTTTTTTTTTTTTTTGTGTGGGTTTTTTTTTTTTTTTCTTTTCTTTTAGGCTTGTTGCGTGTCCAGCTTTGGTTGACTTGTCTACAACGGAGTTTGTACTGTATGTTAGTGTCTTGAATAAATCATGGAATACAATCATTTCACACCTTGCTGACAGAGTACAATCACTTTGGTTGTTCGCTTTAAAAGTCTTCGGGGTTTTTTTTTTTTTTTTTTTTTGGATAGCTCTGTAATGTCCTGGGATTTTAAAGAAGAACATTACAGTTTTTTATATTAAAGACTGTCTTGGAGATGCCATTATAATTAAAAAAAAAAAAAAAATTCTTTCTATGCCCATGTTTAAAACTGAACTGGCCACCAATTAGTGCAGTTATGGGTACGTTACATTCTTTAAAGCGGAACTAAAGTCTGCAGAATACTCGCTGCTTTTCCAGTAATGCTGCCTTTGGATCCCTTGCCTGCTGCTGCTGTCTGCTCCCAGGGCTTCTTCAGGCTGTTGGGTTTTCTACCTCCTCATTGGCTGGCGGGAATGATGTGACCCCCCTCATTCATGTGCACAGTCTTTGATCCTGGTACTGTGCCGAGATTGTATGCTGAGCTGTGCATGGGCAGCTGAGTGGTACATTCAAAAGACTGAACAGGCAGGTAAGGTGTGTGTTTTTGTTTTGTTTTTTTTACTGGTAAAAAGTTTTTTTTTTTTTTTTAGACTTTTTTTGTAATAAAAATTAAAGTAAAATATATGCAAACACACACAACACCTTGCATATACATCATTAAACCGCTAAATGGAGTTGGGCACAATATGAATGTCTGTGTATGGACCACAGGGTTGCTGCATCATCGCCAATCTAATCTTCTCAGAGCGAGCAAATCGTGTATGCAGGCCTAAGCCAACACAGTTATCCCAAGCAAAAATTACCAACTTTTATATCAGAGTTGTGCAGATTCAATTGCCATTTTCTCCTAGTAAGGCCAACAAAAAACAAAAGCACCTCATAAAGAACCCTTATGGCGTGGTTTACCCTTTAGGTGTTCCTGTGCTTGACTTAGTGCTGTCTTGTAGGGACTTGGGCATACTAGGGCTACTCACATGGGATAAAACACCACTGGCCAAAAGGTAGGTTATAACCTAAGCTGGAAGTCATGGATAATACTGTACTATGAGACTACTGTTCACGGATTACATTACTCCATGCTGACAGCTCAGTAGAAGTCTTAATACAGAAGCACACAACATATAGCAACACTGAATGTCAGCTCCATGGGATGTTTATAGCAACGTAAGTGACTACAGCACAGAAAACTTGCATTGGTTTTTCCATTAAGAGGCAGACACATCACATATTCCAATGAGTACCTACCAGCTGTATTCTTTAGTGGAGTTATTTGCCTGTACCTATATCTGGGTAAGACTATACATGGACTAATTGTCTGCTATAAGTGAAGGGTTGAGTATCCACTATATAGCAATTAGACGTGTACACCCCCCATGATGAAGGTCCTTGTATGCAAGTAACCATCTTTTGTAATTCGCAACAAGGATTACAGCAATTTGGCTCCTGGGGGTGACTACGACATGGCTAGTGATACAATACCCACAGCGTAGTGTCATCTATCAGCGCTGTCCATCTGGAGCTATCTATATGTTGCTAGATTAATCATACTCTGTTCTTGTAGAGCTAGTAGCTTAGCACCAGTGGTCATTTTTATCTGTGACACACCATTTGGCAAAAATACCCTGCGTGGCCTGATGGCATCTCTGAACTACTTGCTGCAAGATCCATCACATATTGGCCTGGAACACCCACGGGATACATGGGCAAAGTTGGAGGGTGACGGTTTTGGAACAGTAGTTTCATAGTACTTGTAGTATCCAATACTATTTGGGGTTTGGTATCCCAATGAAGAAATTCAACCTTTCCAGGTCTTCTATTGGGAGAAAGAGGATACCATATGACACCAAACCTTCATTTTGTGATAAGACATACAGCCGTTATGTCTTGCTTTAAATTGTTTTTGATGATGTACTTGATTCTAATAATATGTAATAATGTATTTTGTAATTGTAACCCAGCCAAAGGTTATAATTGCATTTAAAGTCCCATTTTCTAGATTTGGGGGTTCGCTTTGCTTTCTATAGAATCACAATGTTGGCAATAATTGACTTCACTGGATGGATTTCTAGTTAAAGTCCCTACATGATGGCACTAAGTCAAGTGGACAAGGCACAGGAGCACCTAGAAGAAACTTCGCCCTAAGAGTTCTTTATGAGGTGCTTTTTGTTTTTCCTTAGCCCTTCTAGGAGAAAACGCCAATTACATCTGCACAACTATGATATAAATGCTGGCCTGGGATAACATTGTTGGCCACTTAAGGCAGCATACACCATTTGCTCTATCTGAGAGGATTAGATCGGTGGTGGTGCAGCAACCCTGTGGTCCATACATGGACATCCATATGGTGCCTGATACCATTTAGCTGTTTTTTAATGATTTATATGAAAGGTTTTTGCTTTTATTTTCTTTTTTAGACTTTTTTTGTAATAATAAAAATTAGACTTTTTACCAGTAAGGACTATTAAGGTCCTTTTAAGCCATGCTTCGCACCAAAAGTAACTATCTTTTTTGCTTTGGCCTCTCTGCTGAAGAATACATCTTGTATGTTCCCCCTAGTTACGTTGACAGTACTGTTGGCATACCATCAATATATTTCAGCATTTTTTTCTATTGATAATAAGGGTTTTTGTTTGTTTTTTTATTGTAGAGGAGAAATATGCCTCCTTTGCAATAAAAAGCTGCTTGCTAATGTTTTATTCACTTTAGTTCTACTTTAGTATATAGTATTTAGTCATACCTAGTATAACTAGTTAAATCTTTTTAGATTGGTTCTCTATAATCCCCTACCCAAGAGTGGTAACCTCATCTATGGGGTAATGCACCTTCATGGTATTGGATTGGTGACCAAGCCAAACTGGTTAACTGCAAGGGCAGACTGTAAAATTACAAAGCTGCACTAGGCTGACGGGTGCTTGGATGAACGGGACTGCAAATTGTTTATGTATTTATAGCTTTTTTTATATGGTGCACACATGGTTTTTAGTCACTTTATGCATTTCTCTACATTAGAGGAGCTATTGTACTCACCTCACTGGTGGCCTTTGTCTACTGCCTTCACTCCGTTCATGCGCTCCAGCCTCTGCTCCTCTCTGGTTCCAACCTCTGGCTCTTTCATCACGGCTTTGAACTGCTGTCATTTAGGGGTCAGTAAAAAAACACAGCACACAATGGGGAAATGGGAACCCTGGAAGTGTCAAATACTGAAAAGTTGAAAAGTCTGGTGGAGGCTGCAGTGCTGTAATGAAGTGGAGGTAAGAGACAGGTCACTGAAAAGGGATAAAATAGTTCCTGTTTTGAAGGAACTGCCACGTAGGATTTTTTGTTCTTTAGCAAAATGACACGGTTGTTTTAACATTCATTTGTTCATAAAAAGTGTATTACAATGAAAAGAAAAATGTATTCTATTGCAGATTAACAGTTCTTAGCAGTGGTGTCTGCATTTATCATAAAAGGAAAAAAATGTTGCTGTAACTGCTTTAAATGGAAAGCCAGGCTTTTCCTAGCCATGCTTAAACCTGCTCCATACACCCCCACCCCAGATCTCCTATCCCTAACTACCCTGTGAAAGGACTAGCGGCCTTTTCTCAGAGTGGTCTAGTCATGTGATCCCTCCAGTGGCTGGCTTCAGGGGAGAGGAGAGCTCACAACAGTGATTGAGGTGTGTGGTGATGACAACCATAGGCTTGCTATGGGGCTTCTGTTGTTGACTGTGCCTCCTCTCCCCTGAAGCTTCCTGTGATCGGACCATAGAGTCATGGATGGATGGGGGGAGTTTGCTTTGAATAATAAAAATGAATTGAATATCGTTTTTGGTTTGTGGCGTTCAGATGCAGTCTAGTTACACTTCAACTTCTTTAAATTTTCTGGCATCTTGCTCTCATACTGCCATTTTGACAGACTGGTCTCAAGAATGTCATTTCATGTCAGACTGATAATTACATGTTGTTTTTTTGCACTACCTTAAGCCAGTTCAATGCTGAAGTTCTCAGTAGTGCAGTGCTCCTCCTGTGCATAATTGGTGTGGCCCGTAGCATCCAAAGCCTTCCATTTTCAAAACTTCTCTGGAATCTGGCTGCAGACGGTGACACTTCTCCTTCCCTCTAGTTTTTATACACAAAGGAGAATGTGTCCAGCATCCACTGTACAGAGTCCTTTTCTAGCTCTGACATATCTTTAGTGCTACAGTAACCTACAAAGCACCATGTTTCCTTTAGCACTGAAGGTCTACATAACATTTTTAAGCGGGTTTGTTTACTGTGTGAGCTGTTCAATAAAATTTTTTCTTTTATACAGTATGTTCTGTGCTCTAGAAAAGCTTTTGTTTCATTTTGTATTTGCACATTTGCTGCCTGCCTTATGCTAGCCATGCACGGGTTGAACAAAATAAATCAATAGATTTCCCTGTCCACACTAAACGGTGTGGATGGAGGACTCTCTCCTGCCAGGTCTGGTTCTAAAAATACCCAAACAGCAACTCTACCTGCCTGGGTGCATTCCTTGTTCGGTTGAGAATTTTCCACCCAGCATCTTCAGCATTGCTATCCACAGCTTAAATTTTGACCATCTCAACCGGGATTGCCTGAAATTTGAGCCCTGTATGGCCAGCATTAGATATTGGTATTACCTGAAATGTTGGAGACTACATTTTTAAGAAATATTATTATTTTTTTTTAATTCATTACTAGACATATGCACGCCGGGAATTTGTGTTTCCTGACAGACTCCATGGCAGCATATATATCAAATACTTACTGTAATTTTCCTCTCCCAATGGACTCCAGTGCAGTATATATATGGATTTAGCCCTGCCCTCTCCAATCCTTTAGGACCCCAATCCCATAAATGTTTGCTCAGAGCCAGAGGCTTTGTTCCTTTTTTGTCCTTCATCTAGGACCCAGTGTGTTTTGAAATCTTACTTTGTTCTTCTTCTCAGGATGACCACATTTGTGGCCAAGGCCTAGTGGCTCAGAATGCAAACCTCTTTGGGAGACATGAGGAGATGAGCCCCTTGTCAGTTCCAGTGGCCCGCCATCTATTAGCAGGGTGGAAAAAGGGCGGAAGGATGCAGTGCCATGAAGAACTAAGTCCCTGCCATTGGCGGGCAAACGGCAATTTGGGCGAATAGCCCTTCTATTAGCAGGTGGCCATGTAACGGCCTTTACGGATGCTGCAGTCTCACTATTCCAGGCAGGCTTGGGCAAGTGCTGTGGTATTGGTGATTTATATTTTGCCTTTTTTTTTTTTTTTTGTTCTTTCTCTCCAAGGCAGCAGTCTGTGTGTGTTTTTTGTCTTTCTTTTGTCTGCTCTGAGTCTGTTTTTTCCCTGGCTCTAGCATTTTGACCTCTCATGGTGGCTGGAGTGCATCTTCTCTCCACGCCATTGCTTCTTGTTCCAGCTGGCCCCCTCTGATGTACAGCGCATGAGCGGTCTTTGGCCGAGAGCGAGGCCTAGTTCACCCATGTTTGGTGTGGTCAAAATGGCAGCGGCTACGTGTGATTGCCATGGAGTGGCACCAGGGTTCCGGCACATGTGCGCTGCGGCAACATCAGCACCGGCGTGGAATTTAAGCAACTGTCAGAGCTGTTATATTGGGATTCCTTGCGGGCTTCATGCAGCAGCTTCCCCAGGTGCTGTGGTCTCCTCTATGAGGTATGTGCTGGCTATTCACCCTCCCTGTGATCTGCTTGCTGTGGCCTGATGCATTTTATTCATGCCTTTGATCCTATGTCCCTGCAGCCTGGTTCACCTGTAAAGCTGACCTTATCATGGATGTGTCACCGCCTCCTTGTGGCTAGCCCTTGTGCAGCAGGTATGAGTGGGTCCTTTTTAACCCTTAATCTTCCTTGCTTGCCAGACTCCCCCATTAGTTTTTTGTTTGTTTTTTAACTCTGTCTTTCCTGTTTGATTAACATTATACGGCATGTGATGATGGAGCTTTCCTAGGTCGTAACATCGTCACTGCTCCTCCAGATCTGGATGCCACAGGTCACCATCTAGATCCATTCGTCACAAGAGAAGTTCCTCCAGGCACCACACTCACCACCATTCCAGCCACTCTGAAGGGAAAGCGTGTTGGGCATGTGGGGATGTAGGTCCCTCAGGGCAAGTCGCTGTGTGATCCATGTTATGCCTGAACGGTTGGTGAAAGAGAAGGTGTCAGTCAACAAGTGGGAGTCTCTGGTCAGGCGGATGGTTCAAGAGTCCCTTAAGGAACTGGGTACTAGTTACACCTGTAGCCCATCGGCCAGTCTGGTATGTTCCCCTCCTAAAGACCTTCAAGACATGCTGGACCCTTCCCAGCCGAGTCACTCATCGGTCAAGACCTTAGACAGCGAGGCAGAGGGTGAGCTTTCCTGTGTGGATTTTGATTTCCCCTGGTTTCACCTCTAGTGAAAGCAATCAGAGGAGCCTTGAAGTGGGAAGAGCCTGTGAAGTCTCCCTCCAAGCAAAGAAAAATTTTCAAGCATCTCAAAAAGGAGCGTTCAGATTTCCCACACCTTGAGGAACACGGCGAGATCAGTACTGAAGAGTGGAGCTAGGTTGACAGGAAGCCCTCCTTCCTAAGCAAGACTCTATCCTTTCAAGGACGAGGATATAAAGCATTTAGGGTCTGCCCCCCTGATAGATGCAGCCCTGATGAGGTTAAACATGTCACCCTTCCTCTTGAGGATGCGGTGTCCTTTAAAGACATCCTGAAGAGGCAAATTGATAGTGATCTGAAACGGATTTACATGGCAGCAGGTATGGCCTGCAAGCCAACTCTGGCCCTCGTAGCCATGCGCAAAGCAATGGAAGTTTGGACGGATGTTGTGGATACGGTTCTGAGGAGCATCTTGGAAGAGGTATCCAGGAATGAAGCCATTCAGGAATTGAAGCTAGTGTCTACTTTCCTGAGTGAAGCCTCCTGGTTGAAGCCTCTATTGACATTATCTGCTTAGTGGCACAGGTTATACTTTCCTCAGTTAAAGCCAAGTGGGCACTTTGGCTTCGGCCATGGTTGGCCGATCCTGCCTCTAAACAAGCATGGCGAATGAATTCCCTTTGAGGGCTCTTCACTGTTTGGTGAAAACTGGACAGTATTATAGCCCAAGCCACGGGTGGGAAGCCTGGGTTCTTGCCCCAGGACCGGCGTCTGCTAGGCAGGAAGAGGGTGCAGCCCAGAAGACAGGGCTCAGAACGTGGGATGTGTGCTTTTACAAGCCAGGTCATGAATTTAAGAGAAACTGAAAGAGAAATCAGTCATCCTTTCAGAAGTCATCAAAAAGCTTGACCTCAGGTGGCCAGGAAGCCACTAAGTCTTTTTGTGATTGACCAGGCATACCAGGTGCATGTCATCTCCGCTTCTGGCATGTCTGGGCGGCTTCAATCCAGGACTTTTGGACTATAAAAGCAGTCTCTTCAGGGCATGCTTGGACATTCAGAAGTCTCCTTCATCTCAGGTTCATTCCCACAGCCTTACCGCACTCCACGGAGAAGAAACAATTCCTCTTATCTCTTATCCTGCATGGATTCTCTATTAGTTCATGGTGCTGTCGTGTTAGTACCACAGTGCAAAACGTTTAAGGGTATGTACTTGCCCCTCTTCATAGTTCAGAAGAAAAACTGTTCGCGGAGAGCCATCTTAGACCTCACACATCTGAACTCCTTCATCAAGAAGGAAAAATTCAAAATGGAAACCCTGTTCACAATTCAACAAACAGTACAGCCAGGGGACTGGATTCTGTCTATAGACCTGAAGGAAGCCTATTTACATGTGCCCATAGCGGAAGGTTTCCAGAGGTTCCCTCAGTTTGCTGTAGGTCAACTCCATCTCCAGTTCACATCTCCCCTTTGGGCTTTCGACATTTCCTTGTGTGTTTCCAAAGTCTTGCTAGCTGTTGTGGCCCTGATCAGAACAAGAGACATGCACCTGCACCATTATCTGGGTGACCTGCTCCTGCTACCTGGGACAGAGGGCAGCTGCTGGAGCACAGGGCTCAAGTCATCCTAACATTTCTCTGGTTCGGGTGGCCGTTTAACCTGACAAAGAGCCACCTGGAGCCCATGCAGTCTCTGGTGTTTCTCAGGCTCATTTCGATAGTCAGAGCTATCATCTTTCTGTCCTTTCCAGTGTCTGGAGATTCCAGTCATCCGGAGCAGGATTCTACTAACCATGTCCTCCTCACATCTTCAAGACCTTCAGTTATTAAAAATCATCGGCACCATGGTGGCCTCAGCATTCATGTTAAAGTGCGCACACTAGAGGATACGAACCTTCCAGAAGGGTTTTCTTCAGCAGTGGAGTCTATGAAACGTGGACCAGGTTATCTACATTACTCTGACTGTGAAGTAGAGTATTCCTTGGTGGCTGTTATGAAAAAAATCTACTCAACTGCCACTTGATTCCCTCCATTCCCTGGGTCACAATCACAACAGATGCCAGTAACACTGGATGGGGTGCTCTCTGCCTGTCAGAAATAGTTCCACACCGATGGAGTTTTTTCCTTCTCACAAGACCGTTTCAAATGCTCTGGAACTACGGGCAGCATTCTGAGCTCTTCGAGCCTTCCAGCATCTAATGCATGGGAAACCAGTTCTCCTAAGGTTAGACAATACCACGGCGGTCTCCTACATACAGTGGGGAAAATAATTATTTGATCCACTGCCCATTTTGTAAGTTTGCCCACTTACAAAAAAATGAAGGGTCTATAATTTATATCATAGGTGTATTTTAAATGATAGAGACAGAATATCAACCAAAAATCCAGAAAAAAAAAACATGATACAAATGTTATAAACTGAGTTGCACTTCAGTGAGTAAATCCCCAAGCAAAAAATGATTTAGTACTTGGTGGATAAACCCTTGTTGGCAAGCACAGAGATAAGACCTTTGTTGTAGTTGGTTATCAGGTTTGCACACATCTTAGGTGGGATTTTGGTCCACTCTCCTTTACAGATTTTCTCTAAATCCTTAAGGTTTATTGGCTGTCGCTTGGCAACTCAAAGTTTCAGCTCCCTCCATGAATTTTCCACAGGATTAAGGTATGGAGACTGGCTAGGCCACTTCATGATCTTAATGTGCTTCTTCTTGAGCCACTCCTTTGTTGCCTTGGTGGTGGGTTTTGTGTCACTGTCATGCTTGAAGACCCATCCTTGACCCATCTTCAGTGTTCTGGCTGAGGGAAGAAGGTTCTCATTCAAGATTTTACAAGACATGAGTTACCAATGGTTTGTTTGGTGATTGTGGTCCCAACTGCCATGAGATCATTCACAAGCTCCTCCCATGTAGTTCTGGGTTGATCCCTCGCTTTTCTCCACATAACGAGTTGTTGTTAGGCGCACCTTCATAAATTGACAGGACTAATCTGTGTACCACGTGAGCACATAGCCAGTCGGTGAGAGCCAGAATTATTGTTGGTTGGTAGGGGATAAAATACTTATAAATTGAGTTTCCGTTCAGTGAGTAAAATAACATTTGTGTCATGAGCTTTTTTCTGGATTTTTGGTTGATATTCTGTCTCTATCATTTTAAAATACACCAATAATAAAAAAAAATATAGACCCTTCATTTCTTTGTAAGTGGGCAAAGAAGGGGATCAAATAATTATTCTCTCCACTGTAAAAAGGCAGGCTGAGATCGCAATCTGACCCTCATACGGGAGGAAGAGCTGATCATGTCCTGGGCTCAGAAAAAACCTATCCAGTATATTGGCAGTGCATGTTCCCGGAGTCCAGAACTCTCAAGTGGATTTTCTATCCTGAGTCCAACTAGATAACAATGAATGGTCTCTCCATGTGGGTGTCTTCAAGTGGATTGTGACCCTTGGAATCAGTCCAGAAGTCAACCTGTTTGCTTCTCCATGCAACAGCAAACTAGAGAAGTATTACACGAGGAATCACGTGCCCGATGAAGGGGTCCTGCGAAACTCCGAAACGTGGCCTTGCTGTAACTATGTGATCGTTCATGTCATATTCCTGATATGTGCCTGCTGTACCATGTGCTTGTATGAAAAATATCCTGTTCTGTTTGTATTGCTTCCTGTGTGTGAAATCCCTGGTGTTCCTGTAAGTCTCCCTGCTTTACTATTAAAAATTGACCACACTAGGAAGGTGAGCACAGCATGGTCACTTTTCTAGCCATGATGTGTGCTAATCCATTGATCAGGCATGTACTGACATGCCCCCACACACATAGCCATGCACTAGGAAGACCATTGAGTTGCTGTTTCTCCTCTCTGAGCTCCTTATGCAGCTATGAACAGAGGAAATGTGATCATTTTTATAAAAGGGGAAAAAAAGGTAATGATAATATTTTTTATATATATATACACATGTTTTGTCTTTCATTTCTATTTTAAACTGCATTGGTTGTTCCACAAGGTGAGGGTTTACAGGTACTCTAAGAAAGAAAAAAAAAAAGGAGTAGCTGAGCCACGCCTACACTGATTAAGTTCTCTTGGTCTCTGGACAACACATAATATAAGTTGGCCTTAACCTCCTGCCTGAAAATAATAGTTGCTTGGCTGTCTCACCTGCTCCCCAGTCACTGACCTACGACAACTATGCAGCCAGTCCTGATCGCTCTACTTGTTCTGGTTTAGTGACCCAAAATAATTGAAGATGACAGCTCAGCAGCTCGCATTTTCTGAATCAAGGTCAAAACTAGCAACCTATTTTTTTTTGTTTTGTTTTGTTTTTATTAAGGGGAGTTTCAGTTGCCAGGCACCATTTTGTGAATTTTTTTTTATCAATCTAGCCTACATCCTCTGTGCGCAAAGCTCTTTTTCTCATATAGGAAAGGTTGAAGACACTATGCCAATAGCCATATGGATATTTCCTCTGCTGGAGATTCATTGACCAGCTCCCCAGTCACTTACTAGCCTAGGGGCAGAGAAACAGCAGAGACTGAGAGCTAATCAAATCCGTCTATAGCTGGCAGGTGAAATTGACATTAGTGGGGCAATGTAATGATCAAAGATTAGCCAACACTGGGAACCTAACTATAAACTGTATTAGCAGCATAAAGTGGTTGTAAAGGATCAAGGTTTTTTTTACCTTTGTGCATTCTATGCATGACGGTAAAAACCTTCTGTGTGCAGTAGCCCCCTTAATACTTACTTGAGTCCCCTCTGGATCCAACAATGTACATGAGAGCCTGGCTGTCCGGGGACTCTCCCTCCTAGTTGGCTGAGACAGCAGTGGGAGCCATTGGCTCCTGCTGCTGTCAATTACAGCCAGTGATCCAATGAGGAGAGAGAGGGGGCAAGGCCAAGTCGCGGCTCTGTGTGTGAATGGACGCATAGAACAGTGGCTCGGGATTGAGCCTGCTTGGGTGCTGAGGGCAATAGGCAGGAGGGAGGAGCCAAGAGCGCCTCCTTTTTTCCCTCCTTCCTTGTTTCCTTCCTTTTATCCCCTTCTTTTTTTCCCTCCTTCCTTTCATTCCTTCCTTCTTTTCCTCCTTTCCCTCCTTCCTTCTTTCCCTTTTACTTTCCATTTTTATTTCCCTCCTTCTTTCTTTCCCACCTTCCATCTTTCTCTCTTTCTTTCCTTCCTTCTTTTCCCTCCTTCCTTCTTTCCCTCTTTTTTTCCCTCTTTCCCACCTTCCATCTTTCTTTCTTTCTTTCCTTCCTTCTTTTTTTCCCTCCTTTTTTTTCTCTCCTTCCTTTTTTCCCTCTTTTTTCCCTCCTTCTTTCTTTCCCTCCTTCGTTGTTTCCCTCTTTCTTTTCCTCCTTCTTTCCCTCCTTCTTTCTTTCCCTCTCTTTTTTCCCTCCTTTTTCCCCCTCCTTCCTTGTTTCCCTCCTTTTTTCCCTTTTTTCCCTCCTTCCTTCTTTCCCTCCTTCTGACCTGGTGACCTACTGATACGGGTGGCGGAACTCTTTCTCCCCTTCTTTCTCTTTCTCCCTTTCTCTCTCTCTCTCTCCCTTTCTATTTCCCCCTCTCTCTGTTTCTCCCTTTCTTTCTCCTCCATTTCTTTCTATTTCACCCTCTCTCCCTTTTTTTCCATTTCTCTTTCTCTCCCTTTCTTTCTATTTCTCCATCTCTCCCTTTCTTTCTATTTCTCCCTCTCTCTCTCTTTCTCTCCTTTCTTTCTCTTTCTCCCTCTTTCTCTTCTTTCCCTCCTTCTTTCTTTCCCTCTTTCTTTCTCTCCTTCATTATTTCCCTCCTTCCTTCTTTTTCCCTTCTTCCTTCTTTCCTTCCCTTTTTCCCCCTCCTCCCTTCCATTTTTTCCCCTCCTTCCTTCCATTTTTTTCCTGTAAAAAAATTATAAAATATAAAATTGTAAAAAATTACATAGAAATAAAAACCTACTGACACTAGTGGCAGAACTAACAGGGTCACAAAATTTGCTCTTGCTACCGGGCCCTAGATTTCCGCAACTGGGCTCCGAGGAAAGGGTCCCTGGGCTTGGGGCTGCTCAATCTAAAATGCCCGAGCCTATTTTTTGATTTTTTTTTTGTCGCATACCGGGCCTGGTCATAAGCTTCTAATGTTGGCCTTGAAATGCCAGGATAGTAGTAGCAATCCCCCAAATGACCCCTTTTTGGAAAGTAGACAGTTCAAGTTGGGATGCACCGAAATTTCGCAGCTGAAACATTTCAGCTGAAAATACCACTATCGGCCCTTGGCCGATATGAAAATATGCATTGATACAGGTGCAGAAAATAGCCCCGACCCTGCCACCCCGCCTCTGCTTTCCGGTGGTTCTCACCTTACCTGAGAACCCATCCAACAGTCCCAGTGTTGGGAATAGAGATCCGTGAAGAAAAGTTGGTCTCCACTCATCTCTATGCCCTTTGAGGACTGGAGCGATGTCATTACGTCATGACATCTGTGGCTGGAGGACACATTGGGAGGACACAGCAGGAGGACATAGGGGGATCGCAGGACAAGGTAAGGATCGGGGGATCGCAGGACAAGGACTACAGTGTAATCCCGAGTGTGGCGCTTATGGTACTGTAAATTAACCCAGAGTCACACTTGGGATTACCGCCAGGGAGGTTAAAGGAGAAGTTCACTTTCCATAACATGTTAAATGTTACACCCATATGCAGACATATAGTGTAACATTGGAACTCCACAGTGATCAACACACCACCACCAACACTGACACAGATCAGCAGGCACTAGAAGAGCAGACTGTGGGATCATTGCATATGTGATGGATGTCCGGTCAGCCGAATCACATACACACAGACACGAGACATCAGAGTCAGACATTACCTTCCTCCACAGGTGTAGCCCTGCCTCCGCTGATGAATGGGAAGAGAACGGCTGGAACTCTACAGTGATCCTCAGCTGCCAGCCAGCTTGCAGTAAGGGACTGAGTCTGAGAGGAATATTGGAGGGAGCAGCAGTTCAGCTTCTACACTGGCCCCAGACACCCGACATCTTCCTCTGTCCTTTCTTCCTCCTCTCTGCTGCCCCTCCTCTCAGCTGGAGGATCATTAATGACGTAGCAGTGTCCCATACAGAGAGATTGTCTGCCTGTGCTGCACCCAGGCATCTCTAGGTGGCAGTGCACCCTAGGCGGCCACCTAGTTTGCCTAGTGGAAGCACCGACCCTGCCGATGCTTCCTGGAAGCTGATTGTTGTTTTTTTTTTTTTTTACATCCAATGGAAATGCCACAATGCAACCACAAACCTAGCATTTTGGCTTGTGATTGCAGTGCAGCCCTATTCACTTCAATTGGCAAGGCCCCTAATAAGGCAGGAGAACTGGTCCTCCTATACCGGGCCCCATAAGTTCAATAGGGGAGCTCAGGCACTTGACAAGCAGGAGGGCTGGTTCTACTGCTTTACCAGCCTAAAAACAAAATCTCAAACAGGGAGCGCTTCTAGAGCAGGCAGTTGTGTAATCCAAACATGAAACAATGTACCTTCCTCACCATTTTCATTAGCTGTCACTTGTTTGACAGGACAGCATAGTGCTGTAGTTAGAAGTCTGATGTAAAACTCACCAGCACACACAGTCCTAGATGCAGCCTGAATGCTGGTCTGTGTCAAGTGACAGTTAATGAAGATGGTGAGAACATTACATTGTTTCATGTTTGGGTTACATAAATGGCTACTCTAAAACGCTCCTTATTTTATAGTTATTTGATTGGTATTGTTTCTTTGGATTTGTCTGGTGCAGCTGCTGAACAAAAAGGGTCAACATTATCTGGCAACGTCATCTCTAGGCCGGTTTTAGCTCTTCACTGTACACTCCCAGCTCCCCTGCAAAACACAGGTTATTTATATATAGATTTTGCTATATATATGTTGAATAACTGCCATATTGGTGGCCCTGGTAACAGGAATAAATGTGTTTTATATCTGATAAAGTATTCTCAACATATAAACACTGTGCATTCTTTGTTTTATTCTATGAAACAGATCCCCCTGCAATGCAGCCGACTTCTCCTCCTCTACTTCACTCCCAGTTTTCAGCTGCTGCAGGAGGAGCCACAGGGGGATTGGTTACAGGCATTGCAACAGGGGGTATCATTTCTGCCATTGAGCACGAAGCAAAGCATCATAACCATGGCATGTGTACCCTCCCAGCTGCTGCTTCTGCAGCTAAAAGAGATAGAGGTTGGGGGGCGGTAGCACTGGGTTTTACGGCCCCCAAATGCACAGGTCCTAAGAGCTTATTCACATAGGTACATACTAGGTGGTTTGTTCATGTGGTTGAAGCCACCTGCTACTCTATGGGAACAAAGCAACTGTACAAACACAACCACAGGTCCTAATTTGACAGATGTGGGTGAGTGACCCCGAATGCACACTGTCTGTGTTCAGGGCCATACACCTGCATCCACATGCCTGTCAAATTAGGACCTGAGGCTGTGTTCATACAGCTGCTCTGCCCCCATAGTGTAACATAGGCTGCCTGCACACAGCTCCAGGTGGCTCCAACCACATAAACAAACTGCTGATTCACAATATACAGGCCACAGCACCATATGAATAAGCCCCAAGAACTCATTCACCCTAGGTGCACACCTATGGGTTTTCCGCAGTGTTTTGCAGAAATGCACTACAGTCCATTTAACGTGATTTCCTATGGGACAGGTTCACATTTCCACGTTTTCACCCAGTGCGTTTTTTGGAAAAGGTCAGGGACTTTCTTAAGAGCAAAAAGTTGCATTTTTGGTTCTATAGACTTCAATGGGAATGCTGGAGAAAAGCATGTAGTGCATTTTTGCTACGTTTTAAATCTGCCTTGCAGCAAGGAAAAAAAAGCGCAAAACACATAAAAAATGCATCAAAAACACATATGCAAAAACTCTAAACACACTGCACAAACAGATCAAACACAAACTGCATAGGTCTGAGCTTAGGCTTACACACAGAGCTTTATTTTTTGACTCATTACAGATTTAGCAGGAATTTTGTAAGTTATGTTGTGTTTGTATCTGCTAATAATGATTTCAGTGTATTTTTAGTGAAAATATTGTTTTGATATTATCTGGGGGGCGTCAGGTAGGCTGTATGGGGCCCTGTGATTTCTAACAGCAGCCCTGTCAATGGGTGTTGTTTTGTGACCCTGATGGGCTATACATTTTGCTGCACTGTGTGGCAAAGTATCAAGGTCACTGCATATGTATAGCTATGTCCAGCTGCCTTTTCAGCTTACGTAGGCAGGACAGGGGGCAGTAAAACCATAGCTCAGCCTTCTATATGTACCTCTCATAGATTGCAAGTGTAAATGAGCCCTTAGAGCAGGGGTCTCCAAACTTTCAAAACAAAGGGCTGGTTTACTCTACTTCAGACTTTAGGAGGGCCGGAGGGCCCAGTGGAAGTAGAAAATGTCCCAGCGTCAGTAGGAGTAAAAAAAATGACATTGTGCATGTAGTCAGTGGAAGGAGGAATAATGCCCAGTCATTGGTATCAGTGGGATGAATAGTGCTCCATTATTGGTGTCAGTGGGATGAATAGTGCCCCATCATTGGTGACACTGGGAGGAATATTGCCCCATCATTGGTGACACTGGGAGGAATATTGCCCCATCAGTGTCTGTGGGATGAATAGTGCTCCATCATTGGTATCAGTGGGAGGAACAGTGCTCCATCATTGGTATCTGTGGGAGGAATAGTGCCCCATCATTGGTGACAGTGGGATGAATAGTGCCCCATCATTGGTGACAGTGGGATGAATAGTGCCCCATCATTGGTGACAGTGGGATGAATAGTGCCCCATCATTGATATTACTAGGAGGAATCGTGCCCCATCATTGATATTACTAGGAGGAATAGTGCCCCATCATTGGTATTAGTTGGAAGAACAGTGCCCCATCATTGATATTACTAGGAGGAATAGTGCCCCCATCATTGGTATTAGTTGGAAGAACAGTGCTCCATCATTGGTATTAGTTGGAAGAACAGTGCTCCATCATTGGTATTATTAGGAGGAATAGTGCCCCATCATTGATGTTACTAGGAGGAATAGTGCCCCATCATTGTTTTTAGTTGGAAGAACAGTGCCCCATCATTGATGGTACTAGAAGGAATAGTGCCCCATCATTGGTATTAGTTGGAAGAACAGTGCCCCATCATTGGTATTAGTTGGAAGAACAGTGCTCCATCATTGGTATTAGTTGGAAGAACAGTGCTCCATCATTGGTATTAGTTGGAAGAACAGTGCTCCATCATTGGTATTAGTTGGAAGAACAGTGCTCCATCATTGGTATTAGTTGGAAGAACAGTGCTCCATCATTGGTATTAGTTGGAAGAACAGTGCTCCATCATTGGTATTAGTGGGAGGAATAGTGCCCCATCATTGGTCCTAGTGGGAGGAATAAGTGCCCCATCATTGGTCTTAGTGGGAGGAATAAGTGCCCCATCATTAGTGTTAGTGGTAGGAATAGTGCCCCATCATTGGTGTCAGTGGGATGAATAGTGCCCCATCATTGGTAGCAGAAGAAGGAATAGTGCCCCATCATTGGTAGCAGAAGAAGGAATAGTGCCCCAACCTTGGTATTAGTTGGAGGAATAGTGCCCCGCCCTTGGTATTAACGTAGTTGGAAGAATAGTACCTAATTGTTTATATCAGTGAGAGGAATTGTGTCTCATCATTGATGTCAGTGGAAGGAAAAATGCTCCATAGTTGGTGCCAGTGGAAGAAATGGAGTCTCCTTGTTTGTGTCAGTGGGAGGAATAGTACCCCGAGGGCCAAATAGAGGCAAGCAAAGGACCGTAGTTTGGAGACCACTGCCGTAGAACTCAAAGCTCCTTTTGCTGCATGTGCTGATCATTTTCTACCACTAGGAGGCGACATACTCCACAGTCTAGTCCTTTCCCCATAATGCAATCTCTGCGGCATTATAATCTTGTTACAGAACAAACTAAAAAAAAAACTAGTAATAACAGGGAAACACAATTTAGAGCCGCTTGCAAATATCTGTACAGAGTGTAATTATATCAGACAGTTTGGGCCATAACAAAAGCTTAGATTTACACCTTTCCATTTCATGACGGAAAAAGAATATTTATAATTTCCATACAGACAACAAGGATGATACAAACCAAGGCCGTTACACTGATATCTATTTTCTAAATGTACTGCTGAATGGAATAGCACTCCTTTTCATGAAGGAACCAAATCCTTTACAATTTGTGAATTCTTCCATTATGGCCTTTTATTAGGGGAACATTTATTTATTTTAGTCTGTTGAAAGAGAATTAAAAAGAAAAAGGAACGCCTGTCCTGAATGCCCTGGGGGTGATACTACTTACACAATTTAAGATTTCTTTTTATTTTAGTAGTAGATAGGTGTGTGTTAGTGATTGTGTATCTGGGAGTGACACTGCAAACAAAAATACATATCTTTGTCACTACATTCCAAACTGTGCAAGACATTGAGGTACTAAGATGCAATACACAGTCAGCCAGAAGTAACAAAAAAATCAGAGTAGAAGATAGTCACTTTTTGAGAAAATAAAAATTTTGGTGATCCTAAAAAAACCTGTAATGAGATACATGAAATGTGTAAGCTGGATGGAATGCGTTGAGTACTGTGTTAGTCTTCCCTTGGATAAAAAGATTCTATGACAGGACATAGGACATCCCTGGCATGACTTCTTTAACCACTTGCCCTCCTAAGGATTTACCCCCCTTCCTGACCAGGCCATTTTTTGCGTTACGGCACTGAGTTACTTTAACCTCCCTAGCGGTCTGATTATGTCAGTATTTCTGTGCTCAAAGCGGTACATTTTTTTGCATGGAAATATGTTGTTTTTTTATTGCAGGCCTGTAATTCTTAGGAATAACTCACTGAAATCTGTCTGAACAAGAGTCTAGTAAACATCCCAGATATGATAAAATTTGAAACACGAAATCATAAATTATAATATAATAAATAATAATAAAAAATAATAATATAATAACTAGAAAAGCTACAGTTTCTGGGGAAATTGTGTGAAGTGTTCTTGCCTCCACCAGTAGTCTACAACTGGAGTGGGAGGAATAACTGGGTGGAGTGGCTTGAGTAACTGCTGTGTGGTTGGAGTGGCTGGAGTAACTGTGAAAAGGTTGGACTGGGCAGAGTGACTTTTGTCACTCTGCTGCCTGCTCACACACCTGGGTTCCTATGGCAACGCACTCTACAGCAAGGGCAGATAAGAGCAGTTAAAAACAAACTGCTCCAACTTGCTCACTTCACTGGCGGTTGGCATCTTCAAACAGTTGTAGTTTAAAAATTATAAATTCTACACTGAAGAGCTTTATATTGTGAGAATCACAAGACCTAGACCTACAGTTTGATGTATAGTATGTCTCTGAAATATTAAAAATGAAGGCACAGCCGCAATTTAGAAATTGCCCTTCAAATTTGAGGTGGCTAGAGTGGAGTTTCAATGAATGTCAATGGGCGGCGTGAGTTGCAAACAAATGGTCATATTGTGAAAACTATCAGGACTATGGTTTAGCCGTGGACATTTTTAGTGGCAGCAGGGATAGTTGAACGTTTTGATATAACATTTGTGTAGGTGGGCTTGAAAATGAGGGAGTGATGGCAGTTTAGAAATCATGTCCTGATTTTTCAGCTCACACTCTAGCTTTTGTCAGCTCCCACTCTAGTTTTGAACATTCTGCCATTCATTCCTATGGGACCAATTTCACCATAAAAACGCCGATATTTCGTGAACCATTCGGCGAAACGTTCCACAAAGTAATAGCACACCAATCGGGAACAATCCGCACGTTTCGGTATATTACTGTCTATGTAGTGTAATAACTGTGGGAGGAGTTAGGGTGGTAAATTTGGCTATAATAATAAGAATATATATGTGAGATAACAGTAAGTGGTCTTGCCATGCAAGAACACTTAATACATTTATTTCAATAATATAATCAAACCAAAAACACTGAAATTTGAAATATAGCGCCAAGTTCGCACATCACTGAGCAAGTCGCAAAATCGTTTTCAGTGTCTGATGATGAATTTCCCCACAAATCATTATCACTTAATTCTGCAAGTAGTTCTAATTTACTATCACTGTTCTCTAGCTGGTCTAAAACCGCTTTTGACCTAAAGGGACGCTTTTTGGACTCCATGGACGTTTCTCAGTTTCCAGGCAGAAAGAACAGTAAAAGTGCAGGCAGGGCGCAGGACAAAGCACTCGGGACAAAATGTATGTGAAATGGTTTGATACAGTAATGTTTTACTATGTGATTTTAGTGTATTAGTGAATGTCACTTTTTAAAAATTTTAATTTTCCCGCCGGTTTTGTCCTCCATACGTCCCGACGCTCGCAGGGACCAAAACCCGGACGGATGCCGGCATCGGCCGGAGGAGATGGCTGCAGTGCTGTCTTGTCTACAGCTTTCCTGTGCAGCCTGTTGCTCTGCCTCTGGCTATGGTTACCAACCCGGTTTGTCTTACATGCGCTCAGGAATGAATATGGCATATGTCTCTATATTTGGTATGTGTATAAATGTTTCAGAGTCTTTATTATTTGTTTTTTTAACATAGTTGCGTCTCTGGTAACAGAAAATTTCTCGATGAAGCCAAACCAGGCGAAACATGTAGAAGTTAACATCTGAGGTGATGTAGCTCAAGTGATGGATCCTATATTGTATTTTATTTATCCAGTCTTTTGGACTGAAATGTTTTTGTGCTTTTTGTTTTACCTATGGACTGCAATACAATATAATTTTAACAGCTATAGCTGCTTTATTGTTGGAACTGTTACAAGTCTTACTTCATTTGGCGATAATTGTACTCAATGTATGGGATGTGGTCAGGACCAGTGCTTCCACTAGGCAAACTATGCGGCTGCCTAGGGCACCCTACCACCTAGGGGTGCCTGGGCGCAGCTCAGGCCTGCACTTTCTCAGTGTGGGACGCCGCCATATCATGGCTGATCCTTCAGCTGAGGGAAGGGGCAGCAGAGGGGAGGAAGCAAGGATAGAGGAAGATGTCGGATGTCTGGAGCCAGTGTAGCAGCTGAGCTGCAGTTACTTCCAGTGTTCCTCTTAGACTCAGTCCCTTACTGCAAGCTGGCTGGCGGCTGCTGATCACTGTGGAGTTCCAGCCCTTCTCCTCCCATTAATCAGCGGAGGCGGAACTGTGCCTGTGGAGGAAGGTAATGTCTGACTCTGATGTCTCGTGCCTGTGTGAGTGTGACCTGGCTAGCCGGACATCCATCACATGTGCAAAGTGTCAGTGAGTGATGACATCATCATGATCCCACAACCCGCTCTTCTAGTGCCTGCTGGGCCTGCTGATCTGTGTCAGTGTTGATGGTGGTGTGTTGTTTCGGATCTATCACTATGTGGGATCGCTCAGTTCAGCTGCCTGCCGCTGTCACAGCATTTTATCCCCCCCCCCCCCCCCATTGCCTTGGGAATTCCAGCCTGGGATCTGTCAGAGTGTGGATCCATCATCCTCCACTCACTGCAACTGTCACCCTGCCACTGCCAGCCACAGATACAGTCCATCCGTGACACTGATGTTGTCTTTAATATTGGTGCTGGTGGCATCTCATGGCACTTATTTTTGCCAATTAAAAGAAATGTAGCAGTTTCATGTTTTGTTGATTTAATATTTTCTACTTTTTGTTTTTTGTTTTTTTTGGGGGGAGGGGGTGCAAGTAGTTGGCCTTGCCTAGGGCACAAAATAGTCTAGCACCGGCCCTGGATGTGGTGTCCATTGACCTTCCCGCTACACAACACAGAATAAAGTAAAAGAAGCTTGAAAAAATAAAACTGATGTAGCCTGTAGCCACCACACCAAGGACTAGTAAGCTGCATTCTAATACATTTTTATTTTGCATTTAGATACACTTTAACCACTTGACCTCTGGAAGGTTTTACCCCCTTCATGGTCAGGGCTATTTTTTTCTATTCGGCACTGCACTACTGAATTGGAAATTGCTCGGTCATGCAACCCTGTATGTAAATTAATTCCTGGAGACACAGAGTAGCCTATAGCAGTAATACCTCTTCTATGAAGCGCTCCTTGTGCTTGTAGGAGCCTGTAAGTCTACACTGTATTGCTTGTGTGAAGAACGACCTTCTTGATGACCAGTACCTCTCAGTCTGAACAAGTTATATCATTTGGCATTCAAGCAGTGCCAATGTGTAACCTCAGTGTAATTCACCTTTCCATGTTGGGTACCATTGGTAAACGTTGCCTACAGGATACACTGAAATCCTTGTGTAAACCGGTTTGGCTCACGCTGCTCTCCCGCCCTACTTGTGTCTTGGCAGCCTTTCAGCCTTCTAATCTCTAATGTGAATATAGAGCAGGTGCACAAGAAGAGTGGAGCACTATGCTGAGAGATCCAGCTCTGATGTATAGTGCTGTATATCTGAACTTTGAGGATGAACTAGTCCACTGTGAATACAGCTACTAAAGACCGTCATGACTTGTTTTAAAGTTAATTTAAAGTTGTTCTAAAGGCTGCATTCTCTGCAGTAAGGTAAAAAAACTTCAGCTGTGTGCAGCCCCCCCCCCCCTTTACTTACCTGACCCTAATCTCGATCCAGCGACGTGCACGAGAGCAGAGGCTCTCTTAGATATCTCCCTCCTCATTGGCTCAAACACAGCAATTGGCAGTGAGAGGAGAGCAGGGGGGTGGGGCTGAGCCATGGTCTGTGTGTCTATGGACACACATAGCGTGGTTCGGAAATGAGCATGCACAGGTGCTCCAATGCAAGCAGCTTGCTATGGGGGCACTCAGTGGGGGGGGGGGAGGAGTGCTGGAAGGGACCCCAGAAGAGCAGGTAAGTATAACGTGTTTGTTTGCTTTTTTTATTTATTTTTTTATTGAATGTTTACAATCACTTTAATGATTGTGAAAAATATATAATTATTTGAATGTCAATAGCTTAGCCACAGGTTCTCTTTCAGGTCTAATGAACAGAGCTGTGTGAAATTTATGGCATTGACTCTCTGACTGCTAGCATGCTTATGATCCCAAAATCTGATCAAGACCATTCCTCTTGGGCAATTACAGGCCAATTTCTCTTATTAACATCGACATGAAAATCCTAACTAAAATTGTAGCTATTCGTTTGAATTCTTTCCTTTCTCGTCTGCTTAAGAAAGATCAGGTGGGTTTTGTCCCCCATAGACAAGCGGGGGACGCCATCATACGCATTCTGCAGTTACAACATCTGGCTCATACTTGCAAAATTGATATGATGCTCTTATCCTAGGACTGCAATAAGGCTTTTGACACTTTATCCTGGCCTTACCTCATGTCGGTCCTTCATCATTTTGGTTTCGGACCCTTGTTTCTGCATTCGATTTCTTTGCTATATACATGCCCCCAAGCAAAACTCAAATATTACGGTTTTGAGTCTCCAACGTTCCCGATTGGTAGGGGTACTAGACAGGGTTGCCTGCTTTCCCCCATACCATTTATTTTGGCTTTAGAACCCCTGTCAGAAGTCATTCGTATGCATCCTGATATTAAGGGAATGGATGTAGCCGGTTCTCAGCATAAATTATCCCTGTTTGCTGACGATATATTGTTGTCAGATACGAATCTGGGAGTTACTCTGCCAAACCTACTCACGGTTTTGGTTTCCTTTGCTGCTCTCTCAGGCCTTCATGTCAACCCTGCCAAATCTAAGGCCATGTCGGTTACCCTTTCACCGTCGGTATTGGCAACTCTGCAACATTTGTTCCCTTTTCAATGGCTCTTGGCCTTGCCGTATTTAGGGATTAAACTCACTCCGACTTATGAAGGACTTTATTGGGCTAATTTCCCCGCGGTTTTTAAGGATTTGACAGCGATGTTGTTCTCCTGGACTCACTTTCCATTTTCATGGTTTGGTAGAATCAATGCAATTCGCATGACTTATCTTCCCGAATTATTGTACGTGTTTTGAGTTTTACCAGTCCTTGTTCCTTCACATATATTGCGCATTCATCAGCGGAAACTTCTGTCTTTTATCTGTGGCTCCACTCGACCCAAAATCACAAATAGATTTTATTTGCCCGCAAAAACTGAGGGAGGACTGTCTGTCCCGAATCTTCAGGCTTACTATTTGGTGGCTAATATTGCTATTTGGTGGCCTTAGATTTAGCTCATCTTCATGCATCTTGCAATAGTCCCTTGTGGGCTACTGTAGATCTGATGGACTCCCACCCAATACCACTCATTTCTTTGCCGTGACTTCCCCCTATTTATCGCCCTTCACCTCTTAGTCCAATGATGACGCACACTCTTCGACTTTGGGGTTCTATTAAATATTCCGCTGGTCTCATTTCCGCCTATCTGCCTTTGCTGCGTTTGCTCCATAATCCATTATTTCCCCCAGGCCATGACAATCCCGGACAGTTTGCATGGTGGCTAGCCCATGGCTTCCACGACGTACATTCTTTGCTCTCTCCCACTCAGATACTCACCTTTGAGACTCTGCATTCCTCTTATGATATCCTGTTGCGGGAGCACTTTGGTTACCTTCAATTCCGCCACTTTATCAATACATTAATACTGGCGCATTCGGGACCCTACAGGTTGACCCCCTTTGAAAGTCAGTGCAGACATAGACCCCATGCTCTGGACTTAATCTCTCTTTTCTACTCCACTATTAATTCTTATAGAATGCCCCCGGTTCGTTCTTATCATCAGCATTGGCAGTCGGAACTCGGGGGAAGTCTGGATCAGCAAGACTGGTGGATCATGATCCAAGCATTGTCTAAATGTTCAAGGAATGTTATTATTTTAGAAAAGGCCTATAAGGTCCTTTATAGATGGTATTAAACGCCTGCCCGTCTGGCTTGTTTTATCCCCGCATACTCCCCGACTTGCTTTCGGGGTTGTCAACAAATACGCACCATGTTCCATATTTGTTGGACTTGCCCCAAGGTTTGCAGACTGTGGATCAGGGTTTATGCCCTTCTCTGCACTATGTTTCACACAAACATTAAGCGCAACCCGTATGAGGCGCTATTATTTAAATCATTAGTGGGCCTACTTCGTCCTGAGCGGCAGCTGGCATCGCATCTATTCATGGCTACCAAACTAACGATTGCGAGGGCTTGGAAGACCCCTCTCCTCAGCTTCGAAGCAGTCAAAAATCGGATTAATTTTATAATGGTTAATGAGAAACTGACGCCTATGCTGTTTGACTCCCAAACAAAGTTTCTGCAGACCTGGCGTCCCTGGCTTGATATAGCCCAAATGTCGAGATTTGACCAGACCCCTTTGTCGATATAAGATTTATTTTATTTTTTTTCTTTTTCCGTTGCGATCCCCTGGAACCCTTTCTTTGTCTTTTGTCTCTTTTTTCTTTGTTTCTCTCTTTCTCTTTTCTGTTCAGCCTGTTTTCATGATATTTGCGCTGATTGTAACTTTTGTTTTAAGTACTGTACCAGCAATACTATATGTACCTGTTGGATTTCATTGGGAGTCCTGGGTGAGGAGTACTAATGTGCATCCAGCGAGGCTCCATGTTCTATTTTTCCTGCCTTCTGTATGCGGATTTTGTGATAATCTTTTATCTTAGTTTATTAATTCATTGGTCTCTAATTGTCTGCCATTTTTGCAACTATTTTGTTTTATTTTCCCTCTTCGTATGCTGCACTTGTGTACTCAGTTTGTTTCCTTGTCTATATATCAGTGCATTTATTGTATTATTCATCAGAAACTTTTATGTTTTATTTTTGTTGGTCAGTGCTTCTGTTTATGACTGTTTCTCTGATGTTATCTATTCTACAATAAAATTCATTGTAAAAGAAATTTATGGCATTTACGTACTGTACCTATCATGTTCTTTTTTTGTTTCTGTGTTCTTGTCCGAGGGATTGCCCTCACTTCTTTTCACTCTGAGCACGCAGGAAATGAGGGAAAATATGCCCAATGGGAATAAAGGCAATACAAACTTACAAAAGTACTATCTTCAAACAAACATTAACATTCCTAACTGTCTTTTGTGCACTACAAAACAACTATTATAAAAAAAAGAAAGAGAACGAATGCAGCCACCACATCTAAGAACTGGTAAGCTCTAATATATTACATTATTGGTTTTGGGTTTAGATACGCTTTTTGTCACTGTTAAAAACTGAGAAAACCGTTCCACCTTAAAGGGTTACTAAACCCAGGACCCTGCATTCACTATATCCGATCTTCCACATTACACACAACATGGAAATACAATTATTTTAGTAATTATAAACTGCTAAATACCTTTTCCCATCAGCAGTATATATCAGTCTAGTGACTTTTTCATGTGTCCAGCCGAGTATTGGTTAAAGATTGTAGGAGGAGTTTTCATTCACCTCTGACTGTCCTATTAGGCTGCATGACCCCTGGCCTCTGTCTGGACAGTGCTGATTGGCCCTGTGCTGATCACATGCACCCTCCCATAAAAAAAAAAAAAAAAAAAAAAACTTTCTATGAATACATAACAAACTGAGCAATGCAGAGTGCCTCCTACAGCTCTGTACTAACAGCAGGACAGGAGACAGTAGAAAAAGTGAAAACAGGACCAAACATCCTTTTTACACAGTGGGAAGGATTAACCCCTTAGGTTCCACAGTGAGTATAACAAGCATGCTTTACCGCATATACAGACTGATTTTACTGTTGTGGGTTTAGTAACACTTTAAATGATCTTTGCTTTGCAAAGTGTCAATATTGTGCTGATGCAGACCTTTGAAGGCATCCATAAGGGTTTGCATACATAGGTACTTACAGTATGCATAAGTCTCTGTTGCTACAGGCCACTGTTGACAGGCTTGTGACAGAGGCCCTAATAGCCTTGCAGTCTTAAAGTCTTGTAGGCCCACAAGTGCTTTATGATAAATAGAGCCCAAAATACAATTGCATATATTCTGCTTGGCCTGTGTTTAAATGTTTCTACAAGCATTTACACTTGGAGGACGTTTCAGAGGTTCCTGGTAAATGGGGCCTGTAGATGGAATTGCTGCGCTCATTTGTTATAATTATTTGCTGCTGTACAGATGAATAATCAATTTTCTCTGTGCTACCCTTGGTAATTGCTCTGTGTTAAAGTGGCAAGTGAAATCCAAGGTCTTTGAAAACAATTTTAAACTCTAATTAATGTTTTTGTTCAATGATCTGGTTGGAGGACATGAAATGTATTTTTTTTTGATTATCAATTGATAATGTTTAGTGTTTAGACATGATGACATGATGGTGTTTAGATAGATAGATAGATAGATAGATAATGTAGCGCTACCCTCTTGAGGGCTACTGTGTTTCTGGGTCCCCCTAAGCTTCGCACAGCCATGTAACGCATTTTCCACACACTTGCATCCACAGTTAGTGAACAGTCCATGAGTTTGGTTTTTGTTATTTTATTAGGGAAAATAACTTGGATAGGGTAATAGGGATTATCGGATGCCCAACTTGACTAAATCAATGCATGGGGACAACTTCCTTCCTATTTACAGAAAAAGATCCTGAACTGTTCTTGAATGTGGTCAGTCTTTGCAGATCAGTAGCAAAAGCCCCTTACTGGTGAGAGGAGCCCCTCTGAAAGTTAGCACAGATTGTTGCAAACTACATACAAAGGTATCTCCTCTTCCCTGTAGAACTGCTTTCAGCTCCACAGCCTGCAGACACGATCAACCCTCCTGGCTGCTCTAAAGATCTCCCAGGACAAGGATAAAGGGATAAGCACAGCGCTGTCCTTTAAAAGCTTGCTACATGTGGAAGTTTCTCCCCTTGTGAATCCCTGGGTGTGCTGTTGTACTCATGCTGTCCTCCTTGCTCCCGCTGCTCTCAGGCAATGATCCTGTTCATATCGTGATGCTGAATGGATCTTCCTGAGCCAGCCTGAGACCAGCATGGAAGCCAAGCCCCCCCAGACATTGGCGATCCCTCCCAGGCCACCGACTGCCTCCTCAACATTTCATCTTCTACCCGACTATCCTGCTGGCATGACTCTCCCATATTTATGGGTTAGCTTTACCACACTACCAGGGCCTCCAAACCTGAGATTGGTTAGACTCCCATAAACATGCAGATTTAGGTCTCCACCCCTTCCGCCCACTGGCTTCTGGAAGCTTCCATGGTCCTCCAGAACCAGGTGGAGGCAACAGAGTCCCAACCTGCTGAGTCAACCAGCCTGACCTACAGTAACCCGATCTAATTACAGACTCACACTGTGATGGGAGTGACTTTTGGGGGTGGGGGGACCCCTGTATCATCTACCCAAATCCCTCTTATGTCTAAGGCACCCTGTGCCTGTTAGGGGGTACAGGGTGAAATGTTCTAATATGGGTGTGGGGGTTGTCCATTGTTCATTGCCATGTGGTTGTTCCATTGTTCATTGTTCACTGCCATGTGCTGCATCCCATTGTTCTGTGTCTTGGTTTGGTGAGGGGTGTTTCCTGCAGCCCTTCCCCCTGCTGGGAGGGCCTGATGTGTTTCCTGTTCCTGGTTGTATTTCCCCGCCCTGTGTATATATCTTGTGTTTGTGTACAAATAAAGCAGCTGACTTCCTATCTTAAGAAGAGTCTGGTGCTGTCTTATTTCCTGCATGATCGGCGGTGGTGTCTGGGGATTTGTGTTCGGACAGGGAAGCTGGAGTCTAACGGAAATTCCCAAGTGCGGTCTGGGTCCGGTTCCGTTACACACACAATTACCATGGTTCTTACCACAATAACGACCTACACTAACACTAGTAGCACACTAGAGGATGTCATAGATGTCAGGATGTCATAGATAGATAGATAGATACACCCTGTTCCAAATTATTATGCAAATTATTATGTAAATTCTATTTAAGTGTCACAAAGATTAAATATTTTGTTTTTCAGTTTAACTCATGGATGGCATTGAGAAAGATTTCTGCCAGATCCATGCATCGGTTCAAGAGAGTAGCTGCTAAAATACCATTACATAGCAGCAAACAGATATTTGAAGCTGCTGGTGCTTCTGGAGTCCCACGGACATCAAGGTGTAGAGTCCTCCAGAGTCTTGCAACTGTGCAAAAACCTTCTATTTGGCCACCACTAACCAATGCTCACAAGCAGAAACGGCTGCATTGGGCAGAAAAATACATGAAGACTAATTTTCAAACAGTCCTGCTCACTGATGAGTGCCGTGCAACCCTGGATGGTCCAGATGGATGGAGTAGTGGATGGTTGGTGGACGGCCACCCTGTTCCAACAAGGCTGCGACGTCAGCAAGGCGGTGGTGGAGTCATGTTTTGGGACGAAATCATGGGAAGAGAGCTGGTCGGCCCCTTTAGGGTCCCCGAAGGTATAAAGATGACCTCTGCAAAGTATGTGTAGTTTATGACTGACCACTTTCTTCCCTGTTACAGAAGGAAGAACTATGCTTTCCATAATAAAATCATCTTCATGCATGACAATGCACCATCTCATGCTGCAAAAAATACCTCTGCATCAATGGCTGCTATGGGGATAAAAGGAGAGACCTCAATCCTATTGAGAACCTTTGGAGCATCCTCAAGCAAAAGATCTATGAGGGTGGGAGGCAGTTTACATCCAAACAGCAGCTCTGGGAGGCTATTCTGACATCTTGCAAATAAATTCAAGCAGAAACTGTCCAAAAACTCACAAGTTCAATGGATGCAAGACTTGTGAAGCTGCTATCAAATAAGGGGTCCTATGTTACAATGTAACGTAACCTGTTAAAATGTTTACAAAGTTAAAATGTTGTTAAAAGTTTGATTGAAATGGCTTTTGATTTCAGTAAATATGCTGCAAACACAACAAATGACAATTTTCAGTTCTTTACAACCTATAAAGTGTTTTGAAACTTACTGTGCGTAATAATTTGGAACAGTGCATTGGAAGTGTTTTATGTTTAACAAAAATCCTGTTATCATTAGGAGTAGAGATGAGCGAATCGAACTTGGCGAAGTGGAATTCGTTTCGAAGATCAGGAAAAATTCGATTCGCGCCGAATCCGAAAATTAGCAAACTTCGGATGCACGAATCGAATTTTCCCAAAAATGGCGGCGACATGTGTAGCGACGGAGCGGGGATCTCTGGGAAGGCGCGCAGACAAGGCGCGCTGACCCATAATGCATTCATTCATGACATGTGATCGCATTAGCCAATCAGCAGCCAGCCAGCCAGCACTGTGTAATGGTGGAGCTATAAATTGCGGCCATCTTACAATTCTCCATTAGCCTCCAGTCATTCAAGAGAGACAGACCTGTCTGTATTAGGGACAGAGTTAGGGCCAGAGAGACTTTAGGGCCACAGAATCGTTACTTAGGGACACAGAATCGTTATTTAGGGACACAGAATCGTTACTCAGGGACACAGAATCGTTACTCAGGGACACAGAATCGTTACTCAGGGACAGACACAGAATTGTTACTCAGGGACACAGAATTGTTACTCAGGGACACAGAATCGTTACTGAGGGACACAGAATCGTTACTGAGGGACACAGAATTGTTACTCAGGGACAGACACAGAATTGTTACTCAGGGACAGACACAGAATTGTTACTCAGGGACACAGAATTGTTACTCAGGGACACAGAATCGTTACTGAGGGACACAGAATTGTTACTCAGGGACACAGAATTGTTACTCAGGGACACAGAATTGTTACTCAGGGACACAGAATTTTTACTCAGGGACAGACACAGAATTGTTACTCAGGGACAGACACAGAATTGTTACTCAGGGACACAGAATTGTTACTGAGGGACACAGAATTGTTACTGAGGGACACAGAATCGTTACTCAGGGACACAGAATCGTTACTGAGGGACACAGAATCGTTACCCAGGGACACAGAATCGTTACTGAGGGACACAGAATCGTTACTCAGGGACACAGAATTGTTACTCAGGGACACAGAATTGTTACTCAGGGACAGACACAGAATACTCAGGGACACAGAATCGTTACTCAGGGACACAGAATCGTTACTCAGGGACACAGAATCGTTACTCAGGGACACAGAATCGTTGAATTAAAGAGTATGTCAGACAACACGCAGAGGAGTGGCAGAGGAGGCAATGTTTCAGGAGCGAGCAGACGTGGCAGCAGAGGAAGGGGTCGAGGCAGCACTAGTCGCAGCCAGAGGCCAGTGCTCCCGGTGTCATCCAGCGGTCGTGTCTCCACCGACAACCCTGCCGTCATCGATTGGTTGGCTCGGTCGTCTTCCTCTTCCCAGGTCACCTCTGACACCTACAGCCAACGGTCGGTGGGTACGTCAGACACAACCGTTAGTTGGCATGGCCCGGGAGCAAGCCCACTGAAATCACGTGTCCTCTACCTGCCCCTGTCCTTTGGTGTTCCCTCACCAAGCGAAGTATCGCATGCTGTGGGCTCAGCCCCACTGTACAGTGAGGAAGAGCTAACAGAGGGCGGTCAGGAACGGGGGGAGACATCCGCCTCTTCAGCAGCCAGGCGAAGAAGTACTGGCGAGGAGAGTGGCTCGGTAGCCGGTCTAGAGACAGGTCTGTCTCCTGACCCACACGCAGCCGAGGGGGCTAGTAGTGAGGCGGAGACCCTAATTGATGATGATGAGGCTGATCGCACTTGGCAGCCTCGTCGTCATCAGGCTATTGCTTTCGCATCATCAGGAGAAGAGGGTGCCAGCTTGGCAGCGAGCAAAACAGTCGGTGGGTTGCCCAGGAGGCAGCAGGGTCGCAGCAGTGTCAGTGGAGGCAAACGGCCACGGAGTAGAGCACCAGCTCCACTGCAGCCTACCACCACGGCCAGTAGTGGTGCCGGTGTGCACGGAGGAAGTAGCAGTCAGCCAGTGAGGAGTAGCGGGGGCAAAGTTTCCTACTCGGCGGTGTGGCAATTTTTCGTCAAGCCGCCCGAGGAAGTAAACGTAGCCGTATGTCGACTATGTGGCCAGAAAGTCAAGCGTGGCCAGGGGGCCCATGTTGGGACTACAGCGTTGCGTCAGCATATGCAGCGTCGCCATTCGGTGGCCTGGGAAAACCGTGATAAAGATACGGCGGTTCTGCCTGCCCCAGCCCCCGCTCCATCACCCGCTCCGTTACTTGCTCCGTCACCCGACGTCAATCGCCCTCTATCAGCCAGTCAAGGCTCCAACACCTCTGCTGAGGGGAGTTGTCACTCGTTGGCATCTTCCGCTCGTTCAGATGCTCCTTCTCCTGCTACTCCTCTTCACGGATTCCGTCAGCAGTCTTTCTTGGAATCCGTTTCCAAGAGACAACAGTTTGCGAGCACGCACCCGACGGTGCAGAAGCTGAACGTCCTCCTGTCCAAGTTGCTGGTGCTGCAGTCCCTCCCTTTCCAAGTGGTGGACTCAGAACCTTTCCGAGAAATGATGGCTTGTGCCGAGCCGCGGTGGAGAGTGCCAAGCCGGCATTTCTTCGCCAAAAAGGCAGTGCCAGCCCTGCATTCACATGTAGAAGAGATGGTGGGCCAGTCTTTGAGCATGTCAGTCTCTGCCAAAGTGCACGGCAGCGCCGACGTGTGGAGCTGTAACTACGGTCAGGGACAGTACATGTCATTTACGGCCCACTGGGTGAACGTGGTGCCGGCACAGCCGCACCAGCAACTTGGACAGGTCACGCCGCTTTTGCCTCCACGTTTGCACGTCCTTGGTCCAGCAAAGATGTCCGCCTCTACCACCTCTTCTTCCGCCGTGTCCTCAGCCGCCACCCCCGTGCCAAGTCCCATTACCCGACCGGCATATCACATGTGCAGGGCGCAACGGTGTCACGCTGTGCTGCACCTGGTATGCCTTGGCAAACGTAGTCACACAGGGGAGGAACTTCTGAGTGTAATGAACAGAGAAATCAACAGATGGCTGTCTCCGCGCAAACTGAAAATCGGAACCATGTTGACCGACAACGGAAAGAACATGGTGTCTGCTCTGCGTCAAGGAAGGTTGTGCCATGCGCCATGCATGGCTCACGTGTTCAATCTGGTTGTCAAGCGGTTCCTAAAATCCACCATCCCACTGCAAGACATCCTTAAAATGTCACGTAAACTTTGCATGCATTTCAGCCATTCCTACACCGCAAAGCACACCCTCCTTGAGCTGCAGCGGCAGAACGGAATTCCACAGCATCGCCTGATCTGCGACGTTGCAACAAGGTGGAATTCAACCCTACATATGTTAGACCGCCTTTACGAACAGCGAAAGGCCATCACCGATTTCCTGATGTTACAAGCGGATAAAGGTACTCCCCTGTGTAACTTAGATGTCAGCCATTGGCAGCTCATGCGTGACACCTGCCGCTTGCTCAGGCCCTTTGAGGAGGCCACGCTATTCGTGAGTCGGCAGGACTATGGGATGAACGACGTCATTCCTCTGTTGCACGTCCTGGAACAAATGCTGTTAACAATGGCTGGTCAGGGTGCGGTAGACGTGGCGCACAGATCTCAACGCCACATGACCCCTGTGGGGGCAGGACAGGAAGAAGAGGAGGAGGTAGAGGAGGACATTGGTGCTCAGGAATTATTGAGTGAAATGGGTGGTTTTTCCACTCAGCGGACAGGAGTGGAGGAGCAGGAGCATCTGGTAGAGGAGGAGGAGGAGACAGAGGACCCAGACGCACCATGGCAGTATGCTGTGGAGATGGAGGCAGGGAGTCCCTCGCATTCCTTGGCACAAATGGCCCATAGCATGCTCGGTTGCTTGCGTAGCGACAGCCGAATAATAACCATCAGACAGAGGGATGACTTTTGGCTGTCCACCTTGTTGGACCCTCGCTACCGTTCAAAAATGGTGGCCTTTTTCACACCTGCTGAGAGGGAGGCCAAAATAACGTACTATAAAAACTACCTATGTAGTCAGTTGGTCTCTGCCTTTCTGCGCCAACGTCCATCCTCATACACTGTGGGCCCTGTGCGCTCGCGTTCCGCTGCCATGGCAGCAGGGGAGGGGTGGGGTGGTAGGAGCAGTGGCAGCTCCACCAGCAGCGGCTGCCTCAGTCTGCAGTCGATGATGAGTAGCTTTCTTCACCAGCGCAGTGAGGAAACTACTAACCAGCCGCAGCAGCAGCAGCATCAGGTGAACCTGGAGCAGGACCTCAAACAACAGGCTTGAGCCTACTTGGACAGCACCCTGCCAACCGAGGTAGACAATCCCCTTGACTACTGGGCAACGAAACTTGACCTTTGGCCCCAACTAGCTGAATTTGCCCTTGAAAGGCTGTCATGCCCGTCCAGTAGCGTGGCATCGGAGCGTGTGTTTAGTGCGGCAGGAGGTATTGTAACTCCGCGGAGGACACGACTGTCCACCCAAAGTGTGGAGAGACTCACGTTTGTGAAAATGAATCAGGCGTGGATTAGTCTGGATTTCAAACCACCAGTTCCTGACACAACTGACTAAATCCGCCATGAATCATGCCCCAAACATGTTATTTTTAACATAGGCCTCTGTATGGCCTTCAATTTAAGCTGCTTACGCTTCGCCACTCTGCCATGGGCCCCTGTACCGCCTCCTCTTGCTGCTGCCAGGTCCAGAGTGTGTCATGGGTCCCTGTACGGCCTCCCATTGCTGCTGTCTCCATCGCCACACTCTGCCATGTGCCACTTTCAGGTCTCCTCACACTGCTGGTGGGTTCCATTTTGTCATAGGGTGCTGGCAGATTACGGGCCTCCCATTGCTGCTGCCAGGCCCGTAATCTGCCATGGGCCCCCGTACCGACTCCTCATGCTGCTGCCATGCCCGTAATCTGTCATGGGCCCCTGTACCGCCTCCTCATGCTGCTGCCAGGTCCAGAGTGTGTCATGGGTCCCTGTACGGCCTCCCATTGCTGCTGCCAGGCCCGTAATCTGCCATGGGCCCCCGTACCGACTCCTCATGCTGCTGCCAGGCCCGTAATCTGTCATGGGCCCCTGTACCGCCTCCTCATGCTGCTGCCAGGTCCAGAGTGTGTCATGGGTCCCTGTACGGCCTCCCATTGCTGCTGTCTCCATCGCCACACTCTGCCATGTGCCACTTTCAGGTCTCCTCACACTGCTGGTGGGTTCCATTTTGTCATAGGGTGCTGTATGGCCTCCCATTGCTGCTGCCAGGCCCGTAATCTGCCATGGGCCCCCGTACCGACTCCTCATGCTGCTGCCAGGCCCGTAATCTGTCATGGGCCCCTGTACCGCCTCCTCATGCTGCTGCCAGGTCCAGAGTGTGTCATGGGTCCCTGTACGGCCTCCCATTGCTGCTGTCTCCATCGCCACACTCTGCCATGTGCCACTTTCAGGTCTCCTCACACTGCTGGTGGGTTCCATTTTGTCATAGGGTGCTGGCAGATTACGGGCCTCCCATTGCTGCTGCCAGGCCCGTAATCTGCCATGGGCCCCCGTACCGACTCCTCATGCTGCTGCCAGGCCCGTAATCTGTCATGGGCCCCTGTACCGCCTCCTCATGCTGCTGCCAGGTCCAGAGTGTGTCATGGGTCCCTGTACGGCATCCCATTGCTGCTGCCAGGCCCGTAATCTGCCATGGGCCCCCGTACCGACTCCTCATGCTGCTGCCAGGACCGTAATCTGTCATGGGCCCCTGTACCGCCTCCTCATGCTGCTGCCAGGTCCAGAGTGTGTCATTGGTCCCTGTACGGCCTCCCATTGCTGCTGTCTCCATCGCCACACTCTGCCATGTGCCACTTTCAGGTCTCCTCACACTGCTGGTGGGTTCCATTTTGTCATAGGGTGCTGTATGGCCTCCCATTGCTGCTGCCTCCACCGCCACACTGTTGCTCCACACTCTGGTTTTGGCCCCGTGACTGCCCAAATGAGTGAAGTGTGCGGTGATTCTAAGATCGACGGCACTCATCTGCATGTCATACTGACTGACAGTATTATTTCTCTTCCCCAGCAGACTCCAAGGGCATTTAAATTAAAGGTACAGTGTTCTGCACTAATATAAAGGCTCTCTGAAGCCTAGAAACACCCTTTTTATAAGTTAAATTCGCAGCGAATATATTCGACTCGAATCGAATTTATTCCGCGAATTCGCCGAATCAGCCGAATTGAATTTTTAAATAATTCGCTCATCTCTAATTAGGAGGTTTGTTCAATAAAATTTGAATTGTACTCTTAATAGTTGATAACATGAGAATTATGCAGACTGTTATTTACATCAATTATTTAGGTAAATGAGAAAAATATCATTTGCATAATAAATTGAAACAGGGTGTAGATAGATAGATAGATAGATAGATAGATAGAATGCATTCTGGAATGCAGAGGCCCACATTCACATCAGTGTCCCCTTCACATCAAAGCCCTCCTTGCACATCAGAGTATCCCCCTCAAAAGAGGGTTCCCCTTTGCACTTCAGAATCCCCCTTTCATATCAGAATCCCCCTTTCATATCAGAAGCCCCCTTTTTAAAAGGGGCCCATCTTCACATCAGAGCCCCCATTTACATCAGAGCACTCTATCCATTAGAATCCCTTCCAATCAGAGCCCCCAGTCCATTAGAGTTTACCCTCCATATCAGGCTCCCTCTTCACATCAGAGCTCCTTCTCACACCAGAGTCCCCCCTTGCACATTGAAGTGCCCCTCAGTCATCCGAGTCCCCCTTCACAACAGAGCCCCACCTTGCACATCAGAACCCCCCTTTACATCAGAGCCTCCTTCACACATCAGAACTCCTTTTACATCAGAGCTTCCATCATATCAGAATCATCCTTTACATTAGTGACCCTCCCTTGCACATCAGAGTCCCCTCTGGAACACCAGAGCCCTCCCCTTCACATTAGACCTGCTCCCTTGCACATCAGCTGCAGCTCATTTATATGCAAATCCCAGAGCTCATTTGGTGTGTTTTGGTGTGTTGGGGGGCAGACAGTTCTTCCTTAGGGGAAGAAAGTGGCTCCTAGTCTGATGCTGGAGAGGAAGCATTGAAAGAGCTGAGAACAAGAGGTGAAATGCTGTTCACTCACGCTCTGTATCCACACTGACACCCAGGCACGGAGGATCCTCTAGAGGGGTCTGTTACTCCACTCCCTTATACCAACTTGATTGCATATATACCCCCACTGACTAGCAGTATAGGTACAATATTACTGACCACTGCACTCTGTACCCAGCTCTGTATCTTACATAATCCTTCTATGTATACACTTTTTTGTGCATTTTACTCCTGACAACTGCACTCTGTATGCTAAATTGTAGATTATGCTCATGACCACTGCACTGTATACACATTGTTGTACATTACACTCATGACCACTGCACTTTATGCGCAATGTTGTACATTATACTCCTGACTTCTGCACTGCAAACACTATGTTGTACTTTATACTCCTGACTTCTGCTCTGTATAACCAACGTTGTACATTATACTTCTACCCCCTTACACTGTATACACTATGTTTTACAGTAAAATTCTGATCCCTGCATTGTAAATGCATTGTTTTACATTATATGCCTGACCCCTACACTGTATATGATATGTTGTAAATTATACACCTTACCACTTGTCAGGAGTTGTGTCATTACCTGGGCCACCTGCTGGTGGCACTGTTGTTCCTGGAGTGGAAGGGTGCAGTTCCAGCAGGTGTCTCTCAGCAGCCAGGCTTTCCAAGTAATTGGGCTACATCTGGCATAGGCTGCTGGGAGGTATTTAACCACTTGCCCTCCTGAGGATTTACCCCCCTTACTAACCAGGCCATTTTTTGCAATACGGCGCTGCGTTACTTTAACGGACAATTGCACGGTCATGCAATGCTGCACCCAAATTAAATTTATGTCCTTTTTTCCCCACAAGTGGAGTTTTCTTTCTGTGGTATTTGATCGCCTGTGCATTTTTTATTTTTTGCGCTATAAACAAAAAAATGCCAACAATTTTCAAGAAAAAAAACAATATTTTTGACTTTTTGCTATAAAACATATCCAATAAAAAAGTTAAATCAAATTTCGTCATAAATTTAGTCCAAAAATGTATTCTGCTACATGTCATTACTAAAAAAAAATCCCAATACGTGTAAATTAATTGGTTTACATGAAAGTTATAGTGTTTACAAATGGCGGAATATATACTGGAATTTTTTTTATATACTAGTAATGGAAGCGATCAGCGACTTATAGCGGGACTGCGGCGGGTATTCTGAAACTGGGGGGGGAACTGAATAACTGTCACTGACATCCCCAGTGACACTAATACAGTGATCAGTGCTAATAAAAAGCACTGACACTGTACTAATGGGAAGGAAGGGGTTACCATGAGGGGCGATCAAAGGGTTAACTGTGTGTGCTTTACTGTGTGCTGTGTTTACCAGGGAGGCATGCTGAACAATACAAAGCAGTGTGCTGGAGCTGACAGGGGAAAGAACTGTATTATTTACATACAGACCTCTCCCCATCAGTGATAGTCGGCGATCGCCGGGTGCCGGCGTGGAATCTCCGACCAGGACTCGGGGATTGACAGCTGTAGCCGCCAATGGCCCCCTACCCGAAAATACAAAATCACGTATATATACGTGATTTTGTGCAGCCCTGATGCCCTGTAGCAGTATTTGTGCTATAGGGCGGCAGGGAAGTGGTTAAGGCTGCCCATAATTGAGGTTCAGTGCTTCACATATGTGCGGGCTGCATTTTGCACGGGCACAAGAGCCCATTCATTTGAATGGACTCCCGTGCCCCGTGACACCCATGGAAGAAGTCCCTGCATTTCTTCTGAAAAAGCAGCCCCGGTTCCCAGTACGGTTGTGTTTTCCAGTGCAGGTGGCGTGCCATTAGAACTAATGGCACCCACCCACGGGTCCGCATTCCTCTCTGCGGGTGGTGCAGCTGCATGGATTTTCGTGCCGATCCGCAGCAGCACCATCCGCACATAAGTGAACCTTGCCTTATTCCTGCAAGCCGTGTCCCTGCCTGAGTCTGATCCTTGAACCTGACCCTGAGACCTGCTCCCTGTATCCTGCTTCCAGCTCCCAGTACCTGGCTCCCTGCTCCCCTGGTCTCCTGTCCCTGTCCTGACCTTGTCTTGTTCATGTGTGTTCCCTCCATTTTATACAGTCATGGCCGAAATTGTTGGCACCCTTGATATTTTTCCTGAAAATCAAGTATTTCACACAAAAAAGGTATTGCATTAACACATGTTTTGCTATACACATGTTTATTCCCTTTGTATGTATTGGAACAAATATAAAACAGAGGCAGAAAAGCAAATATGACATAATGTCACACAAAACCCCAAAAATGGGCTGGACAAAAGTATTGGCACCCTTAACTTAATATTTGGTTGCACACCCTTTGGAAAACATAACTGAAATCAGTCGCTTCCTATAACCATCAATAAGCTTCTGACACCTCTCACCCGGAATTTTGGACCACTCTTCCTTTGCAAACAGCTCCAGGTCTCTCTTATTGGAAGGACACCTTTTCCCAACAGCAATTTTAAGATCTCTCCACAGGTGTTCAATGGGATTTAGATCTGGGCTCATTGCTGGCCACTTCAGAACTCTCCAGCGCTTCTTTGCCATCCATTTCTGAGTGCTTTTTGACGTATGTTTGGGGTCATTGTCCTGCTGGAAGACCCAGGATCTTGGACGCAAACCCAGCTTTCTGACACTGGGCCCTACAGTGCGACCCAAAATCCTTTGGTAATCCTCAGATTTCATGATGCCTTGCACACAGTCAAGGCACCCAGTGCCAGAGGCAGCAAAACAACCCCAAAACATCATTGAACCTCCACCATATTTTACCGTAGGTACTGTGTTTTGTTCTTTGTAGGCCTCATTCCGTTTTCGGTAAACAGTAGAATGATGTGCTTTACCGAAAAGCTCTATCTTGGTCTCATCTGTCCACAAGACGTTTTCCCAGAAGGCTTTTGGCTTACTCAAGTACATTTTGGCAAACTGTAGTCTTGCTTTTTTATGTCTCTGTGTCAGCAGTGGGGTCCTCCTGGGTCTCCTGCCATAGCGTTTCATTTCATTTAAATGTCGACGGATAGTTCGCGCTGACACTGATGCTCCCTGAGCCTGCAGGACAGCTTGAATGTCTTTGGAACATGTTTGGGGCTGCTTATCCACCATCCGGACTATTCTGCGTTGCAATCTTTCATCAATTTTCCTCATCCGTCCACGACCAGGGAGATTAGCTACAGTGCCATGGGTTGCAAACTTCTTGATAATGTTGCGCACTGTGGACAAAGGCAAATCTAGTTCTCTGGAGATGGACTTGTAACCTTGAGATTGTTGATATTTTGCCACAATTTTGGTTCTCAGGTCCTCAGACAGTTCTCGTCTCCTCTTTCTGTTGTCCATGCTTAGTGTGGCACAGACAGACACACAATGCAAAGGTTAAGTGAACGTCTCTCCTTTTTATCTGCTTTCAGGTGTGATTTCTATATTGCCCACACCTGTTACTTGCCCCAGGTGAGTTTACAGGAGCATCACATGCTTGTAACATTCTTATTTATCCGCAGTTGTGAAAGGGTGCCAATACTTTTGTCCAGCCCATTTTTGGAGGTTTGTGTGACATTATGTCGAATTTGCTTTCTTTCCTCCCTTTTTTTGTTTTGTCCCAATACACACAAAGGGAATAAACATGTGTATAGCAAAACATGTGTTAATGCAATACGTTTCGTGAGAAATACATGATTTCCTGGAGAAATATCAAGGGTGCCAACAATTTCGGCCATGACTGTATATACTGTAATTAGTTAGGTTTGATTTGGGGTTTTGTGTTTATTTTTCACTTGCATTGTTTATGCTTTACTGGTGTTGGCAGTGTGTCATTTGTCTTAATAAACTCATTTTAACCTTATTCAGCCTGGTTCCTGATTCCTCAAGGTACAGCCCACTGATCTGATCACCCTTGCTGGATGACTGTGGTATCCCTGACACCACTGCACTATATGCACAATATTGTACATTATTGCCCTGACCCCTGCACTGTATACTGTATGTTGTACATTATATTAGCCCTGGTTCAAACAACTGCGGCTCTGTGACCTGCATTTTGCATGGGCACTGCAGCCTCTTCCTTTGAAGCAACTGCTGTGCTCCTGAAAATGCAGGGATAAGGTCCCTATATCATTTTTGAAATAGCAGCCTTCACAGAAACCACAAATGCAGTGCGGTTCTTAGTGCAGGAAGCGGCTGCTGCGATTTTCAGTGTGTGCTGGTGCCATTAGAATTCATGGCATTCACACTCATCTCCTGCATTGTTCTGTGTGGTTGTTTGCGGCTGCTGGAACAGGTGCGGACCTGCAGCAGGAACCACCCACACAAGTGTCAAACTAGCCTTAAGCTGGGTGACTGCTTTTATTACACAGGGTTTTTGCTACCTGCAGAAAGCTTTAAGGGAATTGTAAACAATCCTACCTGTATCTTCTGTTTTTCAGCTGCATAGGATTTGCTTTGATCATGTCGTTTCATGGTGTCATTTGTTGCCAGTAAAGAAGTAAATCTTCACATTCCTGTGTCAGTGGTTTCTCTTTGTGTAGAAACATGAAACATTCAGCGTGGCACACTGCACAGACTAGAGCATGAATTCTGTCTGTAGTCTGAGAACTGACATTTCAAGTGAAAAAAACTACATATCCCACAATCCCCGGCTCTCCCAGTCTAGTGCTAGTGCAAATGACAGTTACATAATAAATAGATCTGACACAGAAATTTAATAGAGCAATCTATAGAGATGCTTTGTTACCCAGAACAAGACGTTGTCTTGTCTCTTTGGTGAATAGGGACAGCTTATCATCCATGGCACCACAAACATGTGAGCCTATTATTACAAGATCAAGGCAAACAAACAGCACAGGCAGTATATCTATACTAATACCTATTTAAAACTATATAAATATTTGAAATGATACAATGCCTTTACCCATCAGCAGCCACAACAGGTATCTCAGTTCTCACTAAAAATGTCAGTGTCAAATGATGTTTTCTATTCTGCCAAATGTGTTTGCAGTGTAAGACCCCTTCCACATGGGGTGATTAGCTGAATGCCCCATGCAGGGCCATCTTTTTTACTGGCACAGAGGTGCACAGGTGTTGCAAGCATCTCAGTGTCAGCAGTCCTATAGATGTCTATTGGGACATGCAGCTGTGCCCCAATGTGTTGGACCCAATTGCTACCTGGGTACATCTATGGGACTGCCATCACGGGGTTCCACGCAACACCTATGCAGCACCGTGCCATAACATACAGCCAAGCACAAGGCATGCAACTAATCGCCCCGTGTGAACGGGGTCTAATTTGTGTTTATCACTGTTTTGCTATTGAACAATACAGTTGCATTTCTGTCCTTATTATGATAAATTTTCCTGTATATACAGTATTTTAAAATTAAATTTTACAAACGGTTAACAGTGTGCCTCTTGTAGAACCGTGCCCATGTTAAAGGAATGCCATTTCACTAATTAAAGTACATTCTCTACCTACAATGACTTGCTGGACACATAGCAAAAAACGGTGTTTCGGAATTATTTTTTTTTTTAAATGTTTGCAACTGTGGTATGGGGGAACTAGTGGCTCACCTATCCTCTTCCTATGTGAGAATCAGTACCTGGTGATTGGCTGCTCAGGCAACCAGCACTGGAGATTTCTACTTTCAACTTACAGCGAGCTTCTTTATTTTGTTCCCATAGATGAATGAAGTAACAGTGGAATGAAGGGAAAGTATAAGCTGCTACAGAAGGCAGCATTAGAGTGACCCTGTTGCTTTTCCCTATATTGGCCTAGTACAGGTTAATTTAGGGGTTAAGTCACATTGTGGCCTTTTCCAATAGTGTTTGGGAATTTTATTGCCAGTTCCAGCCTATGCCAAGTTTCCACGCAGATGCCAGGTCTAAACATACAGTGCATTCAGAAAGTATTTTGACCCCCTTCAATTTTGTTATGTTGCAGTCTGATACTACAGTTGTTTAACCATCTCCCACCCGCCATATAATGAAATGACGGGCGCAAGGCGGTTCTCTTGTTCTGGGAGGACGTCATATGATGTCCTCCCACTCTAACCGCACATGCACGGCTTCGGGGGCGTGCAGCGTGGCGATCGGCAGTGCGCTGTGTCCCTAGGACACAGCGGATCACCGATCAACGGAAAGAGCCAAAGATGTCGGCTCGGTCATGTGATCAGCTGTGTCCAATCACAGCTGATCGCATATAAATAGGGAAATGCTGGTTATCGGCATTTCTCTCCTCACAAGCTGTCACGCTGACAGCTTGTAAGGAGAGGAGAGAAAGTAATCGGCATTCCTCAGAGGGGACATCTGATAATGATCAGTATGCCCTGATGATCAGTGTAGCCCCAGCAGTGCCACCTGTCAGTGCTCATCAATGCCACCTGCCAGTGCCCATCAGTGCCACATCAATGCCACATATCAGCGCCTACCAGTGCAGATCAATGCCACATATCAGTGCCCATCTGAGCTGCTTTTCAGTGTCACCTATCAGTGCCAGTCAGTACCACCTATCAGTGCTGCCAATCAGTGCCACCTATCAGTGCCAGTCAGTGCCGCCTATCAGTGCCAGTTAGTGCCACCTATCAGTACGCACCAGTGCTGCCTATCAGTGCCACCTAACAGTGCTGCCTATCAGTGCCACCTAACAGTGCCAGTCAGTGCCGCCTATCAGTGCCACCTATCAGTGCTGCCTATCAGTGCCATATGAGTGCTGCCTTTCAGTGCCCATCAGTGATGCCTGTCAATGCCCATCAGTGCCACCTACCAGTGCCACCTCATCAGTCCCCATCAGTGCAGCCTATCAGAGCCCATCACTGCAGCCTCATTAGCGCACATCAGTGTAGGAGAAAAATCACTTATTTACAAAATTTTATAACAAAAACTAAGAAAAAAAGTTTTTTTTTTTTCAAAATTTTCAGTTGTTTTTGGTTTGTTTAGCAAAAAATAAAAAAACCCAAAGGTGATTAAATACCACCAAAAAAAAGCTGTATCTGTCTCAAAAATGATAAAAATTTCATATGGGTACAGTGTTGCATGACCACGTAATTGTCATTCAAAGTGTGACAGCGCTGAAAGCTGAAAATTGGCCTGGGCAGGAAGGGGGTATAAGTTCCCTGTAGGCAAGTGGTTAAACTCATTTTTTTCTCATTAATCTAAGCCCAATAATGACAAATTTTGTCAATAATGACAAATGACAAAAACGACAACTTTTGAAACTTAGCTCAGGTGCCACCCATTTCTCTTGATCGTTGCTGAGATCTTTCTACACAATGATTGGATTCCACCTGCGGTAAATTAAATTGATTGGACATGATTTGGAAAGGCACACACCTCTCTATAAAGGGCCTCACAGCTGACTATGCATACTGTATCAAAAGCCATGAGGTCAAAGGAACTGCCTGCAGAGCTCAGAGACCGTATTATTGCAAGGCACAGATTTGGGGAAGGCTACAAAAAAAAATGTATCTGCACTGAAGGTTCTCAAGAGCACAGTGGTCTCCATAATTCTCAAATGGAGGAAATTTGGCACAACCAGGACTTCCGAGATCTGGTTGCCTGGACAAACTGAACAATCGGGGAGAAGGACCTTAGTAAGTGAGGTGAGGTGACCAAGAACCCGACTTTGTCCAATCTCCAGAGATCCTGTGTGGAGATTGAACAAAGTTCAAGAAGGGCAACCATCACTGCAGCCCTCCACCATTCTGGGGTTTATGGCAGAGTCGCTAGATGAAAGCCTCTCCTCAGTGCAAAACACATGAAAGCCCACTTGGAGTTTGCAAAATATTTCATCAAAACACCACTTCGAAATGTCTGAATTCAAAGCAAGATTTTACTCCAAACATTACTTAGGTATTAAAGTCAACATGAATTGGGGTCACACATCTCCCTTTTCATCAGGTCTACAACATAGCACGAAGAATGTAAAAAAATAGTCATTTAGATATGACGTGCTGTGTTTATAAGGATGTTAGGTGCATCATTTTGGAAGTGTTGTACTTGTGGGATATGTGTCTTGTGATTGTTGGATGTTGGGGTGGGGTTGGCAGAAGGCTTTCTTCTTCCACCAGGGTCAATGAGTTAAAAGCTACATCTCTGTAAATCTGTAACCAGGGAGCTTTTTTTTCTGCTTAGCATAAAAAAAGATATGTAAAAAAAATGAAACCCTCAATAGCATGCCCACAATTCCTCTGGTTACATTTTTCATTATGAGAAGATTGGAATCTCTCTGATTACATTGCTGGCTCTAGGCTTTTGTTCTACCAGTGTTTACAATTCGATGGAAACTGTGAAAATGTATTAATCTTAGCGTCACACCATGCCTAATGGGTACACAATTTGGGAGATGAGTACATAATAAATGTAGTTATTTTTTTTAGTGCTTGGGGCAGTGCACTTCTGTACGCATAAAGAATAATATTGATTAGACAGGGATGTTAATCGATTTTTTTGTTTGTGAATCTTCACCCTCACTGCAGATAAATATAATACCTTCACACATGCTGTTGTAGGCCAATGCTGCAATGCTCAGTAAATACAATTCCTATTCGGAGGAAATTTCCAAACAATAAAAAAATCTCTAATATCGTTAGTGGAGGGGCCCCATGTATGCAATACACCAGTAAGGAACAACAGGCTCCCTGTTGATGATACAGTGGCATCCTACCAGGATAGAACCATTTATTTAAAGCCCAATTCCTAGTTCCTTTCCCTGCACATTGTATTGTTTTGTTGTTTTACATACATTCAAGGCTGTGGATAAGAGTAGAGATGAGCGAAGTATTCAAAAATTCGATTCGACTGATTCGGCGAATTCGTGGAAAAATTTCGATTCGAGTCGAATATATTCGCTGTGAATTTAACTTAAAAAAGGGTGTTTCTAGGCTTCAGAGAGACTTAATATTAGTGCTGAACACTGTACCTTTAATTTAAATGCCCTTGGAGTCTGCTGGGGAAGAGAAATAATACTGTCAGGCAGTATGACATGCAGATGAGTGCCGTCGATCTTAGAATCACCGCACACTTCACTCATTTGGCCAGTCACGGGGCCAAAACCAGAGTGTGGAGCCACAGTGTGGCGGTGGAGGCAGCAGCAATGGGAGGCCATACAGCACCCTATGACAAAAATGGAAACCACCAGCAGTGTGAGGAGACCTGAAAGTGGCACATGGCAGAGTGTGGCGATAGAGACAGCAGCAATGGGAGGCCGTACAGGGACCCATGACACACTCTGGACCTGGCAGCAGCATGAGGAGGCGGTACAGGGGCCCATGGCAGATTACGGGCCTGGCAGCAGCATGAGGAGTCGGTACGGGGGCCCATGGCAGATTACAGGCCTGGCAGCAGCAATGGGAGGCCGTACAGGGACCCATGACACAATCTGGACCTGGCAGCAGCATGGGGAGGCGGTACAGGGGCCCATGACAGATTACGGGCCTGGCAGCAGCATTTGGAGTCGGTACGGGGGCCCATGACACACTCTGGACCTGGCAGCAGCATGAGGAGGCGGTACAGGGGCGCATGACAGATTACGAGCCTGGCAGCAGCAACTTGGACAGGAGGACGTTCAGTTTCTGCACCGTCTGGTGCGTGCTCGCAAACTGTTGTCTCTTGGAAACGGATTCCAAGAAAGACTGCTGACGGAATCCGTGAAGAGGAGTAGCAGGAGAAGGAGCATCTGAACGAGCGGAATATGCCAACAAGCGACAACAGGGGCCCATGACAGATTACGGGCCTGGCAGCAGCATGAGGAGTCGGTACGGGGGCCCATGGCAGATTAGGGGCCTGGCAGCAGCTATGGGAGGCCCGTAATCTGCCAGCACCCTATGACAAAAAATGGAACCCACCAGCAGTGTGAGGAGACCTGAAAGTGGCACATGGCAGAGTGTGGCGATGGAGACAGCAGCAATGGGAGGCCGTACAGGGACCCATGACAGACTCTGGACCTGGCAGCAGCATGAGGAGGCGGTATAGGGGCCCATGGCAGATTAGGGGCCTGGCAGCAGCTATGGGAGGCCCGTAATCTGCCAGCACCCTATGACAAAAAATGGAATACACCAGCAGTGTGAGGAGACCTGAAAGTGGCACATGGCAGAGTGTGGCGATGGAGACAGCAGCAATGGGAGGCCGTACAGGGACCCATGAGAGACTCTGGACTTGGCAGCAGCATGAGGAGGCGGTATAGGGGCCCATGGCAGATTAGGGGCCTGGCAGCAGCTATGGGAGGCCCGTAATCTGCCAGCACCCTATGACAAAAAATGGAACACACCAGCAGTGTGAGGAGACCTGAAAGTGGCACATGTTTGGGGCATGATTCATGGCGGATTTAGTCAGTTGTGTCAGGAACTGGTGGTTTGAAATCCAGACTAATCCACGCCTGATTCATTTTCACAAACGTCAGTCTCTCCACACTTTGGGTGGACAGTCGTGTCCTCCGCGGAGTTGCAATACCTCCTGCCGCACTAAACACGCGCTCCGATGCCACGCTACTGGCCGGGCATGACAGCCTTTCAAGGGCAAATTCAGCTAGTTGGGGCCAAAGGTCAAGTTTCGTTGCCCAGTAGTCAAGGGGATTGTCTACCTCGGTTGGCAGGGTGCTGTCCAAGTAGGCCTAAGCCTGTTGTTTGAGGTCCTGCTCCAGGTCCACCTGATGCTGCTGCTGCTGCTGCTGCTGCGGCTGGTTAGTAGTTTCCTCACTGCGCTGGTGAAGAAAGCTACTCATCATCGACTGCAGACTGAGGAAGCCACTGCTGGTGGAGCTGCCACTGCTCCTACCACCCCACCCCTCCCCTGCTGCCATGGCAGCGGAACGCGAGCGCACAGGGCCCACAGTGTCTGAGGATGGACGTTGGCGCAGACAGGCAGAGACCAGCTGACTACATAGGTGGTTTTTATAGTACGTTATTTTGGCCTCCCTCTCAGCAGGTGTGAAAAAGGCCACCATTTTTGAACGGTAGCGAGGGTCCAACAAGGTGGACAGCCAAAAGTCATCCCTCTGTCTGATGGTTATTATTCGGCTGTCGCTACGCAAGCAAGCGAGCATGCTATGGGCCATTTGTGCCAAGGAATGCGAGGGACTCCCTGCCTCCATCTCCACAGCATACTGCCACGGTGCATCTGGGTCCTCTGTCTCCTCCTCCTCCTCCTCTACCAGATGCTCCTGCTCCTCCACTCCTGTCCGCTGAGTGGAAAAACCACCAATTTCACTCAATAATTCCTGAGCACCAATGTCCTCCTCTACCTCCTCCTCTTCTTCCTGTCCTGCCCCCACAGGGGTCATGTGGCGTTGAGATCTGTGCGCCACGTCTACCGCACCCTGACCAGCCATTGTTAACAGCATTTGTTCCAGGACGTGCAACAGAGGAATGACGTCGTTCATCCCATAGTCCTGCCGACTCACGAATAGCGTGGCCTCCTCAAAGGGCCTGAGCAAGCGCAGGTGTCACGCATGAGCTGCCAATGGCTGACATCTAAGTTACACAGGGAGTACCTTTATCCGCTTTTAACATCAGGAAATCGGTGATGGCCTTTCGCTGTTCGTAAAGGCGGTCTAACATATGTAGGGTTGAATTCCACCTTGTTGCAACGTCACAGCATGAGGAGTCGGTACAGGGGCCCATGGCAGATTACGTGCCTGGCAGCAGCAATGGGAGGCCCGTAATCTGCCAGCACCCTATGTCAAAAAATTCAACACACCAGCAGTGTGAGGAGACCTGAAAGTGGCACATGGCAGAGTGTGGCTATGGAGACAGCAGCAATGGGAGGCCGTACAGGGACCCATGACACACTCTGGACTTGGCAGCAGCATGAGGAGGCGGTATAGGGGCCCATGGCAGATTAGGGGCCTGGCAGCAGCAATGGGAGGCCCGTAATCTGCCAGCACCCTATGTCAAAAAATTCTACACACCAGCAGTGTGAGGAGACCTGAAAGTGGCACATGGCAGAGTGTGGCGATGGAGACAGCAGCAATGGGAGGCCGTACAGGGACCCATGAGAGACTCTGGACCTGGCAGCAGCATGAGGAGGCGGTATATAGGGGCCTATGGCAGATTAGGGGCCTGGCAGCAGCTATAGGAGGCCCGTAATCTGCCAGCACCCTATGTCAAAAAATTCTACACACCAGCAGTGTGAGGAGACCTGAAAGTGGCACATGGCAGAGTGTGGCGATGGAGACAGCAGCAATGGGAGGCCGTACAGGGACCCATGAGAGACTCTGGACCTGGCAGCAGCATGAGGAGGCGGTATATAGGGGCCTATGGCAGATTAGGGGCCTGGCAGCAGCTATGGGAGGCCCGTAATCTGCCAGCACCCTATGTCAAAAAATTCTACACACCAGCAGTGTGTGAGGAGACCTGAAAGTGGCACATGGCAGAGTGTGGCGATGGAGACAGCAGCAATGGGAGGCCGTACAGGGACCCATGACAGACTCTGGACCTGGCAGCAGCATGAGGAGGCGGTATATAGGGGCCTATGGCAGATTAGGGGCCTGGCAGCAGCAATGGGAGGCCCGTAATCTGCCAGCACCCTATGTCAAAAAATTCTACACACCAGCAGTGTGTGAGGAGACCTGAAAGTGGCACATGGCAGAGTGTGGCGATGGAGACAGCAGCAATGGGAGGCCGTACAGGGACCCATGAGAGACTCTGGACCTGGCAGCAGCATGAGGAGGCGGTATATAGGGGCCTATGGCAGATTAGGGGCCTGGCAGCAGCTATGGGAGGCCCGTAATCTGCCAGCACCCTATGTCAAAAAATTCTACACACCAGCAGTGTGTGAGGAGACCTGAAAGTGGCACATGGCAGAGTGTGGCGATGGAGACAGCAGCAATGGGAGGCCGTACAGGGACCCATGAGAGACTCTGGACCTGGCAGCAGCATGAGGAGGCGGTATATAGGGGCCTATGGCAGATTAGGGGCCTGGCAGCAGCTATGGGAGGCCCGTAATCTGCCAGCACCCTATGTCAAAAAATTCTACACACCAGCAGTGTGTGAGGAGACCTGAAAGTGGCACATGGCAGAGTGTGGCGATGGAGACAGCAGCAATGGGAGGCCGTACAGGGACCCATGAGAGACTCTGGACCTGGCAGCAGCATGAGGAGGCGGTATATAGGGGCCCATGGCAGATTAGGGGCCTGGCAGCAGCAATGGGAGGCCCGTAATCTGCCAACACCCTATGTCAAAAAATTCTACACACCAGCAGTGTGTGAGGAGACCTGAAAGTGGCACATGGCAGAGTGTGGCGATGGAGACAGCAGCAATGGGAGGCCGTACAGGGACCCATGAGAGACTCTGGACCTGGCAGCAGCATGAGGAGGCGGTATATAGGGGCCTATGGCAGATTAGGGGCCTGGCAGCAGCTATGGGAGGCCCGTAATCTGCCAGCACCCTATGTCAAAAAATTCTACACACCAGCAGTGTGTGAGGAGACCTCAAAGTGGCACATGTTTGAGGCATGATTCATGGCGGATTTAGTCAGTTGTGTCAGGAACTGGTGGTTTGAAATCCAGACTAATCCACGCCTGATTCATTTTCACAAACGTGAGTCTTTCCACACTTTGGGTGGACAGTCGTGTCCTCCGCGGAGTTACAATACCTCCTGCCGCACTAAACACGCGCTCCGATGCCACGCTACTGGCCGGGCATGACAGCCTTTCAAGGGCAAATTCAGCTAGTTGGGGCCAAAGGTCAAGTTTCGTTGACCAGTAGTCAAGGGGATTGTCTACCTCGGTTGGCAGGGTGCTGTCCAAGTAGGCCCAAGCCTGTTGTTTGAGGTCCTGCTCCAGGTCCACCTGATGCTGCTGCTGCTGCTGATGCGGCTGGTTAGTAGTTTCCTCACTGCGCTGGTGAAGAAAGCTACTCATCATCGACTGCAGACTGAGGCAGCCGCTGCTGGTGGAGCTGCCACTGCTCCTACCACCCCACCCCTCCCCTGCTGCCATGGCAGCGGAACGCGAGCGCACAGGGCCCACAGTGTCTGAGGATGGACGTTGGCGCACAAAGGCAGAGACCAACTGACTACATAGGTGGTTTTTATAGTACGTTATTTTGGCCTCCCTCTCAGCAGGTGTGAAAAAGGCCACCATTTTGGAACGGTAGCGAGGGTCCAACAAGGTGGACAGCCAAAAGTCATCCCTCTGTCTGATGGTTATTATTCGGCTGTCGCTACGCAAGCAACCGAGCATGCTATGGGCCATTTGTGCCAAGGAATGCGAGGGACTCCCTGCCTCCATCTCCACAGCATACTGCCACGGTGCGTCTGGGTCCTCTGTCTCCTCCTCCTCCTCCTCTACCAGATGCTCCTGCTCCTCCACTCCTGTCCGCTGAGTGGAAAAACCACCCATTTCACTCAATAATTCCTGAGCACAAATGTCCTCCTCTACCTCCTCCTCTTCTTCCTGTCCTGCCCCCACAGGGGTCATGTGGCGTTGAGATCTGTGCGCCACGTCTACCGCACCCTGACCAGCCATTGTTAACAGCATTTGTTCAAGGACGTGCAACAGAGGAATGACGTCGTTCATCCCATAGTCCTGCCGACTCACGAATAGCGTGGCCTCCTCAAAGGGCCTGAGCAAGCGGCAGGTGTCACGCATGAGCTGCCAATGGCTGACATCGAAGTTACACAGGGGAGTACCTTTATCCGCTTGTAACATCAGGAAATCGGTGATGGCCTTTCGCTGTTCGTAAAGGCGGTCTAACATGTGTAGGGTTGAATTCCACCTTGTTGCAACGTCGCAGATCAGGCGATGCTGTGGAATTCCGTTCTGCCGCTGCAGCTCAAGGAGGGTGTGCTTTGCGGTGTAGGAATGGCTGAAATGCATGCAAAGTTTACGTGACATTTTAAGGATGTCTTGCAGTGGGATGGTGGATTTTAAGAACCGCTTGACAACCAGATTGAACACGTGAGCCATGCATGGCGCATGGCACAACCTTCCTTGACGCAGAGCAGACACCATGTTCTTTCCGTTGTCGGTCAACATGGTTCCGATTTTCAGTTTGCGCGGAGACAGCCATCTGTCGATTTCTCTGTTCATTACACTCAGAAGTTCCTCCCCTGTGTGACTACGTTCGCCAAGGCATACCAGGTGCAGAACAGCGTGACACCGTTGCGCCCTGCACATGTGATATGCCGGTCGGGTAATGGGACTTGGCACGGGGGTGGCGGCTGAGGACACGGCGGAAGAAGAGGTGGTAGAGGCGGACATCTTTGCCGGACCAAGGACGTGCAAACGTGGAGGCAAAAGCGGCGTGACCTGTCCAAGTTGCTGGTGCGGCTGTGACGGCACCACGTTCACCCAGTGGGCCGTAAATGACATGTACTGTCCCTGACCATAGTTACAGCTCCACACGTCGGCGCTGCCGTGCACTTTGGCAGAGACCGACATGCTCAAAGACTGGCCCACCATGTCTTCTACATGTGAATGCAGGGCTGGCACTGCCTTTTTGGCGAAGAAATGACGGCTTGGCACTCTCCACCGCGGCGCGGCACAAGCCATCATTTCTCTGAAAGGTGCTGAGTCCACCACTTGGAAAGGGAGGGACTGCAGCACCAGCAACTTGGACAGGAGGACGTTCAGCTTTTGCACCGTCGGGTGCGTGCTCGCAAACTGTTGTCTCTTGGAAACGGATTCCAAGAAAGACTGCTGACGGAATCCGTGAAGAGGAGTAGCAGGAGAAGGAGCATCTGAACGAGCGGAAGATGCCAACGAGCGACAACTCCCCTCAGCAGAGGTGTTGGAGCCTTGACTGGCTGATGGAGGGCGATTGACGTCGGGTGACGGAGCAAGTAACGGAGCGGGTGATGGAGCGGGGGCTGGGGCGGGCAGAACCGCCGTATCTTTATCACGGTTTTCCCAGGCCACCAAATGGCGACGCTGCATATGCTGCCGCAACGCTGTAGTCCCAACATGGGCCCCCTGGCCACGCTTGACTTTCTGGCCACATAGTCGACATACGGCTACGTTTACTTCCTCGGGCGGCTTGACGAAAAATTGCCACACCGCCGAGTAGGAAACTTTGCCCCCGATACTCCTCACTGGCTGACTGCTGCTTCCTCCGTGCACACCGGCACCACTACTGGCCGTGGTGGTAGGCTGCAGTGGAGCTGGTGCTCTACTCCGTGGCCGTTTGGCTCCACTGACACTGCTTCCACTGACACTGCTGCGACCCTGCTGCTGTCTCCTGGGCAACCCACCGACTGTTTCGCTCACTGCCAAGCTGCCACCCTCTTCTCCTGATGATGCGGAAGAAATTGCCTGATGACGACGAGGCTGCCAAGTGCGATCAACCTCCTCATCATCAAGTAGGGTCTCCGCCTCACTACTAGCCCCCTCGGCTGCGTCTGGGTCAGGAGACAGACCTGTCTCTAGACCGGCTACCGGGCCACTCTCCTCGCCACTACTTCTTCGCCTAGCTGCTGAAAAGGCGGATGTCTCCCCCCGTTCCTGACCGCCCTCTGTTAGCTCTTCCTCACTGTACAGTGGGGCTGAGCCCACAGCATGCGATACTTCGCTTGGTGAGGGAACACCAAAGGACAGGGGCAGGTAGAGGACACGTGATTTCAGTGGGCTTGGTCCCGGGCCATGCCAACTAACGGTTGTGTCTGACGTACCCACCGACCGTTGGCTGTAGGTGTCAGAGGTGACCTGGGAAGAGGAAGACGACCGAGCCAACCAATCGATGACGGCAGGGTTGTCGGTGGAGACACGACCGCTGGATGACACCGGGAGCACTGGCCTCTGGCTGCGAATAGTGCTGCCTCGACCCCTTCCTCTGCTGCCACGTCTGCTCGCTCCTAAAACATTGCCTCCTCTGCCACTCCTCTGCATGTTGTCTGACATACTCTTTAATTAAACGATTATGTGTCCCTGAGTAACAATTCTGTGTCCCTGAGTAACAATTCTGTGTCTGTGCGAGTAACAATTCTGTGGCCCTAAGTAACAGTTCTGTGGCCCTCAGTAACAATTCTGTGTCCCTGATTAACGTTTCTGTGGCCCCAAGTAACAGTTCTGTGGCCCTCAGTAACAATTCTGTGTCTGTGCGAGTAACAATTCTGTGTCTGTGCGAGAAACAATTCTGTGGCCCTAAGTAACAGTTCTGTGGCCCTCAGTAACAGTTCTGTTTCCCTGAGTAACAATTCTGTGTCTGTGCGAGTAAGAATTCTGTGTCTGTGCGAGTAACAATTCTGTGGCCCTAAGTAACAGTTCTGTGGCCCTCAGTAACAGTTCTGTGTCCCTGAGTAACAATTCTGTGTCTGTGCGAGTAACAATTCTGTGTCTGTGCGAGTAACAATTCTGTCTGTGCGAGTAACAATTCTGTGGCCCTAAGTAACGGTTCTGTGGCCCTCAGTAACAGTTCTGTGTCCCTGTGTAACAATTCTGTGTCTGTGCGAGTAACAATTCTGTGGCCCTAAGTAACAGTTCTGTGGCCCTCAGTAACAATTCTGTGTCCCTGATTAACGTTTCTGTGGCCCCAAGTAACAGTTCTGTGGCGCTCAGTAACAATTCTGTGTCTGTACGAGTAACAATTCTGTGTCTGTGCGAGTAACAATTCTGTGTCTGTGCGAGTAACAATTCTGTGGCCCTAAGTAACGGTTCTGTGGCCCTCAGTAACAGTTCTGTGTCCCTGTGTAACAATTCTGTGTCTGTGCGAGTAACAATTCTGTGGCCCTAAGTAACAGTTCTGTGGTCCTCAGTAACAATTCTGTGTCTGTGCGAGTAACAATTCTGTGGCCCTAAGTAACAGTTCTGTGGCCCTCAGTAACAATTCTGTGTCTGTCCCTGAGTAACAATTCTGTGGCCCTAACTAAAGTTTCTGTGGCCCTAAGTAACAATTCTCTGGCACTCAGTAACAATTCTGTCTGTCCCTGAGTAACAATTCTGTGGCCCTAATAACGTTTCTGTGGCCCTAAGTAACAATTATCTGGCACTCAGTAACAATTCTGTCTGTCCCTGAGTAACAATTCTCTGGCACTCAGTAACAATTCTGTCTGTCCCTGAGTAAAAATTCTGTGGCCCTAAGTAAAGTTTCTGTGGCCGTGAGTAACAATTCTCTGGCACTCCGTAACAATTCTGTCTGTCCCTGAGTAACAATTCTCTGGCACTCAGTAACAATTCTGTCTGTCCCTGAGTAAAAATTCTGTGGCCCTAAGTAAAGTTTCTGTGGCCCTGAGTAACAATTCTCTGGCACTCCGTAACAATTCTGTCTGTCCCTGAGTAACAATTCTCTGGCACTCAGTAACAATTCTGTCTGTCCCTGAGTAAAAATTCTGTGGCCCTAATTAAAGTTTCTGTGGCCCTAAGTAACAATTCTCTGGCACTCAGTAACAATTCTGTCTGTCCCTGAGTAACAATTCTCTGGCACTCCGTAACAATTCTGTCTGTCCCTGAGTAACAATTCTCTGGCACTCAGTAACAATTCTGTCTGTCCCTGAGTAAAAATTCTGTGGCCCTAAGTAAAGTTTCTGTGGCCCTGAGTAACAATTCTCTGGCACTCCGTAACAATTCTGTCTGTCCCTGAGTATGAATTCTGTGGCCCTAACTAGCGTTTCTTTGTCCCTAAGTAACAGTTCTGTGGCCCTGAGTAACAATTCTGTGTCTGTGCGAGTAACAATTCTGTGGCCCTAAGTAACAGTTCTGTGGCCCTCAGTAACAGTTCTGTGTCTGTGCGAGTAACAATTCTGTGTCTGTGCGAGTAACAATTCTGTGGCCCTAAGTAAAGTTTCTGTGGCCCTCAGTAACAGTTCTGTGTCTGTGCGAGTAACAATTCTGTGTCTGTGCGAGTAACAATTCTGTGGCCCTAAGTAAAGTTTCTGTGGCCCTAAGTAACAATTCTCTGGCACTCAGTAACAATTCTGTCTGTCCCTGAGTAACAATTCTCTGGCACTCAGTAACAATTCTGTCTGTCCCTGAGTAAAAATTCTGTGGACCTAAGTAAAGTTTCTGTGGCCCTGAGTAACAATTCTCTGGCACTCCGTAACAATTCTGTCTGTCCCTGAGTAACAATTCTCTGGCACTCAGTAACAATTCTGTCTGTCCCTGAGTAAAAATTCTGTGGCCCTAAGTAAAGTTTCTGTGGCCCTGAGTAACAATTCTCTGGCACTCCGTAACAATTCTGTCTGTCCCTGAGTATGAATTCTGTGGCCCTAACTAGCGTTTCTTTGTCCCTAAGTAACAGTTCTGTGGCCCTGAGTAACAATTCTGTGTCTGTGCGAGTAACAATTCTGTGGCCCTAAGTAACAGTTCTGTGGCCCTCAGTAACAGTTCTGTGTCTGTGCGAGTAACAATTCTGTGTCTGTGCGAGTAACAATTCTGTGGCCCTAAGTAACAGTTCTGTGGCCTTCAGTAACAATTCTGTGTCTGTGCGAGTAACAATTCTGTGTCTGTGCGAGTAACAATTCTGTGGCCCTAAGTAAAGTTTCTGTGGCCCTAAGTAACAATTCTCTGGCACTCCGTAACAATTCTGTCTGTCCGAGTAACAATTCTCTGGCACTCAGTAACAATTCTGTCTGTCCCTGAGTAACAATTCTCTGGCACTCAGTAACAATTCTGTCTGTCCCTGAGTAAAAATTCTGTGGCCCTAAGTAAAGTTTCTGTGGCCTTGAGTAACAATTCTCTGGCACTCCGTAACAATTCTGTCTGTCCCTGAGTAACAATTCTCTGGCACTCAGTAACAATTCTGTCTGTCCCTGAGTAAAAATTCTGTGGCCCTAAGTAAAGTTTCTGTGGCCCTGAGTAACAATTCTCTGGCACTCCGTAACAATTCTGTCTGTCCCTGAGTAACAATTCTCTGGCACTCAGTAACAATTCTGTCTGTCCCTGAGTAAAAATTCTGTGGCCCTAATTAAAGTTTCTGTGGCCCTAAGTAACAATTCTCTGGCACTCAGTAACAATTCTGTCTGTCCCTGAGTAACAATTCTCTGGCACTCCGTAACAATTCTGTCTGTCCCTGAGTAACAATTCTCTGGCACTCAGTAACAATTCTGTCTGTCCCTGAGTAAAAATTCTGTGGCCCTAAGTAAAGTTTCTGTGGCCCAGAGTAACAATTCTCTGGCACTCCGTAACAATTCTGTCTGTCCCTGAGTATGAATTCTGTGGCCCTAACTAGCGTTTCTTTGTCCCTAAGTAACAGTTCTGTGGCCCTGAGTAACAATTCTGTGTCTGTGCGAGTAACAATTCTGTGGCCCTAAGTAACAGTTCTGTGGCCCTCAGTAACAGTTCTGTGTCTGTGCGAGTAACAATTCTGTGTCTGTGCGAGTAACAATTCTGTGGCCCTAAGTAAAGTTTCTGTGGCCCTCAGTAACAGTTCTGTGTCTGTGCGAGTAACAATTCTGTGTCTGTGCGAGTAACAATTCTGTGGCCCTAAGTAAAGTTTCTGTGGCCCTAAGTAACAATTCTCTGGCACTCAGTAACAATTCTGTCTGTCCCTGAGTAACAATTCTCTGGCACTCAGTAACAATTCTGTCTGTCCCTGAGTAAAAATTCTGTGGCCCTAAGTAAAGTTTCTGTGGCCCTGAGTAACAATTCTCTGGCACTCCGTAACAATTCTGTCTGTCCCTGAGTATGAATTCTGTGGCCCTAACTAGCGTTTCTTTGTCCCTAAGTAACAGTTCTGTGGCCCTGAGTAACAATTCTGTGTCTGTGCGAGTAACAATTCTGTGGCCCTAAGTAACAGTTCTGTGGCCCTCAGTAACAGTTCTGTGTCTGTGCGAGTAACAATTCTGTGTCTGTGCGAGTAACAATTCTGTGGCCCTAAGTAAAGTTTCTGTGGCCCTCAGTAACAGTTCTGTGTCTGTGCGAGTAACAATTCTGTGTCTGTGCGAGTAACAATTCTGTGGCCCTAAGTAAAGTTTCTGTGGCCCTAAGTAACAATTCTCTGGCACTCAGTAACAATTCTGTCTGTCCCTGAGTAACAATTCTCTGGCACTCAGTAACAATTCTGTCTGTCCCTGAGTAAAAATTCTGTGGCCCTAAGTAAAGTTTCTGTGGCCCTGAGTAACAATTCTCTGGCACTCCGTAACAATTCTGTCTGTCCCTGAGTAACAATTCTCTGGCACTCAGTAACAATTCTGTCTGTCCCTGAGTAAAAATTCTGTGGCCCTAAGTAAAGTTTCTGTGGCCCTAAGTAACAATTCTCTGGCACTCAGTAACAATTCTGTCTGTCCCTGAGTAAAAATTCTGTGGCCCTAATTAAAGTTTCTGTGGCCCTAAGTAACAATTCTCTGGCACTCAGTAACAATTCTGTCTGTCCCTGAGTAACAATTCTCTGGCACTCAGTAACAATTCTGTCTGTCCCTGAGTAAAAATTCTGTGGCCCTAATAACGTTTCTGTGGCCCTAAGTAACAATTCTCTGGCACTGAGTAACAATTCTGTCTGTCCCTGATTATGAATTCTGTGGCCCTAACTAGCGTTTCTTTGTCCCTAAATAACGATTCTGTGGCCCTCATTAACAAGTCTGTGTCCCTGAGTAATGGTTCTCTGTCCCTAAGTAACTTTTCTCTGTCCCCAATTATCGTTTCTGTGGCCCTAACTCTGTCCCTGTCCCTAGTACAGAGCGGTCTGCCTCTGTTCAATAACTGCAGGCAAATGAAGAATTCCAAAATGGCCGCTATTTATAGCTCGACCATTACACAGTGCTGGCTGGCTGGCTGCTGATTGGCTGATGCGATCACATGTAGTTGAGGAATGCATTATGGGTCAGCGCGCCTTGTCTGCGCGCCTTCCCAGACATCCCCGCTCCGTCGCCGCACATGTCAGCCGCCATTTTCTGAAAAATTTCGATTCGCGCGTCCGAATTAGGCTATTTTTCGGATTCGGCACGAATCGAAATTTTTCCGATATTCGACTCGAATTCCACTTCGGATACTTCGATTCGCTCATCTCTAGATAAGAGGGTACCACCAGTCCTCCTGTACAGGGCCCATGCCAGCAGGGCACCCCATACAGCTGGGTGAATTGGATGTGGGCAGAGAGGGTGATGGACATGGCAGGGGGACAATTACTGGAACTGATCCCCTGTACGGCTCTCTCTGCAGCAACTGAAAGCTGGCTTCTTCTCCTCTCCCTCCAACTGGGATTCAGCTGCTGCAGAGGGAGCCATACAGGGGATTGGTTTCAGTAATTGCCCCACCACCCTCCCACCATACATTTCCAGCGCCCCTGCAGTGCTGCTGGCTTCCCTCCTCTCCTTCCCATCGGCAGCTGCAAGCACACAATACAATTCTTCAGGATGGAGAGTGGGGGAAGGGTCTGGTAAACACTGTATGTCACATTTACCAGCCTCTTCCTTTCCTGAATGAACACAATGAGTGATAGACACTGATCACTCACTGTGTTCATTCAGAACTGAAACATAGTAAACTGTGCTTTTTTTGGGGGGGGGGGGGTGGCTGTATGGGGCCCTGTGGTTTCTAACAGTAGCCCTGCATACATGACCCATGATTCTTGACCCGTCAGCTTCCTCTGGGTGGAGTACGACAGCATGAGGCAGCGATTATAATTACCTACACCTCTGGTTGATTACATCAGAGGACTACAGTGGTGGAGCCATGAATACATGAAGGCCAACTCCTATTTTTATTGAGGATGGATGTCATTTACTCTGGAAATAGGTTGGCAGCTATTGATCTCAGCTGACTTTCTGTAGGGAACATCACCTGGGACAAGAAGAACATTCCAGTGAAAAGTGAACTCTCAGCAAATTATAAAATACACCATTTAGTATTGATTTAAATAATAATTTATTTTTTTTTACATTCAGTTATCAAGGCTTAGTGAATTAATTCTGAAAGTCCAATCTCTTAGAGAATGTGGGTTCACTGGAAAGAGATTATTTGCTGTACCGATGAACCTGTTAAATGGTCATCAAGATTAACCTTCCAGTTTTGGCAGGAGCAGAGGATATAGTCGCCACCCCCTCCCCCCCACCTAAGCCCTGGATAGCCAAGTAAATGGTAGGGGTAGCACAGGTAGGGGTGTCACTGAAAACTGTCATCTTGGATAAAGTATTAATCCTTTATAAAGTCATCTTGGATAAAGTATTAATCTTTATCCAAGATCTTTATCCAAGATGCATCATCTGAATATCTCTTCTTTCACCTATGGTGCTTTCAGCATCCACCTCACTTAGACTCATCTATAACCATGTCCATATTATTGTGCTTTATTATTGTCTCACCTAATTTATGAGCTGATCTAATGCAGGCCATAGACGGGTCGAAAATCGGCCCATTTTTCTTTTAAAAAAATGAAAAATCGGTCGTTCAAGCGGGCGATGTTACCAGCAACAGTAAAAAAAATCAGCCGATTTTCATCCCGTCTACAGCCGGCAAAAAGTGTCCCTGCAGAGAGCTCCGCTATTTCTTTGACAGTTCCTTGACATTTATAGTGGTTGCAACAATGTATCTATTTGTATCCATTTAGGATACAGATGGTTGCAACAATGTATCTATTTGTTTCCAAATAAAAACATCTGTATCCTAAATGGATACAAATAGATACATTGTTGCAACCACTATAAATGTCAAGGAACTGTCAAAGAAATAGCGGAGCTCTCTGCAGGGACACTTTTTGCCGGACTGGAATTCCTCTTCTGCTTCATCCTCTTCTTCTTCTTCCTCTTCTTCATCTTCTCCATCCTCTTCTTCTTCATCCTCTTCTTCTTCATCCTCTTCTTCTTCATCCTCTTCTTCCTCTTCTCCTTCATCCTCTTCTTCTTCTTCATCCTCTTCTTCTTCTTCCTCTTCCTCTTCTCCTTCATCCTCTTCTTCATCCTCTTCTTCCTCATCCTCTTCTTCATCCTTCTTCGTCTTCCTTCTTTTTCTTCTTCCTCCTTCTTCCTCTTCTTCATCCTCTTCTTTTTTCCTCTTCTTTTTGTCTTCCTCTTGCAGGTCACTGCTCATGCACAGATTTTTTTATCGGTAAAAGATCGGCTGATTTGCCCATCATTGCCGCGAAAATCAGCCAATCGGCAAAATCGGCCGATTTTTTTCCAACTTTACCGATAAAAAAAATCTGCCAAAATACCGAAAAACAGCCGAACATTTAGCCCGCTAACGATCCGAAAATCGGCCGATTTTATTTTCGACCGAAAAATCGGCCGATTTTCGACCCATTTATGGCGTGCATTAATCTTTACAACTCTGCCCTCCTGCTCTCTTGTAGTCTGGCTTTGGTGTGAGAAGTCTGCTAGCCATGTGTCCCTTATGAAATCCTAATTGGTTAATTGACAAGTACTACCCCCACCCATCTCAGTAAAAAATTTAGATTGACTTTATGGAGAAGCTCAGGCAGGGGTAGCAAGTGCAGGAGTGACACTGGCCACTTTCATCTTGGATAAAGTATTGCACTTCATCTAAGGCAGCCCAGCTTCTATCATTGACCCTGACTCCTGTCCTCTCCTTATTTCTGTACTCATCAGCCTCTGCTAATTCTGAACCCACATGCTAAGAAAGCCTCCAGGACACTGGCGCATGTCCCTTCAAATAAACCACACAATTAGTGTATTACCTCCCTTACCCTTCTGCTTCTCTTAATGTCTGGTAATATATACCCAATTCCCAGGCCTCTATGACTTAACTTTGACCAACACACCCAGAACCCCCCATCCTCTGACAGCAGCCACAATCCACACAATTTAGTTTCTATACCTCTTCTCTCCTTTTCCTGTGCCCTTTGGAAGGTCGGCTCTGTCTGTAACAAACTCACCTCTGCCCATAACCTTTTAATAACCAACTCCTGTAACCAGTTGCCCTCCTGAGGATTTACCCCCCCTTAATGACCAGGCCTCTTTTTGCTACTCAGCACTGCACTAATTCAACTGATAATTGCGCGGTCATGCAATGCTGCACCTAAACGAAATTTATGTCCTTTTTTTCACACAAATAGAGCTTTCTTTCGGTGGTAATTGATCACCTGTGCGCTTTTTATTTTTCACGCTATAAACAAAAAAAGACAAAACATTTTGAAGAAAAACAATATTTTTTACTTTCAGCTATAAAAAATATATAGTAAACTCAAAGTTGGTTATAAATTTAGGCCAAAATGTATTCTGCTCCATGTTTTTGGTAAAAAAAAATCCCAATAAGTGTATATTGATTGCTTTGTGTGAAAGTTATAGCGTCTACAAACTATGGTATAGATACTGCAATTTATGCCATTTTTTTGCTATACAGCGCTGCACTAGTTTAACGGACAATTGTGCGGTCATGCAATATGGTACATAAATGAAATTTATGTCCTTTTTTTCACACAAATAGAGCTTTCTTTCGGTGGTATTTGATCGCCTGTGCGGTTTTTATTTTTTGCGCTATAAAAAAAAAAAAGGCTGACAATTTTGAGAAAAAAAAACAATATTTTGGACTTTTTGCTATAAAACATGTACAGTAAAAAAAATGTTAAAATCAAATTTAGTCATAAATTTCAGCCAAAATGTATTCTGCGACATGTCTTTGCTAAAAAAAAAAAAACCCAATACGTGTAAATGAATTGGTTTACGTGAAAGTTATAGCGTTTACAAATGGCGGTAGAGATACTGGGATTTTTAATTTTTTTTATACTAAAATGGCGGCGATCAGCGACTTATGACGGTGATCAGCGACTTATGGCGGTGATCAGCGACTTATGACGGTGATCAGCGACTTATGGCGGTGATCAGCGACTTATGGCGGGACTGCGGTGGACATTCTGACACTGGGGGGAACTGACTTGGGGTCACTGACATCCCCAGTGACACCAATACAGTGATCAGTGCAAAAAAAAAACACTGACACTGTACTAATGGCACTGGGGAGGAAGATGTTAACTTTTTTATTTACTGAAAGGGTTAACTGTGTGAGGGGGATTGTTTTACTAGGGGGCGGGGGGGTGTATTGCGGGGGGGGGGGGGACATCTGATCGGGAGAGATAAACTCTTCTCTCCTGCTCAGCATGTCAGGAGCTGACAGGGAACTGACAGAGAGCAGAGCTACTGCAGCCCTGCTCTCTGTCAGTGATTGCCGCTAATCGGCGGGACACAGCCGGTAACGACCGGCTGTGACCTGGCAACTGACATCCGCGGCCGTGATCGGCAGGACAGGTAGGGCGGTGGCGCGCCTCGAGTGCGCCCCCTACCTGTTTTGCAAACACACGTTTTAAAACGTGGTTTTGCCCAGCCGTGCTGCCCTGCCAACGTATTTCTACAGTGGCTGGGCGGCATGTGGTTAAAGTGGTTGTAAACCCTTACATATGCCCAGTGAAGTGACTGGCCTCAGGTGATACACAGAGATGAAATCTGCATAAGCTGTACCTGTTTATCTGCAGTCTTCTCTTCTCTATGTCTGTTCAAAGTCCAGAATTTATAACGCTTGTCTGAGCTGTCAGAAAGAAAGGGGACAGAGAACTGAAATTACATTCTGCAGAGCTCAGTGAAGAGAGCTCTGAGAGTTGATTGGAGGGAAGAGTGAAGGGGGGGGTGCCCTTCACACTTCACACAGGAACAAAGCTGAGGCTGTCAATCTCAGGCTGCGCCCTTCCCTATCACTATTTTTCTCTTGGTGTCAGGAAAACATTTTAGAAGTGATATATGCTGATAGCAGAGGAACAAAGCAGCAGAGAGAGATGACACTTAACTCAACTAATTGAGACAAGCACACACTACAGAGGGATATACTTATTACATTATATATTTCATTTCTGATGTTTATAACCATTTTAACCTACTTGCTATCACTGAAACCTGGCTTCAAGAATCTGCCTCTGCCTCTGTTGCTGTTAGCCTAACATCCTCTTTAGGCCTATAACAATGCAAACATGCTTCTACACACTCTTGACCTTCTTCCCTTGGCCTTCTCTACCTTTGCACTTGTCAGGGGTCATCAGCAGAGATGACCAGATATATGTAGCTACATACAGAAACTGGGACCAGACCATGTATATCTATTTCTTTAAAGTGAGATATATTTACAGTGAACAATAAACACACACCAACAGTAATAAACATGAAAATGCATGAAGGTCAGAACTGAACAACCAAAATACAGAAACCTAACAACTAACTAAATATATAAATATATACAAGTGTGAAATATGCAAAGCAGGGAAAACCTAGAGGAGCAGATGTGAAGGGGGGAAACAAGACTGAGAAAGGAGGAACAGGGTACAAGGCATCAAGGTACTGGATACAGGGCAAGAGTAAGATCAAGAGTTAATGATCTGAATCTAGCAGCAACACGGCAAACAGGGTACAAGGCAGGAGCAGCCAAAACACTGAGGCAAGTTGTCATAGCAGAAGTGGAACTTATGTACCCTCCCAGCAGATTTGGCCAGGTGGAGCTGATTGCTGGAAGACACCCACTGGTGGACACTAAAACTGCAGCTTTCCGCCCAGGAAAGCACAGTGCCACCAGCAGGTGAACCAGGTTGTGAGAGTTCACTTACCTTAAGGAGCGGCCTCCAGGCACTCCACCATGCCCCCAATGCCGGGGTCTGGAGGCTGACTGAGTACCTCACCTCCAAGGTCTAGAGGCTGACTGAGTACCCCACTGCTGGGGTCTGGAGGCTGACCGAGTACCCTACCTTTGAGGTTTAGAGGCTGACTGAGTACCCCGCCACCGGGGTCCAAAAACTGGCTGGGATCCCTGTTGGTCAGATACGTAAGGAGAGCCAACACTGAAAGCTTATAATTCTTTAATGCAGCATGAATCCCAATGCTGGGATTCTGAAGGCAACCTGAAGGGTTAACACCGGAGTCCTTTGCCCATACAGATACTCTGACACCAGGGTGTCCCATTACAGCTGGACCATCTCCATCTCTGATGCTAGAGACAGCTCAACTTTTTACCTGCCACTCAGGTCTACCCAAATGCATAGGTTACCCAACCCAGGTCCCCAAATGGACCAGTGATCGCAGAAATAACATCTGTGTCAGGACAAGGTTTGTTTGGAACTCTGCCCTTCCCCAGAGCATAGGAATGGACCCCATCAGCAGGCAGCATGTACTATAGTAGGAATGGACCTCATCAGCAGATAGCATGTACTGTAGGAGGAATGTACCCCATCAGCAGGCAGCATGTACTGTAGGAGGAATGGACCTCATCAGCAGATAGCATGTACTATAGAAGGAATGGACCCCATCAGCAGGCAGCATGTACTGTAGGAGGAATGGACCCCATCAGCAGGCAGTATGTACTGTAGGAAGAATGGACTTCATCAGCAGATAGGATGGAATTTGGAACTGGCTGAATAACGGTTGTGGCAGCAGTGGATAGTGGCAGGATTGAATGGGCAGGAGAAAACTGTTTCTTTTTAGATACTGGAGTCCTGCAAGCAGCTGCATGGCACTGACCAGAGTGTACTGCTGATGGTGGAACAATGGTAACAGTATTGGGAGGCTTAGAGGAAAGGGTAATAGAAGTCTGCAAAGCTGGTATGGGTAACGGTACTGCAGGGGGAGCCTTCAATGGATCACATGCAGGGGAACTGATAGTGTGGTTACTGATAGAGGAGGTAAAGAACACTCACTAGCAGCTGCGGTTGCTAAAAGTAAAGGAAGACATTCTTGATGTTTAGCAGCAGATCTGGGAATCATCTAACCCTTAGGATAGGATCTCCGACCAGGCCTGGAGGAGAGGCTGAACCAGGATCAATTTGCCTTTCACTTGCTCGGGGCGCACAGCAGTAATACAATCTAACAGCACCTGTTGTGAACAGGCTGAATACTGCAGGGAAAAGGAACCTGTACAATGTTTCAGTAGCCATCCCAAAAATCCAGCCTGAAACCTAGAAAATGAAGGAGTGGAAAGATCATGGCCCTGAGAGGTGAGCGGAAATAACAGAACAGACCCAGATCAAAGGCTATACTTCACTGAGTGAGAATCTGCCCTCATCAACTAAAGCCTGTGCTGTCAGAATGCTTCCCAACAGTTCCATGTCAGTGCGGTCCCACCACAAATCTTCATTTCCTTCTGCAAATTTGCACACAAACAAAAAACCTGCACTGGAAGCATCCCGACTCAAAGCAAATAGTTTCCAGCTCCCAGGTGTAACTGATCTGGTCACTGGTGGGTGTCAATGTTATGTAAGGGGCAGGGGTGGACTGACCATTTGGAAACTCGGGCACTTCCCAAGGGCCCGGGTCAGTAGGGGGCCCCATGAGATGCCCCTGGTATCTTTTTCATTGGCTTTTTTGAGTTTGGGCAAGGACAGAGGGGCCCCATGATCCCCTATTGCCCGGGGGCCCCATGAGTTGTCAGTCCGCCCCTGGTAAGGGGTCAGCAGCAGGGATGACCAGATAAATATAGCTATACACAGAAACTGGGACCAGACTATGTATATCTATATATTTAAAGTGAGCTTCATTTACACACATCAACAGGAATAAACATGAGAATGCATGAAGATCAAAACTGAACAACCAAACAACCAAAATACAGAAACCTAACAACTAACTAAATATATACAAATATATACAAGTGTGAGATATGCAAAGCAGGGAAAACCTAGAGGAGCAGATGGGAAGGAGAAACAAGACTGAGAAAGGAGGAACAGAGGACAAGATTAAGATCAAGAGTTAGGGATCTGATTCTGGCAGCTACACAGCTAAACAGGGTACAAGGCAGGGGCAGCCAAAATACTGACGCAGGGAGTCATCCCAGTAGTACCCTCCCAGCAGATGTGGCCAGGTGGAGCTGATTGCTGGAAGACACCCACTGGTGGACACTAGCGCCACTATCAGGTGAACCAGGTCACGACACCACTCCTTTCAACTTCTCCAACAATTATTTTCCCATTTCTTATCACTGCCTTAGACTACCTCTTTGATGAACTCTCACTCCTCTCCTGCCCTAAAAGATAAACAAACGTGACCAGCGCTCCAGTCTTCATATAACCAAGAAGATGCCAAAATGCCAACCGAAGAGGTGCAGCCCTTCTAAGATCGGAAATCTGAGCACTAGTGAAAAAGAACAGACAAGGGCGCACTCTCATCGTGCATTACAGTGGTAAAAAACGTGTTTATTGAAAAAAAGAAGATATATACTCACAAACCAGCGTGATTAAAAGTAGTATATGTGGTCCACAAACACAGTCACAGTACATCTGTGTCTAATGATGCGAATGAGCTAACGCGTTTCGGGAGCTAAACCCCCTTCCTCAGAGCTAAAGATACTCCTACTGGCCACAAGCCTATATACTGATGGAATATCAGAAGGAGGGTGGAAAAAGCCCTCCTACCCAGCTGATAGAAAAAAAAAATATATATATATTCATATTTATATATATATATATATATATATATATGATTAAAAAAAAATTAAAATAAAAATGAACATACAACTAAAAATGAAAATGAATGAACTGATAAATATAAATAAATAAATAAAACTGCAGATGCATAATACATAGTGTATAATGGAACACTAATGAATGATGGAACACTAATGAATGATATATAAATATATTATATATTATTATTATTATTTTAATCATATATATATATATATATATATATATATATATGTTTTTTTTTTCTGTCAGCTGGGTGGGAGGGCTTTATCCACCCTCCTTCTGATATTCCATCAGTATACTGTATAGGCTTGTGGCCAGTAGGAGCATCTTTAGCTCTGAGGAAGGGGGTTTAGCTCCCGAAACGCGTCAGTTCATTCGCATCATTAGACACAGATGTACTGTGACTGTGTTTGTGGACCACATATACTGCTTTTAATCACGCTGGTTTGTGAGTATATATCTTCTTTTTTTCAATAAACATTTGTTTTACCACGGTAATGCAAGATGAGAGTGCGCCCTTGTCTGTTCTTTTTCACCTGTCCTGCCCAACCTAGCCACTTTGGTCTTCAAGTGTCTACACTGTCATCCTCTCTGGACACTCTAAGACTCCATTCACATCTGAGCGTAGCGGTTTTCAGCATTTTTGGCACTTTTTGTCGCACATGGTCTTTGTGCGTTTTCATACAGCGTTTTTAGGTGTTTTTGAACTTTGGCGTTTTTATAATTAGCCAATAGAGAAAATATCATCTGTTACATCATATGTTGCTAGGTTTTTTTTTTTTTAGTTTTTCCATCAGCTTTAGTTTTTTAAATTATTATTATCATTATTATTAATTTTTTATTATTTTGTTTTTTGTTAGGGTAAGGGGTTAATTAAGGTTAGGTTAGGGATAGGATTGGGTTGGGATTAGTATTTTATTTATTATTTTATTATTATTTATTTATTATTTTATTTATAGTATTTTACTTATTATTTTCTCTTTATTTATTTATTTTTGTTAGGGTAATAATAATAATAATAATATTAATAATAATAAAATTAATAAATAAATGTAAAATAAATACACAACTAAAACAAATTATCATAAATAAATACTAGGTATAAATAAATAGATAATAATTAACCCCTAACCCTTCAAAAATCTAATAAATTATTATTATTATTATGATGATTATTATTATTATTATTAATAATAGTAATAATAGATGCCTAAACCTAAACATCTAAACCCGAACATAAAAATATATTATTAATAATAATAATAATAATAATAAAAAATAAATACACGTAAAATAAATACACAAATAAATAAAAATAATCATAAATAAATACTTGTAATAGTAAATTAGTATATTAATAATAATTAACCCATAACTTTAACCCCAAAACCTAAAAAAGTAATCAAATAATAATAACAATAATTTATTATTATTATTAATAATAATGTATATTTTTGTTTGAGTGTTTATGTATTCGTACTACTACTATTATTATTATTATTATTATTATTATTATTAATAATAATAATAATAATAATATTATATTTAGTTTTTTTAAGGTTAGGGGTTAATTTTTATTTATTTATGATTTATTAATCATGATTTTTTATTTATATGTGTATTTATTATACATTTATTTATTCATATACTATTACTATTTTTATTTTACATTTTTTCATTTGAGCAGAAAATCACACAAAACTCATGCATAAACCCGTATAAACGCATCAATCGCTCATTTCTATTCTTTTCTATGGGAATAAAAATGCACCAAAAACGCATGAATCTGCCTGAATGGAGCTACAAAAATAGCTCCAAAACTTTTTTGAGCTTCAGGTGACTTGGAGTGGAGAACCATCTCCATAGAGTAATATTGATTTTTTTTTCTCCTACACATAGAATCAGGGCCTCACAACTACAACGTTGGACCTGGGGAAGGTTGGGTGGGGCAACTGGTGGAGAGTAAGGTTTGTGCCTGGCTAGTAGGTCTAGACTCAAAATTTTAAGCCCTGATGTAGATAATTAGGTTTTAGGATTTAGTAGCAAGGGGATATATACATTTTCTTCATTCTACTACATTACATAAAAATAGCACTAATGTGATATCAGTTTAATTAGCAGACTTTGTTGATTATTTTTTGGGGCAAAAACGAGCGTGTGCAAATTACGTAAACTGTGCTTTGGGAAAATTGCAGAAAAATTTTAATATTTTTCTAATCTTTTGCTATTCATTCTCAATAAATTTTAAAAAAATAAAACTATATGTATCCACATTTGCTACCAAATGTTAGCCCTATTTGTCCTGAAAAAAGCAAAATATATTACTTTAGGGTAGACTAAAAACCTAAAAGATGTATTTTTTGGTACTGAACCATCGCCACAATGGGGTCTTGCTACTTCTGAGCCTAAATGCAATACGGTGCCAAAAAACTGACATGGTGGTTTTCAGCCGTTGACAGCCAGAATGCACTCTTTTGGTTCCTGCTGCAGCTGTGAGTGGCTAGGTGTGGCCATCGGCCCTGTTCACTATAATGACAGGTCACTAAAGGCCACAGCTATCCACAGTTCTCTGCACAGCCAGCAATTACCTGCCAGCTGCATTGTGGAATATTCCCGCTGCTGCAATTCACAACGTCCTAAATTGCTGATGTCAGTGTAGCCCAAGGCACACTTATATGATATCCTTGTGCACAGGAGAGGTAGCTGAACATACAGTATTGTTGGATACAGTTTTTCACCATACCATCACTGTGTTTATGAAACCCATCACTTACTTTGTGTTTGTTGAAAATTTTGTATTTATGTTTTTTTCCTAATTGTTCTGTCAATTGCATTCTGAAAAATTGAAGTTCAAAGTCCAAGTTATACCTCTTGCCAAAAACCACAAGGGATCTATTTTTCTAAATAGAGTCATTTTTGGGTAGTTTCTGGGGTCCTACCACACCTCAGCCACTTTAAATGCAACATGGTGCGAAAAAACGGACATACCAGTTTTCATCCATTGACAGCCAGAATTCCCTCGTTGGGTTTCCGGCCCTGCCTTGTCCCTACCATGTGACTAAAATATACTTATGTGGTATTCTCATTTATAGAAGTAGTCATTTAAAGTATTTTATAGCATTAGTACCTACTTACTGTATATTTAGAAGAAACAGAAAAAAACAACTAAAAACAGCAATTTATCATTTATTTTCATATTATTAATATATATGCTTTAATTTCAAAAAATCGGAATATAAAACTACTGATTACAAATATTCAAAACATTTACAGTCTAACACGTCAGACTTGAAAGTAAGGAGCAAAGACCAGGAAACTCATCCTTCCAAAGAATGACTTCATTACATTAAGTAGAATGTACAGGTAAACCTGGTTTAAACGTTTCAGGAATACGCTTTAATCGTAGCCATAACACGTCAGACTGTTTTTTGTTCAAAATGGTGCAATTGAGGGGGTGGGGGGTTGCAGTATATTCATGAATACAAAGCGTTCTCTGATTGGACAATATGGAGAGGAGGGGTTATAATGTCACAATCTTCACCTTGTACAAGCCTTGTCTACAGTGATTATCAACTTCAGCAGAGGTCTCTCAGGTATGAGATATACATACATGCTGTACATTGTTCCAAGCTGGACCAATGTAAGTATGCAATTAAGATTATAACTGGAGTTCAGCTTTAACTCTTTATATCCCAACAGCTGTCATTAATTACAAGAAAGAAATTCCTTTAGTCAAAAAAATGACAGTTATCAAACTAATACTAGACTTAAAATTCACAATCATAGAACTCATCAAACCTAGGGATTTTCTCAGTCCGTGTCCTCACTAAGGGAGGTCTCCGACAACTCCGTGCATCTTCTCTGATCCAGCTGTCCAGGGAATCACTGCTTGAACTGTCATAACTAGGTTCAATCCCTTGTTTATGGAGCTGAAACCACAAATTCAGCTTGTTCTTCTGCAGATGGCAATCTGGTGTACCATCAACGTCCCTCATGGTCCAATGCCAGGTATTCCCTAAATGGGAAGATATATTAAAACTACATCAACAACCTCTTTCTGAAGTAGCAACTGAACTATACTGAAAATGAAATGTACAGTAGATATGAACAATAGTTCCATGTTTATTAAAGTTGGAATAAATTCCAGTTAGTAATCAGACATTAAGAAACAAGCTCACTCAATACGGATACCTACAGTACTTTAGACGCTAGGTTCAGAGATCCTACACTAATGACTTAGCTCTCACTTATTTTAAGCTATGGTATTCTTTTGATGAATTTGGTATCTTGTGTGTGGTGCCACCAGTCAGTAATATTTTGGGAAGAGGAGCCCGTATTTTTGGAGATGACAGCTCACCAGTGACAGAATTACTGAAAATTGTAGAGAAAGCAATTTCCATGTGTTGCTCCCTTGCCAGATAGTTGAGTGTGGCATTGCTCCATTGCTTATGGAAACTCCTCAGAATGTAAGTTGTCAGTGATGAACAATCCAACCAGCAAGGGGTGGCCTGGGCAAATAGGTAGCCAGTTCTCTGTCCTGCCCTTTCCTGTCCTCAGTGAGCCTGGTGACAATGTGCCAGCAACATGATTAGAGATGTGCACAATGGAAAAATGTCTTTCATTTCGGATTCGTGCTTTAAGTTAATAATTTCATTTTGTCATGTTCGTTATGTTACAATGATTTATTTTGGGAATTGATTTTGTATATTCGGATTCATTCCGTATATTTGTTATTTTCAAATCGATTTGAAATTCAAATGTTGAAATTTGAATTTTGGAAGATGGCTATATTCATTCTATTTTATTCTATTCTGTTCTATTCTAAACTATTCTATCCTATTCCTTTATTTTGTAATCTGTTGTTTTTATTTTCTAATCTATTCTATTCTTTTACTTTCTGTTTTATATTATTCTGTTCTTTATTTTCTAATCTAATCTTATTTTCCATGCTTTTATTTTCTATTCTGTTCCATTCTATTCTATTCGTCAGCCTAAGTAGGAATCATCATCTTATTTCACTTTGATACCCTACTGTATTTATTGCAATACATTTCCAGTTTTAATTCAAATTAATTTTTGAATTGGAATTAATTTTCAAATTTAGATAATTTATTTTGTTATAATATTCGTTGAAATTTGTTACTTTTGTAATTTGGAAATTTGGATCCATCCGAATCTCCAAATAACAAAAATATCATCTGAATTTTGATTTCATAACAAAACTAATCACACATTTCCAAACGTGATCACATATGACATAGGCCTGATTTCAGCAAGAGAACTGTTTAAGGAAGGGATGTATTAGAAGAATCAGAAGGCTCTTTACAGTTCAGGTAACATGAAACCTACTCTTCTTTCTCTTGTTTGCTAAGTAAAAAAGTAGCTCAGCATATAAACCAGTCTCTGTGCTGCCTCCAATAAAACATTCTAGTAGCAGTTTAAATGAAAAAAAGCACTTTACACAAGGGCCAGAACTTGCTAAAAAAAAAGTATCACCATTTAGGTGTGCCTTACAGCCCCATGCAATGGTGCTATTAAACCTGACCAAGTTCCACCCACCTGTACTACACGGCAAGACCCTGTATGGTGCAGTAACTTGAGTAACTTCTGCCTTGAGACAATTATTATTATTATTATACAGTATTTATAAAGCGCCAATGGTTCGCTCAGCGCTGTACATTACAAAGGGGGACAGAACATGTGACAGAACAATAACAATACAATGCAAAACATGAGGGGATCGAGGGCCCTGCTCTTTCGAGCTTACAATCTAGGAGGGAGGGGATAGTGGTACAGGAGTAGATAGCTGTGGGGGATGGAGTGATAGGAAGAGTGGAGGAGGTCGGCAGGTTAGCAGGGGGTGGGGTAGGCTTCCCTGAAGAGATGGGTTTTCAGAGTGCGCCTAAGGGAGAGGAGAGTAGGTGATAATCTGATGGGTTGGGGCAGGGAGTTCCAGAGGATGGGTGACACCCTGGAGAAGTCCTGGAGGCAGGCATGGGAGGAGGAGACCAGGGAACTAGAGAGAAGGAGGTCTTGTGAGGAGCGGAGTGTGCATGCTGGGCGGTACTTGGATATTAGGTCAGTGATGTAATTCGGGGCAGTATGGTGGTCGGCTTTGTACGTCAGTGTTAGGATTTTGAATTTGATCCGTTGCGCAATCGGAAGCCAGTGGAGGGATTGGCAGAGGGGGGTGGCGGAGATGGAGCGGTTGGAAAGGTGAATGAGTCTGGCAGCCGTATTCAGGATCTACTGAAGCGGGGATAGCCAGCAGCGAGGCAGGCCAGTGAGGAGGGAGTTGCAGTAGTCGAGTCGTGATATGATGAGGGAGTGGATGAGCTGTTTAGTGGTTTCTGGGGTTAGGAACGTGCGGATTTTGGCGATGTTGCGGACAATAGAGTCATTGGTTCAAATCTCAATCAGGACGCTACCTTTAGGGAGTTTGCATGTTCTCTATGTGCTCCCACACTCTAAAACAACTTGTCTCAACCTTTTTACCCCAGAGGAACACTTGAAATCATTTTCGGTTCTTGGGGAACTCGTGCAAAAAGTAACTCATCATGGGTTAATGGGAGGAATGCCATTTACATTGGTGGTCAGTAAGAAGAACTTAATTTTTACAGTGGTGGTCAGAATGCCACAAGCAGCTAAATGTTGGTTGGAATTTTACCTATGGTTGTGCCAAGTGTTGTTTGACCAGGAACCATGGAGGCACCATAAGATGGGGGGTCAATCAACAGCTCAGGGAGCCTCTAATAACCTATGGAGAAACCATGGTTGAGAATCCCTGCTCTGAAGACATGCTAGTAGATTAATAGGCTCCTGTCCAAACTATCCCTAGTATGTGTGTGCATCTGTGATAGGGACCTACAATAAGTATACTGACAGAATATTATCAGCTCTGCAATATCCCCTGGAACACATTCCAGTCCATGCTTACCAATAGCAGCTTGCAAAACTGAGTATATTCTGCTGCATAGCAGTACAGAAATCCTCAGCTCTGCAATGTCCCACCTACCATGAGAGCGTGAACAACCTACAATGGTCCTAAACATCTCACACTTTTCGGAAAAATTGATTTACAGCTCATTATAACCAAATATAAATTAACTCCAACAATCAGCTAACACAGCAAGCATCAGATTGAATGTTTATCAGGGGAACGGTGAACGATATATTCAGCACTGCAGTGAAAGTGCTCCGAGTCTAGGTTTAGCAATATATTTACACTGTAAATCTCACCATGGTCCATATTAAAAGTGTCATCATGTTCCACCGGCAGGAAATCTTCATCTTCATGACACCTCATTGCATTTCCTCTCACTTTGTTAGCCTTCATTTCCCTCATTTTATGTTTATTGATCTTGCTCTCTCGGTGGATGTTCCTCTTCACTTCTGCCTGAGACTGTAAGTGATTCATCTGTACAAGCAAAAAGACACCGAGAGATGTCACTGCAAAGAGGCATAGCTGCCAGATGAGTGCTCATGTCCGAGCTTTCCTCTTATTGCCCTATATAAGTAGCAATCATTTCAAGTTCTTCTTTCAATTATTTTATTAAAGTAACAATAACAGAAACTTCAGGCAAATAAACAGTTGGGATAAAGCGTACATAAAAAGTCTACACACCCCTTTTCAAATGTCAGGTTTCTGTGATGTAAATAAAGTAGACAAAGATAAATCGTTTCAGAACTTTTTCCACCTTTAATATGACCTATAAACTGTAAAACTCAATTGAAAAACAAAGTGAAATCTTTTAGGGGGGAAGTAAACATAAAAAGATAAAATAATGTGGTTGCATAAGTGTGCACACCCTCTTATAACTGGGGATGTAGCTGTGTTGAAAATTAAGCAATCACATTCAAAATCATGTTATAGGAGTCAGTACACCTGCCATCATTTAAAGTGCCTCTGATTAACCCCAAATAAAGTTCAGCTGTTCTAGTAGGTCTTTTCTGACATTTTTGTAGTTGCATCCTAGAGCAAAAGCCATGGTCTGCAGAGAGCTTCCAAAGCATCAGAGGGATCTCATTGTTAAAAGGTATCAGTCAGGAGAAGGGTACAAAAGAATTTCCAAGGCATTAGATATCCCATAGAACACAGTGAAGACAGTCATCATCAAGATGAAAAAATATGGTACAACAGTGACATTACCAAGAACTGTACATCCCTACAAAATTGATGAGAAGAAAACTGGTCTGGGAGGCTGCCAAGAGGCCTACAGCAACATTAAATTAGCTGCAGGAATATCTGGCAAGTACTGGCTGTGTGGTACATGTGACAACAATCTCCTGTATTCTTCATATGTCTGGGCTATGGGGAAGAGTGGCAAGACGGAAGCCTTTTCTTATGAAGAAAAACATCCAGGCCCAGCTAAATTTTGAAAAAACACATCTGAAGTCTCCCAAAAGCATGTGGGAAAAATGTGTTATGGTCTGATGAATCCAAGGTTGAACTTTTTGGCCATAATTCCAAAAGATATGTTTGGTGCAAAAATACCACTGCAAAATCACCAAAAGAACACCACACCCACAGTGAAGCATGGTGGTGGCAGGATCATGCTTTGGGGCTGTTTTTCTTCAGCTGGAACTGGGGCCTTAGTCAAGGTAGAGGGAATTATGAACAGTTCCAAATACCAGTCAATATTGGCACAAATCCTTCAGGCTTCTGGTAGAAAGCTGAACATGAAGAGGAACTTCATCTTTCAGCATGACAACGACCCAAAACATACATCCAAATAAATAAAAAATTGGCTTCATCAGAAGATGATGAAAGTTTTGGAATGGCCCAGCCAGAGCCCACACCTGGATCCGCTCGAAAATCTGTGGGGTGATCTGAAGAGAGCTGTCCACAAGAGATGCCCTCACAATCTGACAGATTTGGAGTGTTTTCGCAAGGAAGAGTGGGCAAATATTGCCAAGTCAGGATGTGCCGTTCTGATACTCATACCCAAAAAGACTGAGTGCTGTAATAAAATCAGAAGGTGCTTCAACAAAGTGTTAGTTTAACCATTTGCCCTCCAGAGGATTTACCCCCCTTCCTGACCAGGCCATTGTTTGTGATACGGCGCTGCATTACTTTAACTGACAATTGCACAGTCTTGCAACGCTGCACCCAAATTAAATTTATGTCCTTTTTTCCCCACAAATGGAGATTTTTTTCAGTGGTATTTGATCGTCTCTATGTTTTTTATTTTTTGTGCTATAAACAAAAAAAGACCAACAATTTTGAAAAAAAAAACAATATTTTTGACTTTTTGCTATAAAACATGTCCAGTAAAAAATAAAACAAAAATCAAATTTCATCATAAATTTAGGCTAAAATGTATTCTGCTCCATGTCTTTGCTAAAAAAAATCCAAATACGTGTAAATTAACTGGTTTACGTGAAAGTTATAGTTTCTACAAATGGCGGTATATATACTGGATTTTTTTTTTATATTACTAATGGCGGCGATCGGCAACTTATAGTGGGACTGCGGGCATTCTGACACTGGGGGGAACTGACTTGGTGTCACTGACATCCCCAGTGGCACTAATACAAAGATCAGTGCTAATAAAAAGCACTGACACTGTACTAATGGCACTCGGCAGGAATGGGTTAACATCTGGGGTGATCAATGGGTTAGCTGTGTGCTGTGTTACAAACTGTGCTGTGTGAGCTTTACTGTGTCAGGATGCTGCTTTGTATTCCTCTGCTAAGCAGAGCAATACAAAGCAGCATGCTGTGCTGACAGTGGAGAGGTCTGTATTGTTTACATACAGACCTCTCCCCTGTCAGTGTTCCTCGGCGATTGAGGAATCTGCGGCTGGGACCTAGTGCTCGACAGCTGTAGCTGCCAATGGCAGCGCGCCCCCCCAACCCAGAAATACGAAATCAAGTATACATACATAATTTTGCACAGCCCTGCCACCGTGTACAAGTAGTTCTACTATAGGGCAGTCGGGAAGTGGTTAAGGGTGTGCACACTTATGCAACCATATTATTTTTGTTTTTTATTTTTACTTTCCTCCACCTAAAAGATTTGTTTTTCAATTGAGTTGTACAGTTTATAGGTTACATTAAAAGTGGAAACAAATTCTGAAATTATTTATCTTTGTCTCATTTTTTTTTTTTACATCACAGAAAGCTGACATTTTAACAGGGGTGTGTAGACTTTTTATATCCACTGTACATACAGTATATGGGAACTTTTTTCCTCCCAAAAGATTTCTATTTCTGTTCAGCTATTCTTTTGATCAAGGCAACCCTGCCATACAGCAGAGGAAGGTTGGCGATTTATTTTTCTCGACTGAATTTAAAGTGTTACTAAACTCACAACAGTAAAAGAAATCTGTATATGCAGTAAATCATGCTTGTTATGCTCACTATGGTACCTAAGGAGTTAATCCTTCTCATTTAAAAAGGCTGTTTAATCCTGGCTTCTCTGATCCTCCCCTTCTTCTACTGTCCGCAGTCCATCTGTTGATAGTACAGAGCCCTAGGTGACACTCTGCACATGCTCAACTTTGGTGTGTATTGCTAGAGAGGATTTTTTTTTTTCTTTAATGAGGGTGCATGTAATCAGTACAGTAATCAGTAATCGGCACTGTCCGGACAGAGGGCCAGGTGTCATGCTACCTCATAAGATAGAGTCAGAGCAGAATGAAAACTCCTCCTACAAGCTTTAACCAGTGCTCAGCAGGACACTGATAAAAGTCATAAGACTGCTCTAACTGCTGATGAGAAAAGGTATTTAGCAATTTATATTTACTAAAATAATTGCATTTCCATGTTGTGTGTACTGTGGGAGACCAGATATAGCGAATTCAGGGTCCTGGGTTTAGTAACACTTTAAGGGCATTCTACACTTTGAAATGTTTTAGTTGGTTTAACTAGCTATTATTGTATATTGTATATCCTCTGTGTTGTCTGTTTGCCTTACTTTGTAATAATGGGTTCACATTTTGTGACTGCAGTTTGTAGTGTCATAGCTTATCGAATCCCCATGTGCATGTATTTCTTTGGCTAGCTGGTCCTTATGTACCAAAAGGACAAGAAAGCATCCTTTTCCGGGTCATACAGAATCCAAAGCATGCCTTGCTACCCCTTCTGTGTTGTATCACAAATGTGGGAGTGCTAATCTGATACAACACTGCATGGTGGTGAGCTCTCAGTGTCTCTGTGAATGCTTGTGTTTGTGTCAGATCCAATTACTGTGTCCTCCTTATGTTTGCCTATTCTGTTTGGTCATGAATGTGGTCATGTTGTTGAAGGACCACAGGTTAAGGTTTTTAATACTCTTTGTTAAATAATCCACAGGAAAAAAACTGAATTATATCCTTCAGGAACTAGAGAGCGAGGGCAAATTAAAAGCTGAACTCAAGCACTACCATGGCTCTTTCCTCCCTGGCCAAACTATCTGTGGCCCGCCCCTTTCATTTGGTGGACTTCAGCATCTCATGTGGGCATTACCTAGACAACCTGCATGCCAAATACAGCCTGGCTAAGAACCTCCACATTGGCATCCACCCATCAAGGCCTTCTGATATTTGAATAACTCCTCCCACTGCTTGCATCGGGGCTAAGGGTTAAAGACTCTTGGCAGTACTGAGGCAGGGTGCTGTGTTTTTTTCAGGGCACTATGTTTAACACCCTGGTGGTTCCACCCACCAGCCATGATCTGCCCATGTTGCCTAGAGAAGCATAGAGGCCCAATGACAACATTTCCAGGGTCTAAAGTTAGGAACAGTATTATAATAAAAATGTAAAGGTTTTATTTAAAAATGTAATTAGCATGTTGATGACCGGGGAAAGGATTCTTCCAGAGAAGGCAAAATAAAAGCAGATTAAACTTCACCTTTAATCATTTAATTTCACTGGAGTCCTGCTTTCACTGCAGTACATATGTGTGGCAAAATTTAATATTTCTTACTTTTTAGATACGATTATGTATTTACTGGCCAAATATGGGAACCAATATTGTACTTTTTAACAAATAGCAAGAGTGCTGTAAACCTTGGCAACCAATCAGAAATGATCTTTCATTTAACATTCTACAGTAAGCAGAATTCTGACTGGTTGCCATTGGTGACCACTCTTTCCCTTATCAAATAAATCTGTATAAAGAGAAGGGGTTCTCGTCTACTCTGGACACCCAAAGTTTTTCTACTCTGTATTTTCCACCATTGTTTCTCCCACCTCTTCACGTTTGCGGCTTATTTCTTGCATTTGCATCTTGTGGATGTGCTGTCTCCTCGCTGAAGTCTGTTTGGCCATCAATGCTTTCTTTTCCAGCACCTAAAAGACAACAATTATTATTCCTCTTATTCTCTATAAATCAGTAGCCAACCCAAAACTCACTATTAAGCACAATAATCTTCATCGTCATCAGCATCATCAAGCACAATTGAAATCTCAAATTATGTTATGATTTTGAACAGATTTTTGCTTGAAAATGCCATGAAATACCATTTTACCAATTAAAATGCTGAAGCTTTCTTCATACTACAGTTCCCAGTGATGGCAGAGGTAAGGAACAGCACTACACCCTTCAGCACAAGTGTCTTCAAACAGACTAGAATTGGAGACGAGGATGGGTGGGTTAAACTAACTCAGCTCAGTGGATTGCTTCAAAGAAGGCCTGGATTCTTTCTTAGTTACACAGAATATAACTGGATACTAACATTTATAGGTAAAGTTGATCCAGAGAATATCCGATTGCCTCTCAGGGGTTCAGGAAGGAATTTTTTCCCCTGCAGGAGCAAATTGGATCATGCTTTGCTAGGGTTTTTTTTGCCTTCCTCTGGATCAACTGTGGGTATAGGATTATAACTTTTTTTTTTAATGGTTGAACTGGATGGACTTTTGTCTTTTTTCAGCCAGACTAACGATGTAACTACAGTCAGGTCCATAAATATTGGGACATTGACACACTTCTAACATTTTTGGCTCTATACACCACCACAATGGATTTGAAATGAAACGAACAAGATGTGCTCTAACTGCAGACTGTCAGCTTTAATTTGAGGGTATTTACATCCAAATCAGGTGAACGGTGTAGGAATTACAACAGTTTGCATATGTGCCTCTTACTTGTTAAGGGACCAAAAGTAATGGGACAGAATAATAATCACAAATCAAACTTTCACTTTTTAATACTTGGTTGCAAATCCTTTGCAGTCAATTACAGCCTGAAGTCTGGAACGCATAGACATCACCAGACGCTGGGTTTCATCCCTGGTGATGCTCTGCCAGGCCTCTACTGCAACTGTCTAAAGTTCCTGCTTGCTCTTGGGGCATTTTCCCTTCAGTTTTGTCTTCAGCAAGTGAAATGCATGCTCAATCAGATTCAGGTCAGGTGATTGACTTGGCCATTGCATAACATTCCACTTCTTTCCCTTAAAAAACTCTTTGGTTGCTTTTGCAGTCTGCTTTGGGTCATTGTCCATCTGCACTGTGAAGCGGCGTCCAATGAGTTCTGAAGCATTTGGCTGAATATGAGCAGATAATATTGCCCGAAACACTTCAGAATTCATCCTGCTGCTTTTGTCAGCAGTCACATCATCAATAAATACAAGAGAACCAGTTTCATTGGCAGCCATACATGCCCATGCCATGACACTACCACCACCATGCTTCACTGATGAGGTGGTATGCTTAGGATCATGAGCAGTTCCTTTCCTTCTCCATACTCTTCTCTTCCCATCACTCTGGTACAAGTTGATCTTGGTCTCATCTGTCCATAGGATGTTGTTCCAGAACTGTGAAGGCTTTTTTTGATGTCGTTTGGCAAACTCTAATCTGGCCTTCCTGTGTTTGAGGCTCACCAATGGTTTACATCTTGTGGTGAACCCTCTGTATTCACTCTGGTGAAGTCTTCTCTTGATTGTTGACTTTGACACACATACACCTACCTCCTGGAGAGTGTTCTTGATCTGGCCAACTGTTGTGAAGGGTGTTTTCTTCACCAGGGAAAGAATTCTTCGGTCATCCACCACAGTTGTTTTCCGTGGTCTTCTGGGTCTTTTGGTGTTGCTGAGCTCACCGGTGCGTTCCTTCTTTTTAAGAATGTTCCAAACAGTTGTTTTGGCCACGCCTAATGTTTTTGCTATCTCTCTGATGGGTTTGTTTTGTTTTTTCAGCCTAATGATGGCTTGCTTCACTGATAGTGACAGTTCTTTGGATATCATCTTGAGAGTTGACAGCAACAGATTCCAAATGCAAATAGCACACTTGAAATGAACTCTGGACCTTTTATCTGCTCATTGTAATTGGGATAATGAGGGAATAACACACACCAAATCATTGGTGGCACCATCGGATTACAGAACGAACAATGTTTTCGATCGATCGAAAAATCATTCGGAATTTGACCCAAATGGCCTGCTTTAGAGTCAGGTGTATGTTTGTGAAGAAAAGCAAAAACAGGGCGCACTCTTCGTGTATTACCATGGTGAAACACATGTTTATTAAAATGCATACAAGTGCATACTCACAAACCAAAGGGGATTAAAACAGAGACAAGGAGTCCGTGGTGACAGTCCCAAGTGACGTGAGACCCTTAATGAGAATGAGGTAGGCTGGTGCGTTTCGGGAGTCGTACTCCCTTCTTCGGAGATCTTCCCAGGGCTGCACCTCAGTGAATGACAGTTACAGTATCCCTAGTCAGCATGAAGATTTGAGTGCTGGTTTCATTTTTTTAGTCAGGTGCCAATGTTCATCAATTTCATGTGGAGGTTGAAACACAGTCATTAACTGAAACAGAAAAATCTGTGTAGGAGGTTTAAAACTGAGTGAGGAACAGCTAAACTCTGCTACTATGGTGAGGTTGTGGAAGACAATTTTGTGTCACAGGTCATACACCATGGCAAAACTGAGCACAGCAACAAGACACAAGGTAGCTATACTGCATCTGCAAGGTCTCTCCAAGACAAAGATTTCAAAGCAGAAAGGGGTTTCAAGATGTGCTGTTCAAGCTCTTTTGAAGAAGCACAAAAAAACAAGCAATGTTGAGGAATGTAGACATAGTGGTTGGCCAAGAAGACAATTCAGCATGCTTATGTCCTTTCAACAATGGAAGATGTCCAGCAGTGCCATCTGCACACAACTGGCAAAAACCAGTGGAACCCAGATACAGCCATCTACTGTCCGGAGACGTCTGGCCAGAAGTGGTCCACATAGAGGAATTGTGGCAAAAAAGCCATAACTGCAAATGAAAACATAAGAGCTGGGGAGCAGAAAATGGCAGCAGGTGCTCTGGATTGATGAGTCAAAAATTTTTATATGGTATATGGCTGTAACAGGAGGTAGTTTTTTTGCAAAGGGAAAGAGAGAAGTACAATAATGAGGGTCTGCAGGCAACAGTGAAGCATGGTGGAGGTTCATTGCAAGTTTGGGGCTGCACTTCTGCAAATGGAGTTGGAGATTTGGTCAGGATCAATGGGGTCCTCAATGCTGAGGACCCCATTGATATACCATCAAGCAGGTGTGTGATTGGCCCCAAGTTTATTCTGCAGCAGGAAAACGTCTCTAAACATGCAGCCACTGAACTATCTTCAGTGTAAAGAACAACAAGGAGTCTTGGAAGTAATGGTTTGGCCCCCACAGAGCCCTGATCTAAACATCATCAAGTCTGTCTGGGATTACATGAAGAGACATGAAGGATATGAGGCAGCCTACATCCACAGAAGATCTATAGTTGGAGAACCAACCAAGATATTTTGATCATCCTATGGATGGTCACACCACACACACACACACACACACACACACACACACACACACACACACAGTATGTTAATAAGATCTCTGCATGCACTATTATCTATTCTGAAAAGCTTATACAGTGGGGCAAAAAAGTATTTAGTCAGCCACCAATTGTGCAAGTTCTCCCACTTAAAAAGATGAGAGAGGCCTGTAATTGGCATCATAGGTAGACCTCAACTATGAGAGACAAAATAAGAAAAAAAATCCAGACAATCACATTGGCTGATTTGGAAAGAATTTATTAGCAAATTATGGTGGAAAATAAGTATTTGGTCACCTACAAACAAGCAAGATTTCTGGCTCTCACAGACCTGTACCTTCTTCTTTAAGAGGCTCCTCTGTCCTGCACTCATTACTTGTATCAATGGCACCTGATTGAACTTGTTATCAGTATAAAAGACACCTGTTCACAACCTCAAACAGTAACACTCCAAACTCCACTATGGTGAAGACCAAAGAGCTGTCGAAGGACACCAGAAACAAAACTGTAAACCTGCACCAGGCTGGGAAGACTGCATCTGCAATAAGCAATCAGCTTGTTGTGAACAAATCAACTGTGGGAGCAATAATTAGAAAATGAAAGACATACAAGACCACTGATAATCTCCCTCGATCTGGGGCTCCACGCAGGATCTCACCCCGTGGGGTCAAAATGATCACAAGAACGGTGACCAAAAATCCCAGGACCACACTGGGGGACCTAGTGAATGACCTGCAGAGAGCTAGGACCAACATAACAAAGGCTACCATCAGTAACACACTACGCCGCCAGGGACTCAGATCCTGCAGTGCCAGACGTGTCCCCCTGCTTAAGCCAGTACATGTCTGAAGTTTGCTAGAGAGCATTTGGATGATCCAGAAGAGGATTGGGAGAATGTCATATGGTAAGATGAAACCAAAATAGAACTGTTTGGTAGAAACACAACTCGTCGTGTTTGGAGGAGAGAGAATGCTGAGTGGCATCCAAAGAACACCATACCTACTGTGAAGCATGGGGGTGGCAACATCATGCTTTGGGGCTTTTTCTCCGCAAAGGGACCAGGACGACTGATCCATGTACAGGACAGAATGAATGGGGCCATGTATCGTGAGATTTTGAGTGCAAACCTCCTTCCATCAGCAAGGGCATTGAAGATGAAACGTGGCTGGGTCTTCCAACATGACAATGATCCCAAACGTACCATCTGGGCAACGAAGGAGTGGCTTTGTAAGAAGCATTTTAAGGTCCTGGAGTGGCCTAGCCAGTCTCCAGATCTCAACCTCATAGGAAACCTTTAAAGGGAGTTGAAAGTCTGTGTTGCCCAGCGACAGCCCCAAAACATCACTGCTCTAGAGGAGATCTGCATGGAGGAATGGGCCAACATACCAGCAACAGTGTGTGCCAACCTTGTGAAGACTTACAGGAAACGTTTGACCTCTGTCATTGCCAACAAAGGATATATAACAAAGTATTGAGATGAACTTTTGATATTGACCAAATACTTATTTTCCACCATAATTTGCAAATAAATTCTTTCCAAATCAGCCAATGTGATTGTCTGGATTTTTTTTCTCATTTTGTCTCTCATAGTTAAGGTCTACCTATGATGCCAATTACAGGCCTCTCTCATCTTTTCAAGCGGGAGAACTTGCACAGTTGTTGGCTGACTAAATACTTTTTTGCCCCACTCTACATGATATCTTCAATTCTGCTGATGATGAAGAGAAAAATGTGTGATTGATAACTATAGTAAGAAAAATTCACGTCTTTGTTTGACTTCTGCACACCAAAGTCTACTTTTGCTAATGGAAAATCAAGCCAAAACAAACCTGTGATTTTGTCATGTACATTAAAGGGATTAAATCTTGTGATGGAAATGTAAGACTTTCGTCTTTATTCCAAAGATTTTCCATGGGCAGTGCAACAGGGGCTGCCATCCTGATAATGGTTTTTAGGGTCTGTTTCAATGGGCTTTAGGCTTGTGTTGATGGCATCAGTTTGAAATTAGTATGAGACTCTAATTCAGAATTCAATGACAGGCGAATTTGACCTGACGTTGATTTCCTTCTGACCTGCATTTGACTTGCTTTCAGCAGGTTTTGAATTCCCATATACTTATAGTTCCCATAGACCTCCTAGTACCCAGTACTGGGACTGCTACATCACTTTATGTTAGCAGAGTGGATTCAGTTTTTCTGACAGCAGAGGATCTTGGGACCTGTAGTCCTATAGCCAATACATACTGTATTCCTAAGTACTGATTGAACTACAACTACCAGAGAGCTGGCAAATGAGAAGGATGGTGGGATAGCAGATATATTCTACCGCATGGGGATTCAGAGCTGAACAGAAACAGATAGCTGGCCTACTGCTGCGGGACTCGCAACTGCACATCAGTTCATCAAAAAGGTGAATCCGATCACAACCCAGGGATCACATCAGCTTCTCTGCATTGGGACTGTCACTATTCAGTCTTCAGTCAATCCTCTTTGCTTACTGCGCTGAAAGGCCGTCAGGCGATAACTCTGCACATCCCTGTAAACAGCCAAGAGCCTTTGCAAGAACTCTTGTTCCTAGGAGACTGCTATCCATAGGACTGGTGAGTGAGTGGATGTCCAACCTCTTTCTGTCATCACTCTGGAGACACTGCATGCAGACACCTTTTACCCTCAGTTACCAAGAGACCTTTGCTTTGAGCATTACCACAGCTTATCTGTTTAACGTCATAGAATTACAAGTTTTCACTAATGCTTATGGGCCCTACCATTGCTAGCAGAAGACAATGGATACCACCATATCAGGAACTTTAAACAGAGTTGCAATCTCTAGTTAAAGGGACATTTTCTCTTCTAAGGCCTTTGATATTCAACTTAGAGTACTTACTGTATATCTATTTATGCCAGAGTACACATTTACATAATTCTCTGTATGCCTTGTTGCAGGGTTGGTGGCCTAGAGGGAGTTGATAAGTTAACAAGTCTTTTCTTCCTCCTCTTACTGCTGGTGTTGCAATTAAATAGTTGAAGCTTACTACTCATGACTGCTGTTAAACATTGCTAATTGGTTATTCCTTTTTTGCCAGTGTTCTTTTATGTGTTAATTGCGGGTTGCATATCCTAAACCTATTGTTCCTGTAGCCTAATTTTTTTGAACAAGATAATATAGAAGTGTTACTAAAGAATTATGTCTCTTGTATTATTATTCTATTTCTCAACAAGGGTGTCAAGGTCCTACCTTTTTACCAGAGGTTATGTTACTCCATGTGCTGGCATCCATCTTGGATTTCTGCAGAGCATGGTGGGAATCTTTTATGCCTTCAGGTCTCTGAGGTCCATCCCCCAGAGGGGTGTGGCTGATGACATATAAGCCTGTGTTCCACACATGCTCTTTGCACTTGTGTCTTGTGTCTTTGTGTTGCTGTTACTCTGTTCTGACTCTCGTGACTCTCCTGGAATCTGACTCGGCTTGTGACCTGACCATTCTTTGTGTTCTCCTTTGATCTGACCCTCCGTTGCTGAACCCGGCTCGTGACCTGTGATTCTCGTCTGCTGTCCTGTACCGTTTTTGTCTCGTTGTTGTTGACCCGGTGTCAGGAATCAAGGAGTGACCAGAAAGGTGTGGACTGACACAGGGAAACGCAGGTTTCAGGTATAGTATAATACAGGTTATTATTAGCCACCCAGATATATATATAAACGCACAGTGAGCAAACTAACCTTCCACTAATCTTAGGAGGTGCAGGAACACAGGCGTAGTCAGGGCTGGAGAGGTGGAATGGTCAGGCCGGCCGTAGGGTTCTGTAACGACTGCCTGGTGGTACCTCTAGCGGTCCTCAGGGCAGGATTCCCCAGGGCGCGGAGTCTAAGTCCCAGTCTGCTATTCACCAGGGCCCCTAATGGTGGGGATGGACTTGGAGCAGACAGGAACCAGGTCGCGGCCTCTGAGTACACCTGCTAGTGATAGAGGGATCCGCCAGAGGTATGTGCAGGTACGGCTGGATCCGTGCAGGATGGATGGATGGCAGAGTAGTGAGCGTGGTCAGACGGGCCAAGTCAGCAACGTGCGGGCAGCAAGGTATCAAAGGAGCAGGCAGAGAATGGTCAAGGTCACAAACCAGGTTCAGTAACTCACGGACAGCGCAGTACAGAGGATCAGGCAGAAGGATGGTCAGGGATGAGCCAGTAGTCAGAACAGGAGACGGTCAACAGGAATCAGGATCAGGCAGGGTCGGCAACCAGGTATCTTCTCACAGGAACTAGGAACAGGATACAGGGGCTCATGGGAAAACATACACCAAGGCCCAGAGCACAGGCCTGGCCATGCCTTATATACACCTTTCTGTAATCAGCCCCAGGTTTGGCTGATTGTGAGCTTCTGGCTGCTAAGAGCACCCGCTGGTCAGCTCTGGTACTGCAGCCCACACGGCAGGAGAGTCCCACCACCAGTGCTGAGAGCACCCGCTGGTCAGCTCTGGTACTGCAGCCCACACGGCAGGAGAGTCCCACCACCAGTGCTGAATCCATTCCTGACACCCGGCCTGTCTGACTACTCTATTGTCTTTACCACTAGCTACACGCCATTGAAGGCGGCCATTACCACAGCTGGGGTGCCTCGGGGGCCGCGACCTGGTTCCTGGCTGCGTCAAGTCCATCCCCACCATCAGGGGCCCTGGTGAAGGGCAGCCTGGGACTTAGACTCCGCGCCCTGAGGGACTTCGGTCTGTGGGTGGTGGTCGTCGTCAGCCTGTGCGTTACATTGATATTAGGCCTGCCTGTCCGTTTCCCAGCTCCTGCCCTGACAAAGGGTTCCTCCAGGAGTTGCTAGAGGGTAATTCTTCCCAATGGCCACAAGTGTTGAAAAGGTTGAGAAAGGCTGTTCTATACTGTTGAAATGAATGTCAAAGGTGTCAGGAGGCTTGCAAGGTCAGGGAAACCACCAGGGACAAGCATTTTTTAAGCCCCCTAAAGGGTAGCGCTACACTGTTACAAAGCATTGTCATAATACTAAATAAAACTTAGTTTAAAAGCATATTATCAAAAATGCAAAAGTGTGAATCCAGCCTGAATGCATGGCTAGAGGGTTTCCAAAGCAAAGTGGGCTAGCTAAAGTGCCATCACAGCAGTACTAGTTAATTAAAGCACCAACACAGCAATATATAGAAATGACAAAGCTGGCAAAGCAGTATTGGTTAGCTGAAGAGACGGCACAGCAGCCTGTCTGATTACCTACCTTTCCTTTTCGTGCTGCTGCAGCTTCTTGCTTACTGATAATGGTCTCTGCAGATACTAGGGATGGCAGTAGTGCTGGTTCAAGTTTCTAAAGATCGATAATATAGGACAAAAAAATAGTCAACTCAAGCAAGACCAATTTTCAACTGTTAGTATGTATTTAACAACATTGGTTACACTTTAAAAAATGATGTTCAAAAGCTTGTGTTGCCACAGAGAAATTAAAAATCATACTTTACATAAAATTTTGAAGCCTAAGCCACAACCAAAAATACACTGAGGTTCTACTTCATTCTGTGATCCTATTACTGTCCCAGAGATGTTTGTGAAAGGGTGGTTGTCACTGGGACAGGCAGGCAAAGACAGCAATGAAAACAATGCAAGAAGTTCTAACCCTCCCCCACTCCAATAAAATAAGATTTTGCCTGTGAACCCTTTAGAGAGAACTCTAACTTTCTCCAAAAGAGGCATAGGCAGAAACAAAGGATGTAACCCTTCCCTGCTTTATCCAAGACTAAATTAAATGTTTTGGCAGGCTAACTGATAAAAAAAAAAAGGTGTTGGTTGAGTGTTAACCACTTCCTTACAGTGCCATAGCTGAAAGACGGCTACAGTGTGGCTCTTATTCCGGGAGGGATCCCTTGGACCCTGGGGGCGCACATCGGGAATTAACTGATCACTGTGTGCATTGGCCAAAGCACATCACAGATCATGATAAAGGGCCAATCACAATAGCCCTTTACCACGTAATCGCTGTGTCCAATGACACGCGATATCAAATGTAAACAAACCAGTTTGATGGTTCTCCATTCCTCACACGGAGACGGAGTGTAAGGGAAGGAGATGATCTGTACCAGAAACAGTGAGTGCATTATTACACACTTGTTTTACACTGCCACACAGTGCCCATCAGTGCTGCCGCATTATTGCTGACTCACTAGTGCTACTTATCAGTGCCCATCAGTGCTGCCGCATTAGTGCTGACTCACTAGTGCTACTTATCAGTGCCCATCAGTGCTGCCGCATTAGTGCTGCCTCACCAGGCCCACCTATCAGTGCTGCCTCATCAGTGCCCATATCAATAGAGCCTCATCAGCGCCCATCAGTGCAGCCTCAGTGCACTGCATTAGTGCACATCAGTACAGCCTCATTAGTGCACATCAGTGCAACCTAATCAGTGCCTATCAATTCAGCCTAATCATTGCTCATCAGCACCCATCAGAGCAGCCTCATCAGTACCCACCAGTTCAGCCTTAGCAGTGCCCACCAGAACCCATCAGAGCTGCCTCAGTGCCAATCAGTGCAGCTTCATCAACGCCCATCAGTGCAACCTCAATAGCGCACCTCAGTGCATCCTCATCAGTGAACATCAGTGCAACTATACCTGTACCAATGTCTCCATCACAGCAGTGTATCGCCACAACACACAGTCATCACAGTCGTCTAAAAAATTATTTACCAGTGAGAAGACATACCAAATCCAAAATGAGGAAAGACAAAACAGAGGGCGCACAGGCCTAGTGCATTACCATAAAAAATGTTTAATAAAAAATAAAGTAGGTGTTGTACTCACAAACGACAATATAGTCAAGGCACATCATAAAGAACAGCTGGGTCAACACCGCGCTGAGTAACAGTCCGCAATAGGGAGTTTAGACATCCAAAAGGCTGACGCGTTTCGAGGACTTGCCTCTTCCTCAGAGCCCTCAGGGTACAACACCTACTTTATTTTTTATTAAACATTTTTTATGGTAATGCACTAGGCCTGAATGTGTACATGAGTAGAATATGTTCATGGGATGAGTTGATTTTAACAATCAGATGATCCAGCCCTACCTTGCAACAAGAAGAACCCACCACTGATACAATAAAGTGTCTATCTTTTCAGTTTGGCAATATATAATTCTTATGTTAACTACTCTAAATCCACTGAAAGACCTAAACCCTTTCTCCGATACCAAGAGGAAATCATCATTGCCCTTGTGTACCAGGAAAGACCCCCACCAGTAAGCATTCACTCAGATGCAGTGAGCAGACTCCACAAATGCCATTTTCCCAATAAAGCCCCTCCCAGAGAAACTTCCAAAAAATGTAGGGGTAGGGCATACTCCAGAGGGGGAGTTAGACGAGACACAACTTAATATTGTCTCCATTTTCCTTCCCAACTAGGCCTATGCATAGGAGAATGTTTCCGGTGTTACCATACTTCTTTGTAATATTAGTGAAGTATGGTGAGCATAGTTCAGAATTCTTGTCATTTCCCTGTAACTGACCATTTGTCTTCACACTCATGCCGCTGCCCTGCTCCTGTTCCTTCTACCGACCCCTCCCTTCCTTCAACCCCTCCGTTCCTTTCTTCCACCCCTCCCTTCCTTTCTTCCACCCCTCCCTTCCTTCCTTCCTTCCACCCACCCCTCCCTCCCTTCCTTCCTTCCACCCACCCCTCCCTTCCTCCCCCCTCCCTTCTCCCCTCCCTCCCTTCCTTCTACCCCTCCTTTCCTTCTACCCCTCCCTCCCTTCCTTCTACCCCTCCTTTCCTTCTACCCTTCCCTCCTTTTCTCCCTCCCTTCCACCTCTCTCTCCCTTTCTCCCTTCTTTCCTTCCACCTCTCCCTCCCTTTCTCCCTTCCTTCCATTTGCTTTTTTCCTTCCTTTCCTTCCCATCCTTCATTCTGCATAAAACATTTAACAGTGCCATCTCATTAGATAATTTACTAGGGCATGTTTAGGGGTGGAATTAAGGGCTGGGCAGGGTAGAGGATGGGTGGGTCAACTGGTGGTGAGCAACTCTTAAGTCCTGGCTAGTAGCTCAGGACTTGAAACTTTGAGCCCTGTCATAGAATATACCTTGGGATGTTTGCTTCCCAAAATGGGGTCATTTTGTAGGTGCTTCCACTGTTCTGCTGCTCCAGGGCCTTCAAAAATGTGATAGGTAATCAGGAAATTAAATGTGTAATTTATGCCCCTAGCATGCTTGAAGGTACTACTTGGATGTTGGGCCTCTGTATGTGGCCAGGCTGTGGAAAAGTCTCACACATGTGGTATCATCATACTCAGGAGAAGTAGCAAAATGTGTTTTGGGGTGTACTTGCAAGTATGCCTATGCCATGTGAGAGAAATAACTTGTTAATATGACAATAAAAAGATCATTTCTTTATTTTCCAAAGAATTCTGGGAAAAAATTACAACTTCAAAAAACTCACCATGCCTCTTACTAAATACCTTGGACTGACTGCTTTCCAAAAAGGGGTCATTTGGGAGTATATGTACTGTCCTGACATTTCAGGGCCTCAAGAAATGAGATAGGCAGCCAGTACAGCAAGACATCAATTTTCAATGATATGTAGCACAGCTTGTAGACTCTATAACTTTCACACAGGCTATATAATATGCACTTATTTGGGTTATTTTTACCAAAGATATTTAGCAGTATAAAATTTGGCCTAAATTTAGGAAGAAAAATTACTTAAAAGCAAACTTTTATAATAGAAGCCAAAAAAAAAAATTTTCCCAAACAATTTGCTGTTTTTTCCCCCTATATCACAAAAAAAAATAAAAAATAAAAAACCCAGTGTTGATTAATTACCTCCATAAGAAAGCTCTATTTGAGTGAAAAAATGATAAAAATGTTGTTTGGGTACAGTGTAGCATGCCTGAGTAATCGTTATTCAAAGTGTGACAGTGTTGAAAGCTGAAAACTGGCCTGGTTAGGAAGGGGGGGAAAGAGCCCAGTAGGCAAATGGTTAAAGTGGAAATGAACCCTCAGAAATATTAATCCTCACCTTCCAGCAATGCAGCAGTTACATCCCTCACTGGCCACCCCTTCTTTCCTTCCACCCCTCTTCCTCTGTTAGACAGGGATTCTTGGCTGCCCAGATGGGAAAGAGTTAAGCTGGGTTCTGCTGTTTTCTGGGCTTTTCTGGGCTCTACCCTCCACCCTATGCTACTTATAAAAGAAGAAGACTCTGCTCAGGGGTGCTCATGCTCGCTCTTTGCTGTGGCTACATAGGAAGAAGAGCCAGAGGCTGACCATGAAGATGTAACCACTACCAACTTGCCTGCTAGGGGAATCCACCTGTGTTAGGACTCCTTTCAGAACATGGACTCTTACCTGGGGAAGGTATGTTTGGGGCAGCCTGAGAATAGTTAGCTAGGTACGTCTGTTCATGCACTTTTGGACTGTAATGTCGAGTGTGTCCAGTAAAATTGTTAACCGTTCAAATACTGGTCTGAAGTTACCATAAAGGGGTGCATGGTGGCAAAGGGCATATGGTAAAAAACTGGACCTGTTACACACACATGGGGTGAAGAGGAGAACATGTCATTGCTAAGAGCAACCAGCTCAAGGGAATGATTTCAAAGCCAGACAGCGGAAGAACAATACTGGCAAGGGTGACGGGATCTCTGCACAGGAAGGTGCACGGTGCTCTGTTTCGCTCTCTAGTGGTCTGTGCCCCAGTTAACTGAGACCGAATGCATGTGGTGGAGACCTCAGAGACCTGGCTTCATATGGAAGGAATTAACTAAGTAAAGGTATGCACGCAGAGAGGTTCACATGGGTATTGGGCAGTAACCCTATGAAATCACTGGGAGTGAGGTAATAGGAAAGCTGGACTGTTGGAATGGAATACAAGCTCAGCAGCCTTCCCTTTGAAATATAGCATTCCAAGGCACAAGGTGTGGTATCAAGAGACAAGTACACAGTACAGAGCTACAGGTTACAGTACAGTTGCACTGGGGGTATGGCTCACTTCCAATACAGCCTTAATGTTGAGTTCACATGGTCAATCATGATGCCTGCTGCCGCTACCTGAAAAAAAGAAAAAAAAAAAGGTTCCACTCCCGACACAGCCTCCTGGCCATTTGACTGCTCCGCTGGCTTGACAGTTCTTAAATATGTAAGAGGTGGGGCCACCCAGTGACATCATGCATGTGGCCCCACCTCCTTGTGACATCATTGACCCAGTATGCCCTATGTTGATGATGCCACAAGGGGCGGGGTCACACACCTGAAGTCCCCAGGTGGCCCTGCCCCTTACATATTTAAGAACTGTCAAGGTCAGATGGCCGGGAGCCAGCGTCGGGACAGAGCTTTTTTTTTTTTTTTTCGGGTAGTGGCTGCAGTGGGCATCGTGATTGACGTTGGATCTACTTTGGGGACATTCTTTTATTTTTCTTCTTTTAATAAAGGACTTGTCAAACACTGTCTCCTGTCTTTTTTCACACTACGCTTTCTGGACCTCACTTTTGTAAGTGTTTGTACAAAGTTCCTACTGTCAAATCTAATGCAACATTTAATTAGCTCCAGTTATTTACAGCCATAGCCTCCATTACCAGGTAGCTGCATGTTTCTCAATGGTCTGTAAAAATGCCTGGGATATAGTTGTAAATGCGTTAATGAAACATTTTATGTTACTGTTTTATATTTCTGGAGGAACATTTATACAGACGGTTCACATATAACTGAAATGCACATCTTTCAGCTGCTAAGTGTTTTAGATCTCTACAAAGACCATTAAAAGAGAAGCATGGCCAAAGTTTTTTTGGCCATTCATCTCTTCTGGGTCACAGGAGTGCACTTATTTCTACACTCCTGTGACCCAGCTATCAGTGGGTCAAAATCTTCTGTTGACTGATGTCACAGAGCCAGTCCCAAGCTCTGGAAGGATCCTGACTTCAAGGTCAGGATGCACTCAGATACCTGATAACCAGCTGGCTCAGCCTTTCAGCGAGCTGCAGAGAGCCTGGACCAGCTGCTCCCACCCTTTCCACAGCTCAGTGCTCAAGTAAGTGCTGGAGGGACAGAGCAGAGAGTGGTGACTGACATTCACCTCTTTCTTCTTAATGAAGACCAAGAACTGAGTGATCAGCAGTCATGTTCTTGATCTTAGAGCTGGCAGGGGACACATAGGTGAGTATGTATTTACCCATATAGGTGAGTATGTATATACCCATATAGGTGCTTCTTTTTTTATATCCTACTCTTCTTCTTAAATTGGCAATATTAAACTAGATCTAAACCCAATCAGTAAAATGTGATATAAACTTTAACAGATAATATAACTTTAAAAGTTCTTTTCAGTTGTTTAAATCTGCACCTTTCTTTAAATAATATCTAGTGATCCTGCAGTATAGGTCCTTATTCAGACACTTCCTGCTATATGGTGACAACTGCCAATTGTCCTACTGCATTGTCACACTGTGCAGGCATGGCCCACTGTTGTCACCATCTGGAAACTAGTGCAGAGCAATGATAGGTAGATGAGTGAAAGTGCAAGAAGACAGAAAGTGGCTGGAAGAGATCTACAGTAGAGGTGCAAACATTTTTATAAAAAAGGGTGACAAGAATATTTTATGAAACAAAATGGTATTGCATAGTGCTTTAGCAAACTAAATATTGCCCAGTTAGGGTTTAGATCTACTTTGATCTAGGGGTTTTCCTTACTGCCAGTCCCATATCACATTGGCAAACAATTTACATGGTAGAAAATTCAGACAGAATTCAGGCACAAGATGAAAGCCATGAAATACAGGAAACAGCCTTGTAAATTCATCTTACTTGGAGTCGTCGGGGAGGATGCTTCTTTATTATACTAGTTGTATTACCATTTTCCAGTGGAACATCAAAAGAAATTGGCCTGGGTACTTTAAGAAAGAAAACAAATGTTCAGACTATTATTGCTTAAACAAGATCATTCACAATACAATTTAACATAACTGACTGCTGCCCAATTTGCTGTCATATATAAAGGAAATTTTCACCCAAAGTTGATTTTTTGGTTTCTGATAGGCAATGGTGAGCTGGATCATTTTCTGCTATTGCTCAGACAAGGGCTGAGACATAAAGCAGTAAGGGCTCATTTGTGCAAGACAGACAAATTTGTTATGTTAATAATTTTGTTTTGTCATATTTGTATTAGAATGATTTGTTTTAGGAATTTGTTTCATATATTCACACTTGTGCTGTGTATTCTTTATTTTAAAATCAATTAGAAACTTCTCATTTTTCAAATCGATTAGAATTTTCATAAGACGGCTATATTCACTCTATTTTATTCCATTCTATTATATTCTAATCTATTCTATTTGTTCTATTGCATTGTATTGCTGTCTATTCTATTTTGTTATATTGCTTTATATTCTGTTCTGTTTTTTTTCTGTCCTGTTCTGTTCTATTCTTTCCATTTTATTATGTTGTATTCTGTTCTATTTTTTTCTATTTTATTATATTCCAATTCTTTATTTTCCATTCCATCCTATTCTATTTCATTCTATTCTATTCTTTTATTTTTCATTCTATTCTATAACACTTCCTAAGTAGGAATCATCATCTTCTTTCACTTTTACACCTTACTGTATTTATTGCAATATGTTTCCATTTTGAATTTGAATCCATTCTCGCATTTTGAATTTATTTTCAAATTCAAATTTGGATAAATTTGTTTTGGTATAATGAAAAATTTGTCCGAATTTCGATTTGCAACTAAACTAATTGCACATGTCTACTCATTTACACGTAAGTCGTTCTCTGAAAATATACATACATACACACACACATACAAACACTGTATAATGTGTATACAGGGCCACCCTCAAAAAATCTCCATACCTCTATGGGTTCTAAAAGTTGGGGACCTTTAACCCCTAAATAAATTACCCATATACTTAGAGGACTGGGTATTTTCCAGTTAAAAATGTTAACAAAACACCTGTGAAATTAACCATTCATAAATAATTGTGTTTTTACTTATATATTCCTGTCAAAATGTCTTGATATGCAAAAAAAAAACAATAATTTAGGAAGGGCCCCTTTCACAGAGGTCTTTTACTAACTTTAATTTTTTCAACTTTTATATTTTACTTTTCATTGAGGAGTATTTGAGCCCCTAATCTAGTAAGATCATGGACACAAATCTCATTTCTCTTCACACTACACATTGCGGCCATTCACTGTATATTTCCATTCACTTCTCTCTTCAGTCAAAGAACAGAAGTATAAATGTTGATGAACAGGCCTTTACCTGATGAAGAGCAAACAGGCCCTCCTCTGAGGGCTTTCTACCTGATGAAGAGCAAACAAGCTCTCCTTTGAGGGCTTTGTACATGGTGAAGAGCAAACAGTAACCCCTCTGAGATCCACAGTGAAGAAGGGAATCTTTGACTTTAGATTAGACTCTCCCCCTTTCAGTTTCACTGTTACAAGCAGTGTAATCAATGAAAGAACTTTTCTCAATGGAGGAGGAGGAAGTAGTTGATGTGTCCCCATCAGACCATCTGTACTGCTGTTCGTACTGCTGTTCTGCCTGAAGAACCAAATCTGTTAACCCCTGCAATGATGCAAGTTCCGAGACAGGAAGAGGATGGGGCATCTCTGCAGTTAAGATTTCTTTAGCATCCAGCTGCCTGCACAAGATGGAACACACTTCATCACAGGTAAATGTTCTGTCTAAATCTGTAGGTATTTTTTTTAGCTAAAGTTCAGCTTTAAGTAGTACTGCTACTAGCACATGCATCTCATCTATAGAGGTTTTAGATGTCTCATATACTGTATATAGCTCAATGGAAGGCTGAGCCATTGTGCTAAGTACTAGCAGTGTTGCAAAACTAGTAGGGTTGGGCTTGATGCTTGAGTCGAACACACAAATGGTAAGGGCGTTCGACGGGCTGTTCACCCGCCGTGACCCACAATGCACTGCACCCTGACAGTTCATTGTGATTGGCCAAAGCAATGCACCTGACCACAGGTCAGTTGTAATGCTTTGGCCAATCACAGCGCATGATGACATCACAAGGGGGCCGGGCCACCTGGTGATGTTAACCGGGTGACCTGCCCCCTTGTAAAGTCATCACAGTATTTAAGAACTGTCAGGCTGGCAGACGGTGGGAGCCAGCGTCGAGAGCGTAGTGTTTTTTTTTTTTCTTTTTTCGAGTTGGTGGTGGCGGCGGGCATCGTGATTGACATTGCATCTACTTTGGGGGACTTTTTTTAATTTCTGTTTTTAATAAAAAGACTTGTCAAAGACTCTCCTGTCATTTTTTACACTTTTTTTTGTGATTGAGAAGTGAATACCATGTACCCCATACTCATTCAAATGGGGGGGCCAGGATCTGGGGGCCCCCTGGTTAAAGGGGGCTTCCAGATTTCAATAAGCCCTCCACCCACAGGCCCCACAACCACCTGCCACGGTTGCGGGGAAGAGGCACTTGCCCCCATCAACATGGGGACACGGTGTTTTGGGGGTTCAGCCCCTCTGCCCCAAAGCACGTTGAAGGCATGTGGCCTGGTATTATTCAGGGGGGGGGGGCGCATGCTCATTCCTCTCCTCCTCCCTTCCCTGGGCTGCATGCTCGGATAAGGATCTGGAGTGGATTTTGCGGGAGACACCCATGCCATTTTTTTTTATTATTTCGGCATGCCGTTTTTCAAAACATTTTATAATTGCCAGCAATTCTTTTTACATTCAGTTGACAGCAGGGAACCCCACTGACAGCTGAAACATTTACAAAATGCTTTCACTACTAAAATACCTCACGGCTTATTAATATAACTCATACGGTATTTTAGTAAGTGTGCGGTACCTTACCGGATACTCAGATGCGGTAAGATACCACTTAGTGAATTGTCCCTGTTTGAATTTCATGGTCAAACTTTCATTAGGTTCGAATGTTCGTCTGCAAACTGAACAGGGGGGTATTCGACCCATCACTGATTACTAGACTTAAAATGTATTTTTATTAAATCTGAGTCTGGCCATAATTGGGCAGATATCTTTCTGAGAAAGAAAGCTGGAATGATATTTGCCTACCCCACAAGGCTACTAGGTGCAGAGACGACCCGTGACTCTCATCTAATGCTAACAGTGGCACATGAATAGCAAATTAAGTTTAAAAGTTGTAATTATAATGGTTATCATTGACACCCTTTCTGGTACTATAACCTTACCTTTGAATGTTAATATTTATAGGGGCACTGTCAGAAAAGTTCAATTAACTGGCATGGTCACCCACCAATGCATAGCCCTTCAATTGAGGTCATGGCTGTGCATGCCTCTGCAAGCCTGGGTGCACACATTCATGCTTCACAGTGTGTGTGTGTGCCTGGCATCATCAGTAACTGGTCTGCTTGAAGCCTGGCTTGCCTAAGTGTTTTTCAACTACATCCCTACCTGATACGCTGATTCTGTGCTTCATTCGTGACCCTCCTTGATGTTTCTGACCTTCTTTGAATTTTCCTGCTTTGGATTAGGACTTTGAACTTCATTTCACCATCTCTGGCCCTTTTCTTCAACTTTATCTCTACTGCTGCTTGCAGTGGTGTGTTTAGGTTTTGTGCTGCCCTAGGCAACACAAAAATTGGACACCCCCGAGAGGAGAGAGCCTGACATTGACCAACAACACTCCTGCCCACTTGAGGGAACCCTCCACTAACACACATCCCCCCCGGTGAGAGAGAGAGACACTCACCTTCACAGCTCCGGATGTCCCTGGGAATGAGAGTCGGGCTCTGTATACACCATCAAGCAGCCCGCAGCCTCCCACCTGGTCACCATGTCACATGTATCCCTTCTTCTGTCCTTTCATCTGGGGGGCAGTGCTGTCCCCCTGAAAAATGCCGCCCTAGGCAAATTCCTTGTTTGCCTTGTGGTAAATACACCCCTGGCTGCTTGCCTTTTGATAACTTGAGCCAGTCCTGTGACCAATCTCAGATCTGATACTCCGCTGCTCATCTGTTACCAGCCCTGGTCTGTTCCTTGATTATGCTGTGTGACCTGCTGCCTATTACTGTACCTGACCCTTGATCCATCTATTTATACCACAGCTATCATGTTTTTGCGGACCTCCACTCTCCAGTGGTACCAGTTACTTTTACCTGCCACTTACACTGTCCTTGCACTACCTAATGCTCCTTTCAGGGGGGCTTGGGCTAAAGAAGCTGCCATTGTCATATTGGTCTTCACCAGGTATATAGCAGCCCCTCCATAGATACATAGTTAGTCTGGCTGAAAAAAGACAAAGGTTTATCTAGTTCAACCATTAAATAAAAAAAAAAGTTATAATCCTATACCCCCAGTTGATCCAGAGGAAGGCAAAGAAAAAACCCAGCAAAGCATGATCCAATTTGCCCCTGCAGGGAAAACAAATTCCTTCCTGATCCCCCAAGAAGCAATTGGATATTCCCTGGATCAACTTTACCTATAAATGTTAGTATCCAGTTATATTCTGTGTATCTAAGAAAGAATCCAGGACTTTTTTAAAGCAATCCACTGAGCTGGCCAGAACCAACTCTTGAGGGAGTCTATTCCACATTTTCACAGCTCTCACTGTGAAGAAACCTTCACAATGTCCATACAGACATTGCTTGAACCAGGCAACAATTATTAACTGCTTTCCATTAAACATTAACACTAATTCTGTATTCATAGTGGATGTTTTCATTGCGCAGTTTGGAATTCACTTCATGTTGAATAGTTACGTGTTGTCATTAACCTCTGTTAATGATTTAATGACAGCAGAATCCCTGAGCAACTGAGAATGACATGAGATAGAGAATGCATATATGAAATAAATCATTATTCAGCGTATATTATTTTATTCGTGTGTGGAATAGGAAGATTTGATATTAAAAGGGGTTCAGTAGGTTATGAACATATACATTACCTACTGGGAGGCATAGGTTGCTGCAGGAACGTTCTATGCTGGTGGCAGTAGGGGAATACCTGGGAAGTCAGGCACTGAGATCTTGATGCTGGGGCACCATGAGTCACTCATAAGAGCCCACTCCCAGCTGAAAAACAGTTTAACGTTTGGTTCACGACACAATAAAAGTGCCCATGCTATGGCCATAGTGGCTTCCCAAATCAGTTCTAAAAGGACAGAGCAAAGTTTGCATGTAGCAAAAAAAGTCCATAATGAGCAAAAACAGGCACCACTTGCCAGTTCAGGCAACTTTACAGTGAGCCTGCCCTTATTTTCACTTGTTACCCACACAGCTCCATTCAGCCCCTGACAGTGAAATCAAACTCTTGTGTAAGCTATGAGTCCCTTGGATGGAGAAAGCACAGGTTTGTTTTAAGGGCAACACATATGATCTGGCAGGATCAACAGGTAATAAACAGTTACAGAAGGAACACAGAAAACAAAGACTGCTTTGACAGACCATGCAATGGGCTTTATTTACTAAATGCAAATAGACTCTGCACTTTGTAAGTGCAGTTGCTCCAGAGCTTAGTAAATGAGGTAAAGCCTCACTTGCAAGGAATACCCAATCACGTGCAAGGAAAATAAAAAAAAAAAGTATTTTTTTGCCTGCACATGATTGGATGATGGAAGTCAGCAGAGCTTCCCCTCATTACTAAGCTCTGGAGCAGGGGCGGACTGACAACTCATGGGGCCCCCGGGCAATAGGGGATCATGGGGCCCCTGTGCCCTTGCCCAAACTCAAAAAAGCCTATGAAAAAGGTACCAGGGGCATCTCATGGGGCCCCCTACTGACCCCGGGCCCTCGGGCAGTGCCCAAGTTTCCAAATGGTCAGTCCGCCCCTGCTCTGGAGCAACTTTGCAAAGTGCACAGTCTGTTTGCCTTTAGTAAATCAACCTCTACATGTGTAATTTTTTATTGTTTGCCCATAGTTACAATTTAAAGGTGAACTCCAGGTCAATGGCTACAGTAAATATACAGATAAAGTACTTACTGTATATAAGAGCTGTTGTTGCTTTCCAAAAAAGTTGTAATTTTGTTCATCTAGTCCTGATATATATGCCCCTGTCAGGCAGGGAAGAAGACCTATTTTTTCCTTGCTGCAGTTGTAGTATAACTATGGTCCCCCAAAAATAAATAAGTAAAAATAACACAGTATTTAGAAGTGCATCTAGACATACATTTTTCTCTTAGTCTCCCTGCAAAGCCTCACAAATACTTCTTGATCCTGCCAGCTAATGCAGCTTCCTGTGATGCTGTGGCAATGATGCTGCACTGCTCCTGAATTCAGAGCAGAGTTGCCACTCTCATATAGGCTGTGCCTGCTTGCATTATAGTGGGATTATTATTATTATACAGTATTTATAAAGCGCCAATAGTTCACTCAGCGCTGTACATTACAAAGGGGGACAGAACATGTGACAGAACAATACCAATACAATGCAAAACATGAGGGGATCGAGGGCCCTGCTCTTTCGAGCTTACAATCTAGAGTGATGAAAAATGTTGTATGATGCATGGTTATTAACAGGGCCATGGATAAGGGGGTACCACCAGTCCTCCTTTACGGGGCCCAGGCCAGCAGGGGGGCCCAGGCAGCTGGGTGAATATGATGTGGGCATGGAGGATGATCAGTACAACAGGGGAAAATTAGTGGAACCGATCCTTTGTTTGACTCTCTGCAGCAGCTGCAAGCTGATTTCTTCTCCTTTCACCGCTGGCTTTTAGCTGCTGCATACAGGTGAGCCATACAGGTAATCGGTTCCAGTCCCCCCACCGTTGCACCCATCAACCTACCCTGTGAACCGGGACCCAGGCTTCTCTCCTCTCCTTCCCACCAGAAGATGCAAGCACACAATAGGATCCTTTAGCATGGAGAGTGGGGAAGGGTCCAGTAACTATCTCACATTTATAAGCCTCTTCTTTTTCTGAATGAACTCAATGAGTGATCAGTACCAATCACTCACTGTGTTTGTTCATAACTGAAGCATAGTAAACTGTGTTTTTATTTTGGGGAGGGGGAGGCCTATCAGGTTAGCATTGCCACTACTGATTCTTAAGACTGTAGCTTGTCAATCATCACCTGGCCACACCCAGCCCCACCCACTACTTTCTAGATTGACAGCACTGCCTTTGTTGCTAAAACCCTTCTATTGTGAGCTGCAGTGTCTGGGGGTGTGTCGGACACAAACAAAGGAGGATTTGGCTCAGTCAGGGAAGGTAAATGAATAGTTTTGTAAGCCGTGTGTGGCTTGTGCATCACATAGTGCCCAGATTTGGTACTTGTTAAAACTATCTTTAGGTGTACTTTTAGTATCACATACAGGCCTTGTCCCTCTTCCAGTCTGACTGTACAATGAAAGAAAAAGCAGTAGGCAAACTAGGGTTATCTCTGTCACTCTGTTCTCTCCTCCTATCAAAGTGCTTCTTGTGCTGCAGCACAACTGACCGGCTTCAATAAGCTATTGCTTACAATTACGGTTGAGGGGTGATAGGGGATCCACCACAGATCGCTCTTCAGAGGGCACCCCAAGTGTATACAAGCCCTTTGACACCAAATGTACTAATACAAATCAACAGAGTCTGTGAATTAAAAAAAAAAGGAGAAAAGGAAACTGCCTGTGTTGGGCACAGTTTCTGTCATTTTTCTAATACGGGTTATTCTTCCATACATTTTTCCATACATTAGATCTGTTGGCTGTTGCACTCAAAAGGTAAAACCTGGTCAACAACTCCACTTTTGCTCCATTTTTTCGTAACTTATTCCACTGCACCTGTCCTATGACTCAAATACATGCAACAAACATTCACAACTTTTACCTATTGGACCTCTTCCACACAACGTCTCTCTGAGAGGTGGAAGCTGGCGTTCATGTACTGGGCTCCTGTGATCCATCTTCCCAAAGTCAGAATATCTGTTCAGTCCATTAAATCCTGATGAGGTTGTTGGTGACATGAATACATCTTTACCGTCAAGAGGAACCACCTTCCTCACCTTGTGGTTCAACCTAGAACTGTTCAGTCCCATGGCAGGAATAGCCAATTAAAATATTCATCTGAAACTAAAATATATCGATGTCTCAAAAAAGAGTTTGTGCTTGAAAGTACAGTCTGTTTCTGAAGTTGGAAGTCCCTGGATTCCTCGCTCCCTAGCTGTCCTGCTAGAATTCCTGGCCTGCTCTAGAGTTAAACATTTACGTGATGGAAGAGCGGAGGAAGAATAACAATCAGTCAGTAAATATCATGAGACTACATTTACCAGCCTGGGGGTAACAGACACAACAGTGCATGTTCACAGCACAATTCAGAAGACATTCCCTGATACAAAGTCATATGCTCACCCGTTGGGATCATTGACTCAATGGGGTTGATTTACTAAAGGCAAAAAGATGGTGCACTTTGCAGGTGCACTCTTTTTTTTCTTAGTAAATATAATGTGGTGAAGCTTCACTTTTTAACCTCCCTGGTGGTATTCCCGAGTGTAGCTCGGGGTAAAGTTTCAGTACCAAAAGTGGTAACCCCGAGCTACACTCGGGCTTACCATGCGGCGTTGCACAGGGATTCCCTACAGCGCTTACCTTGTCCTTCGCTGCCGCGATGTGTCCCCTGCAGCATCCCCGGCCATCTCCTCCGGCCGATGCCGTCATCTGGCTTCCGTGTTCCGGGCCCTGTGACGTCGGGACATACGGGCGCCGGAACCGGCGGCAAATTTGAAAATGTAAAAAAAATGAATTTTTTTTTAAAACTATTATTTCATAGCAAAACATTCCTGTATCAAAGCATTTCACATACATTTTGTCCCTACTGCTTTGTCCTGTGCCCTGCCTGCATTTTGACTGTTCTTTCTGCTTGGAAGCTTAGAAAAGTCCACGGCGTCCAAAAAGCGTTCCTTTAGGTCAAAATCGGTTTTAGACCAGCTAGAGAACAGCAATAGTAAATCAGAACTACTTGCAGAATTGGGTGATAATGATTCATGCTTTCTCATCAGACACTGAAAACGATTTTGCGACTTTGCTCAGTGATTTGCGAACTTATATTTCAAATTTCAGTGTTTTTGGTTTGATTATATTATTGAATTAAATTTATTATTAATATTTTATTATTTTTTATGAGTATTTATTAAATTATAATTTATGATTTCGTGTTTCAAGTTTTATCATATCCGGAATGTTTACTAGACTCTTGTTCGGACAGATTTCAGGGAGTTATTCCTAAATTACAGGCCTACAATAAAAAAAATACATATTTCCATGCAAAAAAATGGTACCACTTTTGGTACAAAATTCCTGACATAATCATACCGCTAGGGAGGTTAACCACTTGCCATCCTGAGGATTTACCCCCCTTCCTGACCAGGCCTTTTTTTGCTATTCTGCGCTGCACTATTTCAACTGGTAATTGCACGGTCATGCAATGCTGTACCCAAACAAAATGTATGTCCTTTTTTCACACAAATAGAGATTTCTTTCAGTGGTATTTGATCACCTGTGCGCCTTTTATTTTTTGCGCTATAAACAAAAAAAGTCCAAAAATTTTTAAAAAACCAATATTTTTTACTTTTGGCTATAAAACATATATAGTAAACGCAAAGTTAGTCATACATTTAGGCCAAAATGTATTCTGCTACATGTTTTTGGTAAAAAAAATCTCACTAAGTGTATATTGATTGCATTGTGCAAAAGTTATAGTGTCTACAAACTATGGTATAGATACTGCAATTTACGTCATTTTTTGCACTAGTTTAACTGACAATTGCACGGCCATGCAATACTGTACATAAATGAATTTTATGTCCTTTTTTCACACGAATAGAGCTTTCTACTGGTGGTATTTGATCACCTGTGCGCTTTTTATTTTTTGCACTATAAATAAAATAAGACCAAAAATTTTGAAAAAAAACCCCAATATTTTCTCATTTCTGTCATAAAAAATATCCAAAAAGCTCAAACTTCATCATAAATTTAGGCCAAAATGTATTCTGCTACATGTTTTTGGTAAAAAAAATCCCAATAAGTGCATATTGATTGCTTTGTGTGAAAGTTATAGCATCTACAAACTATGGTATAGATAATGGAATTTACACAGCTTTTACTTTCTGACTGCCTATCATATTTCGTGAGGTGCTAAAATACCAGGACAGTACAAGCACCCCCAAAAGACCCCTTTTTGGAAAGTAAACACCCTAAGCTATCTGCTGAGAGGCATATTGAGTCCATAGAAGATTTATTTTTTTCCCACAAGTTTTTGGAAAATGACAAAAACATTTTTTTTAATAAATTGTTTTATTGACTCGACATGCCTTTCAGCAAATAGTTTGCGGTATCTACTTTGCAAAAAGGGGTCATTTTTGGGGGGTGGGGGCATTTTATGCCCAGCATTAGAAGTTTATGACACACATTACTCACTCTTCTAACCACCTGAAGACCAAGCCCTTTCTGACACTTTTTGTTCACATGAAAATAATCAGTATTTTTCATATTCATATTCATATTTTTCCCTTCTCATAGCAACTTCAGCTTTTTCTTCTGAGCGAGTCAGGCGCCTCGCTGAAGGTTCCAGTGATCCCGAAGTAGCGCAGAGTTGTCATCGCTGTGGATTGCATGAAGAAATCATAGATTTTCATGATTTCATATCTCCTTGACCTGAAGAAGTTGCTATGAGAAGGGAAGTAGTGAATCGAATTCAGATGGTTATAAAGGATCTGTGGCCTTCAGCAGATTGATATAGATCTTGTTGTGTTTGGAAAGTGGGATCACCCTCCTTTACAACTGCTGGAGCAAGCACTACGCAAACAAAATATTGCAGAGCCTCATTCCCTCAAAGTTCTGGATAAAGCAATGGGTTTCAGATTCACAGCAGCAGTCTTTCAGTTCATCTATCATCCAGAGGAGGGAACCCATTCATCTAGGCTGTCCATTCGCTCTTGAGGAGATCTCTGAGCCCTGCTGTGCATTACTTCACCCAAGGCTGATGCTTTACCCCTGAGGGATGTACCACCTGCTGCCAGCCATTCGGGTTGATGGTCACTTATATGCGCATTTTTAATGCGCGGTCCGTGAGTGCGCATTTCTGCTATATGATTTTTTTTGGCATCAGTGTATCTCAAAAGAGGAAGCTCTTCATGATTCTGCACAAGATTTTATGAACATTTATTGTCAAATTCAGGTACCCGCTCCCCTCCCTCCCCAAAGGTCTGCAGTCTCTCAGTCATCCCCTGTACTGTCTGCAGTCTCTGGTCATCCCCTGTACTGTCTGCAGTCTCTTGGTCATCCCCTGTACTGTACGCAGTCTCTGGTCATCCCCTGTACTGTCTGCAGTCTCTTGGTCATCCCCTGTACTGTCCGCAGTCTCTTGGTCATCCCCTGTACTGTCCGCAGTCTCTTGGTCATCCCCTGTACTGTCTGCAGTCTCAGGTCATCCCCTGTACTGTCTGCAGTCTCTTGTCATCCCCTGTACTGTCTGCATTCTCTGGTCATCCCCTGTACTGTCCGCAGTCTCTTGGGCATCCTCTGTCCTGTCCGCAGTCTCTTGGTCATCCTCTGTACTGTACGCAGTCTCTGGTCATCCCCTGTACTGTCCGCAGTCTCTTGGTCATCCCTTTTACTGTCTGCAGTCTCTGGTCATCCCCTGTACTGTCTGCATTCTCTGGTCATCCCCTGTACTGTCTGCAGTCTCTTGATCATCCTCTGTACTGTCCGCAGTCTCTTGGTCACCCCCTGTACTGTCCGCAGTCTCTGGTCATCCCCTGTACTGTCCGCAGTCTCCTGGTCATCCCCTGTACTGTCCACAGTCTCTTGGTCATCCCCTGTACTGTCCGCAGTCTCTTGGTCATCCCCTGTACTGTCCGCAGTCTGTTGGTCATCCCCTGTACTGTCTGCAGTTTCTGCTCATCCCCTGTATTGTCTGCAGTCTCTGGTCATCCCCTGGACTGTCTGCATTCTCTGGTCATCCCCTGTACTGTCTGCAGTCTCTTGGTCATCCCCTGTAATGTCCGCAGTCTCTGATCATCTCCTGTAGTACGCCTGCAGTCTCTTGGTCATCCCTTGTACTGTGTCCGCAGTCTCTTGGTCATCACCTGTACTGTGTCCGCAGTCTCTTGGTCATCCCCTATACTGTCCGCAGTCTCTGGTCATCTCCTGTACTATGTCCGCAGTCTCTGGTCATCTCCTGTACTATGTCCGCAGTCTCTGGTCATCTCCTGTACTATGTCCGCAGTCTCTGGTCATCTCCTGTACTATGTCCGCAGTCTCTGGTAATCTCCTGTACTATGACCGCAGCCTCTGGTCATCTCCTGTACTATGACCGCAGTCTCTGGTCATCGCCTGTACTATGTCCGCAGTCTCTGGTCATCCCCTGTACTGTGTCCGCAGTCTCTGGTCATCCCCTGTACTGTGTCCGCAGTCTCTGGTCATCTCCTGTACTGTCCGCAGTCTCTGGTCATCCCCTGTACTGTCCGCAGTCTGTTGGTCATCCCCTGTACTGTCTGCAGTTTCTGCTCATCCCCTGTATTGTCTGCAGTCTCTGGTCATCCCCTGGACTGTCCGCAGTCTCTGATCATCTCCTGTTGTACGCCTGCAGTCTCTTGGTCATCCCTTGTACTGTGTCCGCAGTCTCTTGGTCATCCCCTGTACTGTGTCCGCAGTCTCTTGGTCATCCCCTATACTGTCTGCAGTCTCTGGTCATCTCCTGTACTATGTCCGCAGTCTCTGGTCATCTCCTGTACTATGTCCGCAGTCTCTGGTCATTTCCTGTACTATGTCCGCAGTCTCTGGTCATCTCCTGTACTATGTCCGCAGTCTCTGGTAATCTCCTGTACTATGACCGCAGCCTCTGGTCATCTCCTGTACTATGACCGCAGTCTCTGGTCATCGCCTGTACTATGTCCGCAGTCTCTGGTCATCTCCTGTACTGTGTCCACAGTCTCTGGTCATCTCCTGTAGTACGTCCGCAGTCTCTGGTCATCTCCTGTAGTACGTCCGCAGTCTCTGGTCATCTCCTGTAGTACGTCCGCAGTCTCTGGTCATCTCCTGTAGTACGTCCGCAGTCTCTGGTCATCTCCTGTAGTATGTCCGCAGTCTCTGGTCATCTCCTGTACTATGTCTGCAGTCTCTGGTCATTTCCTGTACTGTGTCTGCAGTCAATTGGTTCAGAATATTTTTTTTCTTGTTTTCCGCCTCTAAAACCTAGGTGCGTCTTATGGTCAGGTGTGTCTTATGGAGCGAAAAATACAGTAACATTTTTTGTTTTTTTAAATTTAAAATTTTGGGGGGAATTTGTACTTTTTACTTTTTATGCTTTTTAAACTTTAACTTTTTAAAACAGATTGTAGGGTCTCTCAAAATGCGGTAGCCATCTTTCGAGACCCTGTGAAAATATGTGCCCTGAACTGTGCCGTGCTGTGCCCTATACTAATACTCCACTAGTGTATGGTAGCAATGGAAGCTGTCCTTGAGGCAGAGACCAGGTTGGCCAGGACAAGAGGGAAAAAAAAATCGGGTGTCATGCCTCATTCCATGTCTGCTAAAGACACAACACCTTTTTTGGGGTGTCCTTTGGGTTGGGGTACCAGGAATGGCATCGGGAAAATGCCTCTCATGCAGCTGGCTAACTGCATCTGTGTTGGGGGTTTGGGCCACAGCACATTCTGGATACAAAAGGGCTGTGATGATCTCTTCCTGAAATTTTAGGAAGGATCCACTTCGTCCAGTTGCTTTATAAAGCACAAAACCATTATATACTGTAAAGCCAATTGAAATAAATAAACAGACACTTTTTTGTACCAGCATTTGGCTTTTCGAGAAACTAAGTATGGCTTCATCATCTGGTCGTTGAAGTCCACCCCTCCCATGTTAATGCTATAGTCGTGAACACAGAGGGGCTTCTCAACATTGCCAGCTGCCATGGCAATTTGGATGGTAGTGTCTGCATGAATGGAAGACAGGATGAAAACATCCCGTTTGTCCTTCCACTGTGAGCAATTCCTCATTTCTCAAGCAGACTTTTTCCCCCTTTCTAAGATGGGTATTTACAAGCCTTTTGGGGAAGCCCTGTGATTAGGTTGCACGGTGCCACATGCACCAATTCCAAGATTGTAAAAATATCTAAATAGTGGCACGCTTGAATAAAAATTGTCGATGTATAAATAGTACCCCATATGGAAAACGGATGACACCAAGTCCCAAACTATCTTGCCACTGCTCCCCTTGTAGTCTGGGCATCTGGGGGGCTCCACGTGACTATCTTTCCCATCGTAAATCCAATTCTTATATGTATAGCCTGTTGCTCTCTCACAGGTCTTATACATCTTGACCCCATATCTGGCACGTTTGCTGGGGAGAAATTGTTTGAATGCAAGGCAGCCAGAAAAATTGAGGGGCTCATCTATGCAGATGTTTTTCTGGGGAGTATAGACATCTGCAAATTTTTGGTTAAGGTGATTTACGAGGGGCCAAATTTTGTGGAGCTGGTCAAATTCAGGGTCACCCCAAGGATGACAGAGTGTATTGTCGTTGAAATGCATAAAACACATTATACTCTCATATCTATGCCTGGCCATGGCAGCAGAGAACACAGGCATATGATGAATCGGGTCTGTGGACCAATACAACTGCAATTATTTTTTTTTTTAGTAATACCAATGTTGAGGGTTAGGCCGAAAAAATCTTTAAATTCGGAAACCGTAATGGTCTGGCAAGGTTTAAATTTGTGTTGGCGGCAATAAACTGTTGTGCATATAACTTGCTTTGATCCACAATCAATGCATACAGATCTTCTGTGAAAAACAGCTCCAAAAAATCAAGGGGAGTATTTAAATTTGCTGTATCCACCTGAATTCTGGGTTGGGTAGTGTCAAGGTCCTACCTTTCCTTAGACCTTGTGCTGCTCCATGTGCTGGAATCTATCTTAGGTGTCTGCAAAGCATTGTGGGATCCTTTATGCTTTCAGCCCTCTGCGGCTCCTCCCCCAGGAGGTGGCGGCTTATCACATATAAGTTTGCTGTTTGTGGCTGTCCTTTGCATTCGTGTCCTGTCTGTTGCACAACAGCAAGCTCCTGTTTAGCTACTCATTTCTTTCCTGGATACCGACTCGGCTTTGACTAAGACGCCTCCTGGCTTCTGACCCCGGCTCTGGCGACCATTCTTCCTGGCTCCTGATCCCGGCTCTGGCGACGATTCTTCCTGGCTCCTGATCCCGGCTCTGGCGACGATTCTTCCTGGCTCTTGACCCCGGCTTTGGCTACAATTTCCGCTGTTGGACTTGCATAGACTCTTGTCTTATTTTTATATTAATAAACCTACCTTTAAGTGCACCTCCTTGTGTGTCTGGCTCCCCGCTCCCTGACACTACACGAATGCCATGAATCCTGACGGTGCAGGTACGCCCCCGCACCCTATGTTGGTTGCCAGACTTGATCAGCAGGATCTCTTGTTGGCTCAGTTCGCTCAGGCGTTGCAGGCGCTGCTTGCATGCACAGCGCACCTTGCTCCTGGTGCTATTAAGCCGGTTGTCACTCCTGTGGTCGCTCCCGTTGTTGCTCCGGTTGTTGAGCCTACCTCCGCATCTGCTGCCGCACCTGCGGTGCCTAGAGGTATGACTGGTTTAGCCCCCCTTCCAGAGCGCTTTGGGGGTGAACCGAGTCAGTGTCGGGGTTTCCTTAACCAAGTGGGCATATATTTTGAATTGATACCCCACGCTTTTCTTACTGAGAGGTCAAAGGTAGGCTTCCTAATCTCGCTGCTCTCGGACAAGGCCTTGGCCTGGGCAAATCCCTTATAGGAGAACAATAACCCTGTGATTCACGAGTTTGACGGTTTTGTTGCCTCCTTCCATACGGTATTTGATGTGCCTGCTCGCTCCGCCTCTGCTACTAAGCTGCTCATGTCCATGCATCAGGGTTCACGAACCGTTGCCGAGTACGCCATTGAATTTCGTACCCTGGCGGCAGAGGTGGGTTGGAACAACGAGGCTTTGGTGGCTGCTTTCTCTCATGGTCTCTCAGATGCGTTGAAGGACGAGATTGCAGCCAAAGAACTGCCTGTGGAGCTCAAAACACTCATTTCCTTCCTAATCCTGATTGACACCAGGCTCAGGGAGAGGCCTTCACTTAAGGAGCGACTGCGGAGGCCTCCTAACCGATTGGCGCCTACGTTTTCTGTTCCTCCCATGCCTCCTGGGGATGGCTTGTCTGGCGGTGAGCCCATGCAGCTGGGGTTTGCTTGCCTTTCTGAGGGGGAGCCGGCCTCTTGGCGTCAGGAGGGTCGCTGCCTGTACTGTGGTCTCTGTGGGCATTTTCGGCAGTCCTGTCCGGTCTGTCCGGGAAACGCTGTCGGGGGCAGATCTTGGGTGGAGTTTCCTCACCCCCGGTTTCCCGCAAAGATAAACCGCTAATCACCGTTGTCCTCTCTTGGGTGGAAGGCTCGGTGACGGCCCAGGCGTTGGTAGACTCTTGTGCTGGCGGGTTATTTATGGACAGTTTGTTTGCTGCCCAGTACTCAGGCTCGAGTTACTCCATTGGTCCTCGAGGCAATAGATGGCAGGCCCCTGCAACTGCCACAGGTTACCCACGAGACCCTGCCGGTTGAAGTAGCTATTGGGGCTGTTCACAGGGAGTTGGCCTGTTTCCAGGTAATTTCTTCCCCGCACTACTTCGTGGTTTTGGGCTTAACCCTGGCTTCAGAAGCACAATCCGGCCTTTAATTGGCGGTCGGCCGAGATTCTCTCGTGGTCTCCACAGTGTGGGGCTGGTTGCATCCGTGGACCTGTTAAGGTACTGTGTGCCTCCTCAGACTCTGTGTTGCCCACTGACTATGGGGAGTAACTGGACATGTATGACAAGGTGCGCGCCGGTGCTCTGCCTCCTCATCGTCCATACGATTGTGCTATAACCTTACAACCCGGTGCCACTCCTCCGCGTGGCAGGGTGTATCCTCTTTCGGTTGCGGAGAATCAGGCCATGGAGGAGTACGTTGTGGATGTGCTTTCCCGGGGGCACATTCGCAAGTCTACTTCTCCAGCAGGAGCTGGCTTTTTCTTTAGAAAAAGAAGAGAGGTGAATTGAGGCCTTGCATTGATTTTAGGGGTCTCAGTCGAATCATGATTAAGAATGCTTACCCAATTCCGTTGATAAATGAGTTGTTCGACCGCCTAAAGGGAGCAACGGTCTTTACTAAACTCGACCTTAGGGCTGCGTACAACCTCGTACGGATCAAGGAGGGCGACGAGTGGAAGACCGCGTTCAACACCGGAACTGGCCACTATAAATCTCTGGTTATGCCCTTCGGGTTGTGTAACGCGCCCGCGGTCTTTCAGGAGTTCATTAATGATGTCTTTCGTGAATTGTTGCAGCAGTGCGTGGTGGTTTATTTGGATGACATCCTGGTTTACTCTGCTTCCATGGAGTCTCATATCCAGGATGTTAAGCAAGTGCTGCAACGATTACGTGAGAACGAGTTTTTCTGTAAGCTCGAGAAGTGTGAATTTCACTGATCCCAGGTTGCCTTTTTGGGCTACATCATTTCTGCTGTGGGATTTTCCATGGACCCTCAGAAGGTTTCGGCGGTTCTGCAGTGGCCTCGTCCCAGTGGTCTTCGGTCCATTCAGTGCTTTTTGGGATTCGCCAACTATTATCGGACGTTTATCAGGAACTTCTCCACGCTGGCCAAGCCTCTCTCAGATCTGACCAAGAAGGGCAGTAATCCCCACGAGTTGTCATCCGAGGCCATCTTAGCTTTCGAAGCTCTGAAATCCACCTTCGCTTCGGCTCCGATACTGTCTCATCCCAATCCTGGGTTGCCTTTTGTCCTCGAGGTTGATGCATCTGAGACGGGAGTAGGCGCCCTCCTGTCTCAGCGTCGGTTGCCCGATGGACACCTACTTCCCTGTGGGTTCTACTCCAGGAAGTTTTCCTCCGCAGAATGCAACTACCAGATTGGAGACGGAGTTGTTGGCAATTATTCAGGCTCTCCAGGAATGGAGGCACCTGCTCGAGGGTTCTGCGGTTCCGGTTCTCATTCTCACTGACCACAAGAACCTGACGTATCTCTCGGAAGCTAAGAGGTTGACGCCCCGTCAGGCCAGATGGGTTCTGTTCTTGTCGTGTTTTAACTATGTGGTCTCCTATTTGCCTGGCTCCAAGAATGTCAGGGCTGATGCCTTGTCGTGGCAATACTCTGAGCTGTCCAGGGAGGACTCTGAGATGACATCGGTCATACCTCCGGATCAGATCCTGGCTGCCATTCGTACCAGCCTGACTTCTCCCCTTGGGGAGCAGATTTTGGCGATCAAACTGATGCTCCCTCTGATAGACCGGCTGGTAGATGTTTCGTACCTGAGGGATTGCGCATCCGCTTGCTGCGTACCTACCATGATTCCAAGACCGCCGGTCATCAAGGGAGAAACCAGTTGTCCTGGGTTGTTTCTCGTTTATTCTGGTGGTCATCTCTCCGTTCCGACATCGCCTCATATGTAGCGGCATGTTCTGTCTGTGCCCAGAATAAATCTCGGCATCTTCCATTGGGCCTTCTGCAACCCATTCCCAATGGGGAGCGTCCCTGGTCACACCTGGGCATGTATTTTATTGTAGACCTCCCTGCGTCTCGAGGCCATACGGTCATTCTTATGGTCATTGATCGTTTCTCCAAGATTTGCCATTGTGTTACATTCAAGAAATTGCCGACTGCGCAAGAACTGGCTACAGTTTCGCCAGGGAGATCTTTCTCTTGCATGGGTTGGCTAAGCTGATTGTCTCGGACCGTGGGAGCCAGTTTGTGTCCAGGTTCTGGTGCGCCTTCTGCTCCCAGTTGGGTATCAAGCTCTCCTTCTCTTCGGCTTACCACCCGCAGTCCAATGGGGCTGCGGAGCATTCCAACCAGGCCCTGGAACAATTCCTTCGCTGCTATATCTCTGACCATCAAGACAATTGGGTCGATGTCCTACAATGGGCAGAGTTTGCGAGGAACTCGGCTGTCAACTCCTCCTCCGGGATGTCTCCCTTCATGGCCAGCTATGGGTTTCAACCCGCTGTATTGCCACAGGACATTCCCGCTGTGGATAACCATCTTGCTGCCCTGCGTTCCTCGTGGGGGCAGATCCAGAGGTCCTTGAAGGACTCAGCTCAGCACCAGAAGCTCCAGGCTGATCGTAGACGGTTGCCCGCTCCTTCATACCAGGTCGGAGATCGGGTGTGGTTGTCCACTCGTAACCTCAATCTTCTGGCTCTCTCCGTTTTGTTGGTCCTTTCCGCACCCTCCGCAGGGTGAACCCGGTTGCCTATGCCCCTGCTCTTCCTCCTGGGATGCGTATCTCCAATGTCTTCCACGTATCCCTGTTGAAGCCTCTGGACTGTAATCGCTTTACTGCCTCTCTGCCTCGGCCTCGTCCTATCCGGGTCGACGGTCATGAGGAGTATGAGGCGAGCCGCATCCTGGACTCTCGGTTGGCCCGTGGTCGGGTGCAGTTCCTGGTCCATTGGCGTGGTTATGGTCCAAAGGAGCGTTCCTGGGTTCCTTCCGCGGATGTTCATGCTCCTGCCCTCCTCCGTGCTTTTCACGCCCACTTTCCACAGAAGCCTTATGTTGAGCCGAGGAGGGGGAGGGGCCCTTGAGGAGGAGGTACTGTCAAGGTCCTACCTTTCCTCAGACCTTGTGCTGCTCCATGTGCTGGCATCCATCTTAGGTGTCTGCAAAGCATTGTGGGATCCTTTATGCTTTCAGCCCTCTGCGGCTCCTCCCCCAGGAGGTGGCGGCTTATCACATATAAGTCTGCTGTTTGTGGCTGTCCATTGCATTCGTGTCCTGTCTGTTGCACAACAGCAAGCTCCTGTTTAGCTACTCATTTCTTTCCTGGATACTGACTCGGCTTTGGCTAAGACGCCTCCTGGCTTCTGACCCCGGCTCTGGCGACCATTCTTCCTGGCTCCTGATCCCGGCTCTGGTGACGATTCTTCCTGGCTCCTGATCCCGGCTCTGGCAACGATTCTTCCTGGCTCTTGACCCCGGCTTTGGCTACGATTTCCGCTGTTGGACTTGCATAGACTCTTGTCTTATTTTTATATTAATAAACCTACCTTTAATTGCACCTCCTTGTGTGTCTGGCTCCCCGCTCCCTGACAGGTAGTGAATGGGGGAAGTACAGGTGCTGCAAAATTTGTGGCCTGCCAATCGGGATTTGCAAGCATATTCAGAAGGATACTAGGGGCTCTATGGACCTGTGTGCGAATTCTTCGTGGCTGCGAGACCATACTTGTGCTCACCACCGCACAAGCTTGTACTGCACTTATGGGACTTGCCACGTCGCTAAGTGATACTGCAGTGCTGGTATGTGAAAGACCAGGATGTACTTGGCCGCTGGTGCTCGCCAGTTCACCAAAAGGTAGAGCGGCACTAGTACTGGCACTCTGCTGCATATGAGAGTCATCATGCGATTGTAACATCTCAGCAACCTGGGAATGGGGTCGGGTATGCCTGATCTTAGCAAGGACCTCTTCTCCGTTGTCTGAGCTATCTGTCAGGGTGCCTCTGCTGTCTACAGGTTCGTATTCTGAGGCTGATTGTGTCAGGGAGTCTTCCCCTTCACTCTCACCTGACATGTTCAGAATCCTGTAGGCCTCTTCATTAGAGTACCTTTCCATTCACATTTTGGCCACTAAATTTATAGGTACCTAGTGCGATTCATGGGAAAAAGAGCACCTGGCTGTCAGAGACTGCTTGAACCTCTACAAAAAAATTTACTGGCAAGTGCTAACAGAGATCAGGCCTGATTCTGCGAACACTGTTGTTTTGTGTGCAATGTATCAAGTGACAGTGACCTACTGACACTGCACTTGCTGGGGGAGAAGGGGAGGGGGAGCGTAGGGGCTAAATGCAGGTGCTGGCAGGTGATGGGGGTGATCCCCCTAATGCTGCATTTTTGGGAACACTATACTAATGTGAACGCTGGTATAGTGCTGATCTGATCAAAGATATTGATTCGTTCAGACACTATACTAGCAACGAAGGTTTATTGTGTATGTGAGCATGTTCCTGGCAATTAAGGGGTTAAATGTGGTTACTGGTGTACTGAGGGGCAATCTGCCGCTATCTGGGAGTGGCGCTGATGCTAACACTATCTGAAGTCGCCGGCGACACTAATACAGTGATCAGCAAAAAATCTGTACACTGTACTAATTAATGACACTGGTGACAGGGCAGTGAAGGGGTTAACTGGGGGGGGGGGGGCATCAAGGGGTTAAATATGTCCTAAAGTGTTCTGTGAAAAAGTGTGCTACTTTTACTCACTGTGTGTTGATTCTTCTCTCTCTGGGACGAAATGTGCCCAGAGACAGAAGATGTCATCATTTTCTGTACCTGTGTAACTGTAAACACATCTACAGGAAGATCCCTGATAGGACAGGGATCGATCACCTGACTTAGGCCAACCATCACTGGCCTAAATAGGATGATTGATCCTTGGGGATCAAATCACAGCACCTTCAGTCGGCAAGTGTGTGTGCGCACCCCCCCCCGGCCCATGAAAACCGCAGGAGCACAAATTACGTATATATATATATGTGATTGTGCGCACCCGTACCGCCCTTTAGCAGTATTTCTGCTATAGGGTGGTGCAGAATTGGTTAAAGAGCACCCAACACGATGCAAGAAAAATAAAAGAAAAAAACAGCATTGCACATGACTGGATGATGGAAACCAACAGAGCTTCACTGCATTTACTGAGCTCTGGGGAAAAATGCATTTAGTAAATCAAACCCATTGCCTTCAACTACTGGAAACTAGCTCTCTTTTTACATAAAATGTTGTTATTTAAAGGCATAGTAAATCTACATTAGTTCATATAAAATAATAAGCTGTAGCATTTTAGAACAGAATAATATTGTGTGGAGAGACTTTGTTGTACATATAGTTAGCTATTAGATGCAAATATTATTTAACCACTTCAGCTCCAGAAGGTTTTACCCCACTTCATGACCAGGCCATGTTATGCAAATTAGCACTGCGCTACTTTAACTGATAATTGTGTGGTCATGCACCGCTGTACCCAAATTACATGTTTTATCACAAATAGAGTTTTCTTTTGGTGCTATTTGATCACCACTGAGTTTTTCATTTTTTATTATGTAGCACCCTCCTAGGTAGCTAGGGGGAGCTAGACTCCAACGGTTAGACAGGGTCTGAGCAGCAGCCTAGGTGTAATATACAGATTGGGGTCAAATTATGGGCAGGCCAGCCCCTCTGGAATTTTCCCCTGCCCTGGAGCTTTGGAGGGAGGCTCTAGAGGCAGTGGGTGGATCTGAGGAGTGGCTGACTACACTCTTGAAGGACCTCTACCAATCCCCAACAGTCGGGGGGGGGGTTGCGGCTGAGCCATCCTCCAGCTGCCCAATTAAATTCTAACATTGCATCCAGATGGGACTGTGCACATTTAACTTGGCTTGCAGAGTTTGATGGGCAAAACCATCTGCCAAACTTGACCACTGAGGTCAATGGGAGCACACCACATCCACGAGCCATGCTTGAGCTTTGCACGTGTTAGCATGTTAAAGCTTATGTGAAATTGAACTTAATTGGTTTACATATATGTTTAAAATGTCTTTAACCTGACTGAGGTTGGATACTCCCAGTGACAATCTAGTTTGATCTCCAGTGTTATTTCCCATCTCCCATCTTCTGCTTGCTCCTTGTTGTCTCCCGGGGGTTTGACCCTCTGGACCTTTCTCTTGTGGGGGTATGTATTTTTTTTATTGTACTTGTACTTGTTTGAGGAGTTTTCGTCCCTCCCACTTTTACAGATCTGCTCTTCATAATGTTGATATTGTATTTCTATCTTTATAGATCAAAACAGGATATTATTTCCAAAGCTTCAAAAACTATATTTATATTCCACTGCAGGTACTCTTCTGTTCTTTTCTGAGGTATAATATTAGTTCTAGGCTCTCAGTTGTGTGTTTGTATAAGCCGTTATAACTCACCACTTCCCGCTGCACCTCACCACCGCCTCCTCCTCTCCACCTTCCCGGCTTCACTGCTCTGCTGCCACCAACATCTGTTATGTGAGATGCTGCATCCACTCTCAGTCCTCCTCTCTTGGGGGGTCCAAGATGGTCTGGGGGGGTCACCCTCTGTGGGTGCCTATCAGCTCCGGTCTTCACCGAGTTGGCTCCTTTCCTCCTCTCCCTAGTCAGTGTCTCCCAGAGCCCCTTTACGGCGGTCACATGACTTCTCCCAGTGTTCACCGCTCCATTCTCGCCGACACCTGCCTCTCCTCCACCTTAGAGCTGGATCCTCCTCTCCCTTCAGGGACAACTCGGGGACACCGCTCCAGGTAAAGGGCACACTCAAGGTAAGGTAGGGTTGAGATCCCGCACTTAGCTCAGGCTCTCCTGCACATTATTTCTGGCGGGCCCCGGGAGTTCCTATTCCATGTACCCTGACGGCGCCATGTTCAGGCCCCTCCTCCCCTGAGTTTATATATAGTTAAAGTTTTTGTTTAATCCTTTTACTGCCACCGAACTAAGGCTTACAGTAAGTCAGTGGCAGCAAGGAGTTTTGCACACATTAATGGCTGCATACAGCTCTGTGTATCTTTCACAAGCTGACTGTTGACTTTCTGGATGTGATGTCTCATTTAAGAGCACCTGTCACAACGAAATTGTGATATAAATAAAAATATAACTCTTTTGAAAAAAAATGTATAAAAAAAGTTACTCCCATGCACTTAAACCCCCCTGCCCCCCAAAAAAAATTTGAACCTGCCCTGCCCCTACATACACACATATCGACATAAACACACCTTTCAGGGCACCTACATATACATAAATCACATGTGCTACATATTTTACATATTGCCAAGCATGTTGTAATGAGAAAAATAATTTAGGACCATTCAAGGTTAACTCTAATTGATGACCTGTGCCTGTTGAAAATTTGTTGTTTTACAAGCGCATGCAATTTGGATATCAATTTACTCGGCAAAACCTCATCTTTTATATTTTACCAAAAATGTGAGTAATACTGTATATTGCATCTGTGTGCACTAAAATGAGCTTTAGTGTATTTTTTACTGAAAATTGCCACTTTACTGAGTATTGTGCAACATAAAAAATGGAACTACCACTATTGTGTTCTCCAGGGTGTCTGCTTTTAGAAAATATAATAATAATGTTTGAAAATTTAACTAGTTTGGGCCTAAAATTATTTTCCTGATGGCTCCATGTCACCCCAGCTGGGTATGCCCCCCATGCTTCCATGCTTTGTCTGTTCACACATGGCATTAACCTGTTGGTGGGTTTTCATGTTTGCTTTACTATTGTGCCATTATGCTAAAAAGACCAGCATTCCCAGGGAAGGTAGAGGAGTCGCCTGTGGATGACTACTGTAGCCAGCTATTGCCTGTTGGAGTATAGGACATCCTTTTATATTGGTTTGTGCTCAGTTTCTCAGCCAAATACACACACACACCAAAAAAACAAACAAACAAACAAACAAACAAACAAACAAACAAAAAAAACCCTTTTCATAATGTACTGATTCCTGGCAGTGCAAGGTTTGGTTCATTAACATCTGGTGAATCTTAAGGCTGTGGTTGGAAGCTGCAATATCAACTTCCCTCTAGCAGTAGTTAACCCTTTACGGTTTGTTACTGAGCAAGCTATTTTCTATTGCATTGAAATTTTTTTTTGATCTGCTTTGTTAAACAGCAGGCAAAACCCTGTGAAATGATTAGCTATTCTGACAATGAGCAATCTCAGAGGTTTCCAAAGCAAAACAGCCCTCTGCAGGTGCTTCAAAACAGAAGAAAATGCGGATGAACACGACTGTATGAATCTTGCTTTTGTTCAAGCAACCAGAAATGAGGATGATGACACCTAACAGGTTGTCACATTCATTAAACAAGTGACCAATACACTCAAAAGGAGTGGTTTCCACTCATCCTGTGAAAGGGTTATATGAGCAGTCTCATAGCCTTCCCAGGCAAAACAGCCCTCTTCGGACTGATGAAATGTCACATTCAATAAACACATTGTCAATACACTCCAGGAGTGGTTTCCACTCACCCTTTGAAAGGGTTATCTGCTTTGGCAGTGAGAAGCAGCCTATCCTTCCAAGGTGAAACAACCCTCTTCAGAGTTTCCAAAGAGGATGATGCAGATGGACATGAATGCATTAATACTTCTTTGGTCAAGCAACCAAGGATAAAAATGACAAACTAAATGACAACTAATCGGTTGTCACATGTGTCTAATGCACTCTAAAGGAATGTTTACACTCACCCTGTGAAAGGATTATCTAGTCTATCAATGAGAATTCTCCTAGCCTTCCAGGCAAACAATCCTCTTCAGACTCTTTCAAAAAGATGATACTGATCAGCATGACTATATGAGCCTTGCTGGTTCAAGCACCCAGGGATAAAGAAGCTGAAACCTAACCGGTTGTCACATTCATTGAACACATGGTCAATACATTCTATAGGAAATACTTACACTCACCCTGTGAAGGGGTCATATATTCTGCCAATGAACAGTCTCAAAATCTTCTCAGGCAAATCACACCTTATCAGATTCTTCCAAAGACGATGTTGCTGAACTGTATGATTCCTGCTTCATTCAAGCAGACAATAATTAAGATGGTGGTGACCAAGTTGTCACAATTAAGTGTGTGGTCAAGACACTCTTACGGAATTGCTGAATTCACCTTGTGCAGGGACCATCTATTCTGGCAATGTCTTCCTTTCAGGGCCTTTAAAACTGGTCTAAGAGCCTGCTTAAACCAATCAATCCTCTTCAATCTCTTCTGAACAAGAAGATGAGGACGACCTTTTGTCCATGTTTTTGATTCCCCCTTTGTAAGGTTTGTGAAATGCCTTTAAATAGAAGCATTGCTGTGCAAGTATTCCAAGTGTCTCCAGAGGACAGCTTGACAATTCCCTGGTGACTGAATCAAGTCTTCGTTCTACAAGATTGAAGCATGTTGTCACAGCAAGATGTCAAAATTATGCCCTTTTGAACAGAAAGAGGTCCAGGGTTTGGAATCACCCAGGGTTGTTGTGGCCTTCAAGGTGCATTGTTCTTGATCTTAGAAGGTGAAGCCTAAATGAATAGCGGTCAGTTTGGCCACTGCCTCAAGATGAACATCTGTTGAGTTAAAGGAGACCGAAGTTCAAGAGTCAGTTTCCACGCTTACTCCATTGAAGGTAGCTTCTGCATTTCTGGCTGGGAGTCCAGGATAAACTGGTAAGCCAGCACATAATTCAAGAGGCCAGCGAAGAGCTCCATGTGAGGATGCTTTCAGGTATTTTTGGGATTGTGCCACCCATACAAGTCTTATGGGCACTTGGTGGCTTCTTTTTGGACATAGGTACAGCCTTTGTGACAGACACATGGTCCATCAAGGCAAGCATTTCAGATCATATTTGGGAGATCTTTCATCCTTCACGTCTCAGATTGGGTCTCATAAATCACCTTGCTCCAGCAGATCAGGTAGACTCAGTTGAACTCTTGCCCCCTTTCAATTCGGGTTTCTGGACCAGTGGCAATCAGAGGGTCTAGGTCAGAAGATATGGATTACGCCTTCTATGAAAGCGATCCTAAAATCTTCTGTGATGTCATTCCCATCTGATGACCAGGGGCCTTGGTACCCTCTGCTCCTCCTAATGGGAGTCAAGGATCCACTTCCTCTGATTGAATCTTCTCCAAATTTCCATTTGTCCAGCACTGGACAGGCTCAAGCTGATGGCTTGGGTCTTGAGAAGCAGAAGCTAATATATCTTGAGTGCTCTGTAAAGATTGTGAATACTCTTATGAAAGCAAGGAAGGACAGCACTAACAGTGCCTATAGTGGAATATGGCATAAATTCACAGGACTGCTGCTGATCAAGGTTTTACACTGGGCTCTTCACAAGTTTATCACGTTCTGAAGTTTCTGCAGGCAGGGCTTGAATTAGGTATATCTGTGAGTAAGCTATAGGCCTACATTTCAGGTATCTCTGCCTTCACCAGCATACAGCGGGCATCCAATACTTAAATATACTGTTTTTCAAGCTGCAATTTGGCCTACATTTTGAGAGGGTTGGCTGTGCCAGGGGGATCAGGTCACTCTCCACTAGAAGGGCCTCAACCTAGTGAGCGGCAGCAGGCCAAGTGCTACCAGACACTATCTGCAAGGTAGCTACGTGAACGGCAATATATACGTTCATGGCTTATTACTGTAGGGAAGCAGTCTTAATGACAGTTGAGTTTGGCAGAAGCATCCTGACTTCTGCTTTTAGCCAGAATTAAGCAGTGTGTAGCATTATCCCTCCCCTGTGTGGCTAGTTAGTTCCTAGCTGTGCTGACATGGAACTGTCAGGAAAACGTAAAATTGAATGACAGATTCTTACCATAATTTTTCTTTCCTGACAAGCTCCATGTCAGCACAATTCCCACCCAGATTGGTAGGACTAGTTACAGAACGCCAATGCTGCAGGTGGACTTACATTTATGAGATAGGTCCTGGAAGCAGGGGAGGAAGGCTTGTCAGGAAAGGAAAATTACCGTGAGTATATGTCATTCAATTTACCCTTTTTTTTTAAATGTTTGCAAAAAATGCAAAAAGGCTTTAAAGGCAGAAGGGTTAAAGTTTTATAATCAACACGTTTTGCATAGTTCCTTTTTTTTTTAAAAAAAAACACAATATGAATATAACTGCAAAAAAACAAAACAAAACAAAAAATAAAATGAGTAAAAAAATATAACAACGTTGGAAATGCCAGACGCTAGGATTGCAGTTGATCAAAAGAAAGGCAAAAACCGTTCTGAAGCATTTCCCAAGTAAAACCCTAATCCCTGGAACTTCAAGCAAGTATCAAAACTGCTTACAAGGAAAGGTTACAATTATAACCCAGAAGGCGTACATACTGAAAACAATGTAGTTTCCTTGTAATGAAAATATGAGGCAGTCTCCTTTGGCATAAAATGGCTAATAGCCTAGAACAATAGGTTGCACTTTGCTTCCTAGCAGCCATTAATTGGAGGCCAAATATCTAAAATTTTGCACAGATGCAGGGAATTTGTCATAAATATTTATATGTATTAGTAGCTCATTTACATAACAGTAGTTTGTATTTTATGTTCAATCTATTATGTGTAACTGCTGCAATGCCGCCACATAGTTTACACAACAATAATCATTCCTACTAAACCAGCTATTTTTCATAAACCTCGATGGAAGAAAGTTAAAGCAGAACCATGAGCAAGTAGGAAAACACTCTTTAGTCCCATTTTATACTCATACAAAACTTACTCAGTGCTAGTATAAACACATGAAATCTGCTAACGTTCTATAATTCCTTAAACATCAGTAATCAGACTGACAGTGGGGGTACCAGTGCTGTGATACATTGAACTACATGAACTACGTTGAACTACATGATCTATTGAACTTTCATCATTCCAACATGTTTCAGGCACAGGGTGCTTGAAACAGAAGTATTAGACACCTTGCAGGAGAGGATGCCTTTGAAGAACCTCACCCGTGCTTTAATGTGTATTCATTGCTCAAGGAGCAGGATGGCGTTGGTGAGGGGACCCAGGAAGGTGTAGAACTTCCAGTTCAGAATAATAGTGACACCATCTGTCTCACCACCTGTGTGGGCTAAACCAAAGAAATCTTACAGATTCCTCCATCCATGCTAAACAGCATGGATGGACAAATCAATTGTTGTGGCTATTGTATTCTGACAGGGCACCACCAGCTATCATAATACTCGAACAATGCCTGCATCTAGATGCAGGCATTGTTTGACTAACAATTTACCTTTGATTTTTTGAAGGATGTTGGGTGGTGTGGTGCCAACAGGGCCACCCATTGGTCAAATTTGAGCTGATTTATTGATAACCAGCCCAAATTTGCTCAGTGTGTGTAATCTGAGTTTTAACTATTGAGCAAACAACAAGCTTTTTTTAAGCAAAGCAGCTAAGATTAGTCTACAAACATCTGAAAATGAGGCTAGAGCTCCACCTGTTGGTTGGAAAAGTATAAATATGAAATATATTGTGATTTATATATTTTATAGTCCGAAACATACTGTGAGCTGGGGATTGGTAGCCGGTACATAAGCCACCTGGGGTAAGCAGTCTCTCAGGCACAGATACCAAATTCAATGAGGTGGTGCCATACAGTGTGGTGTTTATTGGTGATATTTGCACTACTATTTCAGGTGCTGCACAGTGGTTTAGAAAATGAACAAGGCAAAAGAAAATACAAAAAACAAAAGCCTTGTTGTATCCTGGCACTAATTACACAAAAACACAGGTCCTAAAAGGCTGAGCTAGCCTACCACTTGTCAGCCTTCACATGTACAGCTTGTTAGCTTTTACCAACCTTTCTGCTCTCCCAGACAGGACTTGTCTGATTCCCAGGTCAAGAGCTCTGGCTACAGTATCCAGGTGAGAGTAAATTAGGCCAGCACAGTGGCTAAATGGTTAACACTTCTGCCTAGCAGTACTAGGGTAATTGGTTTGAATCCCAACCATGACACCACCTGCCTGGAGTCTGCATGATCTCCCTGTACATTATGTTAGATTGTACGCTCATTGAGGGTTAGGGACTGATGTGAATGTACAATATATATGTGTGAAATTGATGGTGTTATATAAGTACCTGTAATAAATAAATTACCAGTAGAGAGAGAAATAAACTCTGCACTGGACCACAGATCAGAAATCCCTAAATGTATATGAGAGGAACCTGGAAGACCTATACATTTCAAACAGGACTTTCCCATGCTATAAACGAATATCAACATTTTATATTTATCACAGGTATTTATATAGAGCTGACAAATTACACAGCACTTTACATATGTATATTTTATTTACAGTCACAGTCCTTATCATCTAAGGTCCCTAACTCACATTCATGCATACGTATACTAGGGCCATTTTAGACAGGAGCCAGTTAATCTACCAGCATGTCTTTTGAGTGTGGCAGGAGATTGGAAAAAACCCACACAGGATTAGGTGGAACATGCAAACTCCAGGCAGGTAATGCCATGGCTGGGATTTGAACTGACAACCCTAATGCTGCCAGGTGGATATGCTATCCATTTTATCTATGATGTACCGTATTACATAATTGTCCTCAGCAGGCCACATCAGAGTTGGTTGAGGCAATCTGAACTGAGGGCAGTCTGGAAATTATACCAGTTGTGTATTTAGGTTTTGTGCTGCCCTAGTCAACACAAAAATTGCCCCCCCCCCCCACCACAGAAAGAGTCTGACATTGACCAAGAACACCCCTGCCCTCTGCCAGAGTCTTCCACTAACATTGCTCCCCATACACCAGCCACCATCCCCCTAGGTAAGGGAGAGAAAGACACTCACCTTCATAGCGCCGGACATCCTCAGGCTGTGCATACACCGTCATGAAACCCACAGCATCCCTCGGAACCCACCAGGTCCCCATGCCGCATGTGTCCCTTCTTCTTCATTTTATTGATACACACACAATAGAACCATTTTTGACATCAAATTGTATAACTAAAATCGCAGTTGCCTTGAGAGCAACAGCTCAAGATACATTACAAATCACAAAATACAGATGTAGATTCCCTTAAAGCTCAAAGTGTTTCTTGGATTTTATCCACTTCACCAGGAGCTAGAGATGATTTAACACTAAATCTAAATGCATCCAAAAGGTAAAGAGACCTTAACAGAAGAGCCAATGTCAGAGGTCTGGGAAGGGAGGCACATGTAAATGTAAAAAGTCATCAACTCATATGCTTGTTGAAGGACATTGAGCAACCATGTTGTAATGTATCTTGAGCTGTTGCTCCCAAGGCAACTGCTATTTTAGTTATACAATTTGATGTAAAAAATTGTTTTATTGTGTGTATAAATAAAATGTGTATTTTATGAGAATGGTTGTACTGTGCCTTGAAAGTCCCACCATGTCAAATGTTTGAATATTTGCATTGAAATCCTGATCATGATAATATTCATCTCTACATGAATGCTAGTAATATTTTATGGAGTTTTTAGGATGACATTGTCACGTTGGCTCTAAGAGCTCAGGCATCTCATCACAACACTTTGTAGAGAGTGTTCCTAGTACAGTGTGTTCTATGATTGTAGTGATCACGGGTTAATTCCAGTATGAAGACTTCACATAATGACAGTTCTATAGACACCTGACCTTGGATTTTTTTTCTCTTCCTCTATTGATCTCCACTCTTCAGGGTAGTAAACCACTTTCCCCGTGTCACTGTGAAAACACTGGATTTGTCTCCTTGTACAGGGAGAGAGACTGACATAATAACTCTGGCCTTAACCTCATAATGCAAGGTCTGCTGTTCTGTGCAACTAAAATAAAACATCTGCTAAAGGGTTTTTTCCCAGATCCACTATGAAATCCCTGAAACTCTGATAGCTATCACTGTGTATTGTAAATGTCTTCATGGCTTATATTTTATTGCTCCTAACTCATTTTTATAAGGTAAAACATTGTAAAAAGCTATTAATTATTTAAAGCAGAAGTCAAGCTGTCCTTTTTTCCCTATATCTTTAGTGTAGCACCCTCCTAGACAGGTGCTAGATTTAGATAGATAGATTTAGTTTGTAGTTTGATGGGTTAATTCAGTTGTCACTCTGTAGACAGTGTGGTTGTGATTGTTGTTAGGTAAAAGCAAAACATGAACACTCTAATCAGTGCTACTGTGTTCTGCTAGTTATGTCTGCTCAATTTGCTCATCTGCAGCCAGCCTGATAGCTCCCTCTGCATCCAGAAAGCTTAAGAAGCTTCTAGATAATAGTTGTGGAGCCATAAAAATAATAATATTAATAGTGTTGCGCTAACTCATAGCATTAATGAAACTGACAAAAATAAATACCAAATATCATATAACAAATAAGTGTCCAAGTAAAAATATAAAAATAAATAAAAAGCCCTTGTGATATAACAGTCCTAAAACAATAAATGATGTGCTTGAATAAAAATGTGCTCCACAACTCCAACTGACAGTGCTCCACCGCAAATAAGTGCACCACCACCTAGGAATAGGATGGCCACTCACCTCATATAATGCACCTATATGGTAACTTAGGTCAAAAAAGCATGGTAATTCAATGACTAGGCTCCAGATGGCAGCAAGGAACTGGTTAAGGCAATAACAGGGATGATAATGCATGACCATTCTTATAGGGGTTAGATGCCGATATGTCACACATTACACAATATACAGTACAAATTGTTAAAATTTCTATGAGGAAATAAACATATATTTTCATTATTTCTACAGTTTGAACCATGAAAGTCCTAAAACCAAATAAGCCCTAAGATCCAGGGTCATTTTTAGGTTTCTGGTTCCATCAGAGACATTCAGTTTTTCTCAACTGGAACAGTTTAGTCAACAAATAAGTTGTGCACAGTTAATTAAAGTCAAGGTACTTGTAGTCTCTGGACAATCGGTTTCTGGTACTCCCACAACACCTGAAATCAAAGACAAACTGACCAATATTTACAAGGACTTCCAGGTCTCATAAATGTATATTGTGAAGACGCATCGTATGTTTGACCAAACAGAAGTCCACTGCATTATGTTACTGTGGACCAAACAATTAATCGCCTGATTATCCATTGACTCACCATTGTCTCAGCTTTAAGAAAGACAAACGCAGGACAAGTCCTGAACTGTTTGTAACAATCTACTATTTCACTAGCTCAAAGTAGTTAAATAATATACAGGAATATGTTCTCAAGCAGGTCCCAGGTGGGGGTTGCAAGTTATTTCTCTTACCATAAAAAGACTTTGCAAGTGAGAGAGTTCAGGGTGTATAGAGAGAAGTGGGCCAATGACCTGTGTCGGCCGAGAAATAAACCAGCTAAGTAAAAGTTTTATTGCAATAATAATATAAATGATCCAGTCTGTTTCATTATTTATCCACTAGTTAACATTAGCTGTAGACTAATTAGCTGCCCTGATACCTCTTTTGGCAGTTGCTGTGTAAATGGGTTCTGCTGCTGACATCTGATGTGCATGTGCGAGCACGTGTAACGTCATTACGCACCGTGTGCGTGATGTTACCGCACGCTATTTTTGTGCATGTGACATCATGATACAATGTGCATGTGCCCATGTTAAAGCTTGGGATTGTGTATGCCAAACAATTCAGCCATATTCTGAGCAGCCGGGTGATCCAGCGAAACCAGTCAGGATGGCGTCTTCTCTTCCATCAACCTCAGTCTAGATGCCTTTCTGATGGATGGATGCATTGCAACAATAAGTATTTATTCACTCACTTGGCCATCATGATTTAGATTGGGACAGTTCCCTTATTGGAATGAATGACTGTCATTATCACCTAATGGATATTACATGACTCCCATGGTGATAATTTCTCCTTTGGATCTATTTGCTGTCTTTACTCAGTGATGCTTTATGCACCAGGTGGGGACATTTGCACTTTATGTTGGACTTGGTCATCAGTTATCCAGAGGACTCCCAACTGCAGATCTTAAGGCTCGGTTCACACTGCTGCGATTTGGGATCCGACTTGTGAGACCCCAAGTCTCAAGACATGTGAAATCCCATGTTAGTCATTGAGAGCTGTCTTAATTAGCACTACTGAAGTGACTGACTTTAGAAAAGGTTCCTGTACTACTTCAAGGCGACTTCTATCCGTCTTGTGCCCATAGACCTTAATGTAAGTTGCCTCCAAGTTGGATCCTCATCTGTATTGATGTGATTTGGATCTGACATTGCAGGAAGATTACTCAGGCATTCCCTGAAAGTCACTTTAAAGGTGCTTCAAAGTCACATCAAGTCACATCAAAGTAGTACTCAAGTCGCCAGAAAGTTGCCTGGTAAAGTCGTACTGTAAATCGACTTTCAGGTCGCAGTAGTGTGAACCGAAACTTACCTGCAGTGTTCACAAATGACTTCCTGGATGGAATCTGATGCCAGACATAAAATTCCATATTGATGAACTGGATTGAAAGGGTTTCAAGCCATGAAGGAAGGTGCATGCCCTTTGCTGGAGTCATACACTCTTGAAATTGATATATAATGTATGATATTGATGATCTTTATAAGTCATGCAAACTGTTGGTGTATTTACAATGTTTAGAATAATGAGGTCCTTATAATCGGTTGCTAAAGTGCCAGAACATACAGCGCTCTGTCACCTGTAGCAAAACGCTTGTCGCTGAAAGAAAGCTACTGTTCAGGCAGATCTGAGAGTTTTGTCCCCATGAATGGACTTGAATGGAAAACTCCTGAGAAAAAAAAAAAATACCTGAGAAAAATGCTCATCTCAGTGTAAATGTAGCCTAAAGTTGTTGTAAACCTCAGACATGAAATATGAACAAAGCATATCCCTCTATAGTGGGTACTTGTCTCAATTCAGAGCACTAAGGCTCTCTTCACATAAAGGAGTTTTAAATAACGAGCAGAATCGCCCCATTTCTCCCTGCGATTTGAAAATGCACTGTTAAAATGTGAAATTGTGCATCGGCATATTCAGGTACTATTAATTTCAATGGCCCCTGAAAACGCGAGACATTTTTGCCACGAATGCCACGCATTTTTTTGTACAACAAATGTGCCGCAATCTTGGAAACAAAATTGTGTGACATGGATTTTGGAAATCTTTTGCATGGCCCGCTTTGCGTGGCCTGCATCATTTTCCAGACACCAAGAGAAAAAAGTGTGATGGGAGGGACCTCCAGCACACAGCCTGTGATTAACAGCCTCAGTTCTGTTCCTGTGTGCTCTGTGAATGAGGGTTTATCCCTTCCTTACAATCAGCTCATAGAGCTCTCTTCACAGAGCTCTACAGAGTCTCTCTGGCTCCTGTTTTCTAGAAGCTCAGACAAGCTTTATAAATTCTGCACTTTTAACAGATGTAGAGAAGAGAAGACTGCAGATAGACAGATAAAACTTATGTAGGAGGATTTATTTTATCTCTGTGTCATGTCACTGGGTATATGTAAGGGTTTACAACCACTTTAAGCCATTATACAGCTGCACAAAGGGGAATTGATAAGTCCTTCTGACCATCTAAGGTGCCCAAATGTGTATGGGACACAGTAGGAGTTCCAGATGAGGTGTATGAGAAACAATAGGGGGCCCTAGATGAGATGCATGAAAAACAATGGGGGGTCCTAAATGAGGTGCATGAGAAACAGTGGGGTGTCTTAGGTGAGGTGCATGAGCAACAATGTGGGGGGGGTCGTAGATGAAGTGCATGAGAAACAATGGGGAGTCCTAGATGAGGTGCATGAGAAACAGTGGTTTGTCGTAGGTGAGGTTAGTGAGCATCAATGTGGGGGGCGCGGGTGAGGTGTACAAGAAACTGGGGGGTCCTAAGTAAGGTGCCTGATAATTAGTGTGGGGTTGTGGGTAAGTTGTGGGAAAATGTGAAAAACAGCAGAAGAATCAGTGGGCAGATATATTGCACCTGTGCCCAATGTTTTATGGGGAGACATCAGCATACCTTATACAGGGAAAACCATTAGGGAACTTTTTCCTTTTCTAGCTGTGCTGTATCTTGCTAAGTCAGGATTAGTAACATGTAAAAAGGTTTGCTTGGCTGTCTTCAATATTTGTTCAAACCACCTTGACACAAATACAATTAAGAGATTTCTCAAGTGAACACTCTGTATTTTTAGAAGGCACCGCCAGTAGCATTTAAACAAGCTTGTAGTATTTATATTTAATCATACAGGCTGGCAGCATTGTATGATAGCACCAAAGGCATTTAATGTTGAAACAGAAAACCAGCTGGGATTTCATCCTTTAGGCAGGAACCTTCTCCAATCAAAAGGATCGGACTGAGCAAATAGTGGCTGATACAGCACACACAGGAGCCTCTGGGGCTTGTTGGATACAGGGAAAACAAATTACTGATCAGTGTGAAAAGTATTAATAGACTTGTTCTCTGCTAGTGTATTAAGGGTGACATTACTGTGTCCTTTCGGTGCCTGCAGGCAGTTGTTGGGTGTCAATCTGCTGCAACTGCGAGTCTTACAATAGCTGAGGACTACTTGGTATGTATCTTGGCCTTCGGAAGTCATACACTTATAACAAGGCTGTCTTGGAAAACAGACATGACTTCAGTGCTGATGAAAGAGACAACCTCCAAAATGTGGTGACGTTCACTATAAATTATGAATTTGTATGCATCAGCCTCCCAAACCCTTTTGTCACAGTTGAATGCTGGTCCGTTCTGACAGGCAAAACTTTGACAATTCCTGCCAAAGGTTAAAGTGGAGCTCTAGTCTCCTGCCAAAGGTTAAAGTGGAGCTCTAGTCTCCCCCCCAAAAAAATTAAAAGTCAGCAGCTTCAAATACTGGAGCTGCTGACATTCAATATAAGGACAGTTACCTGTGCAGGGATCCAGCGCTGTCCTCACCAGAGCCAATTCTTCAAGCAGCTTCAGGTGCCGTGCCAGCATCTTAACTAAGGGAAACCAGCAGTGAAGCCTTGCAGCTTCACAAATGGTTTCCCACTATGCATGTGTGAGCCACGCTGCGCTTTGTGAATGGTCCCACAGTCTTATGGGACCTGTGATGTGTTCCAGAAGGCTGTAAGGGAAGGAGGGGGAGCCGAACTTCTGCTCAGATCACTTAGGCGATCGGACTGGAAGTGGAAACAGTTATCTATCAAAACCAGTTACTGGCTCCCCCCCCCCCTCCACCCAATAAGTGCCAATTCTTAAAGAGGAGGGAGTAGGATGCTAACAAGCAGAACTTTCTTTTTTCCTCCTGAACATTCCTACTGAACTCTGAGGCTGCCTATCACATTGGTGGGTTAATAGTAAAGCTGGCCATACACTAAGGCCTTAATTTGCACTAGTGTTTGGGGGGGGGGGGTAAAAACAAGTTGTGAGCCACATATATATACGGCCCCAAACCACTCCCCCTTATGCTGAAAAGGCAGAGGAGGGGACAATACATATGGCTGCAATGCTGTGCAGTATGGCAAAAATAATCCCCACTATTGCATTCAGCGGGCAGTACCACCCACGGAATGTAACCAATTCAACCAAAAGGGGTTGCAGAACAAGTGGTTGCAGGCGCTAGTGCTGGGTTTAAGGGGTTAAAACCGGAGATGAGGAGGCGATACAATGCCTCCCAACTACCTGTCAAATTTCCTCTAAAGAGCAATCTTAATGTGGATGGTTCTTTAGAGGATAATATTATATAGCACTGGATGGATCAATTCTGCTGAAGCAATTGTATTCTGACGGCCAACAGTGGCAGTTGTCAGATTACATTGGGCACTGCCAAACAGTGACTGCAGCTGATTGTCTTTCAATCACTATTGGTCTGAGAATTATATGCCCCGGCTACTTTGATTTATGGATCAAAGGATGTTGAACAGTAAGGTGCCAATAGGGCCACCCACTGCTCAAATTTTGGATGGTTCATCAGAATCAAGTTGAAATTTAATCAGTGTATGGCCAGTCTGAGTTTAGAGTCAGAGCTTAGCTACAAGATCCAACACTATTCAGAAGTGTTGTAACTTTTCAACTCAAAACGCTACACCATTCAGTTGTGACAGGGGGGTTTAGGAGGCCTCTGAAGGTCTGTGCATGCCCTTCTAGGTCCTTGCTTTGTATACCCACAGCAGATTTGGTTTTTGATCACCATCACAGAACTTCCTTAATGTTTGAAAAAAATGTTTCCTCTTGACCTGTAACTACTAAACTTTGGATCATGGCATTAGAGTATGGATATACAGGATACATTTTACCTGCTTCAGTAGCCATGGCCTGACCACACCATAAGCAATCTATAATACCTAATTATTGTTGGCTGCCATGGGAGCTGTAGACATACTGTAAGACTCTAAGAAGGCTGTATAGTCTAAGGAGTATTTGGCCTTTACTGCTTCCCAACTGTACTTGGGTTCTGTTTGACAACTGATAGGCAGGTGGGAGGCAAGCAGCATCAAGTACTAAACCACAAGGCTTAAACAGGTACCAAGTACAGAAGTCCTGAAGACAAATAGGCAAATACAAGGAGAATATAAGAGGTAAAACAGAATGACAACCTGAAACGTCAGACAGAATACTGAAGCTCACATGATCTGGCAGAGAAATGACGTGAGTTTTTGAGTTGGTACAATGTGATGCACTGAGCAGAATGTAACTCGGAGTTTGGGTGATTCCTGCCTCTGATCAGCATGCAACAGCATACTAATCAGAGGGCACCCCCTATTTGACCTTACTGCTGCCAGTCAGAGGGCAGTAGCTTCTATTGGGTCAATTGGATTACAAGCACATGTGCGGGGCACTGATGGTCACTTGAAACAGTGATCCTGCAAACCACAATACTTTATATATGACCTATGGCTTGATTGGTTGGTAGTCACTGCTTATAGTTATGCAATGTACACAACCTAACTGCCCATGAAGAGTGTGGAACATGCCATACCTCCCTACATTCTCAGTACAAGTTCCCTTTTAAATAGATGTAAGCCCTAAGTGAAAGTTAGGCCCAAAGTGAAAGAAGGAGAAGCCTAGATGCAGGGCTGACATGATTGGGTTAAAAGGGGTTTGGCATAGTAGGAGTTGTTTGTTGATCAAATGAACAGGATTCATGAGTACTCACCAGATTGGTGGATAGGGCTGTAGTAGGTCGGGTTTCAGGGATTTGGGATGAAGGAGGGTTTGGGCAGTCTTTATTCGGAAGAAAGCTTGGCCCGGACAACTTCCCACCCTCCCTCCCTTGTTATTTTGCTTGTGTTGCTTTTTTGAAAAGTTACAGGTGCTGTGTATTTTACGTCATGGCAGCCGGCGGGATACAAGGTCCTTGGATGTGTTTTTATTATTGGCAAAAAGGTACAGCTGTAGGGTCCTGTCTGGGGTACGGCTCCCATTATTCTGGTTGGTGGTACCTGCGATTATTGGCTTGTCTCAGAGTCTGTGTTTCTGCAGCTGGAGGCCTAATTCTGGTGTACGCAGGTACTTGAGGTAATTGCCCAACAAGGACCTTATGAACCCCTTTATTACTGTACTGAATGTTAATATGTTGATATGTTATTTTTATTTGGTTAATAAAAGGCTGCTATGGCCATTAAACTCTTACTGGTGTCATGTGTGGTAAATTAACTAACAGTAGTTGGTGTAGTGGTGGTCAGGCAGCATTGTCAAAACATCTTTTATACCCTAGTCAAGATATTTAGTTTGATAAGGTGCTCTGTATCATAAACAAATAGCATTATAAAAAATAACGTTTTATCTTTTTTTTATCCTTTGTTGCATCTTATCACTAACTTGACTTTAGAAGTCAAATAATCATAAAAATAGTTAGAGCTAGAAACAATTCTATCTAGGCAGCTTTCAAAAGCCAGCTTGTATACAAAGCGTCCAAAGTGTAATTGACATTGGCACAAAACACGTTGGGTGAAGCCTAAGTGCTGACGTCACGCTGCCGCTTCCAGTTCTGGGATCGGCGGCCATTTTAGTAAGTGTTGTTTACATACTGTGGCTTGATACTTGGATATGATGGAAAACTCTGCTTTGCAATTTTAATGGATGGATGTATATTCATTCTATGAATAAAATACTACACTATATACCATTTCTTTTGGCTCCATGTGGTTCCAGCCTTGGTATATCATCAGTGGTGTGGAATACTATTACAAGAGGTTGTTTTCCACACTGTGAAGCCTTTTGCTGGCTTATGCGCTGTTTGCTGCTTCCTTTATGCAGCTTGAAATCTGGTGAGTGTGCAGAGGTAGCAGCATTTGTATGCACATGGTGAAGCACTTTATTAGTGGAAGATTACATCTACACTGGTGAATAATATGAGGGCCGTTCAAGTTAAACCGCAACTTTTGAGTATATATAAGAAAAGAACACATTTCAAGGAGTAGAAACTGCATTTATTTTTCAACATACTCCCCTGCTACATTTATACACTTATCCCAACGTTTAACTAATGTCCGGAAAGCTACGGCATAGAAAGATTTGTCAGTATGCCTGAATTCTCCTAGGACAGCCTGCTTTACTTCATCATCAGTACTGAAATGACCTCCGAGGAACTCTTTTAAGGGTCCAAACAGGTGGAAATGTGGCAATACCTCCCAGCCGAGTTGCTGTAATGTTCATGTAGTACGATGAGCAGTATGAGCTTATGTGTTGTCCTGGAGAAACAGGATGCCCTTAGTGATCAAATAGGCAGTTTTTTCCGCAGACGCGTATGCACATCACTCAAAACTTGACAGTAATATTCACTGTTCATAGTGGCACCACGGGGTAGAAAATCCTGGGAACCACCATGCCCAGGATCGTCAATGATGGATGTAGATCTTTGAAATGTTTAGACCATTTTTAGACGTCAAATGTTCATAGCTAATTGTCCAATTGGCTGGAATTGTCATTTTTCTTTTATTAATTATGCTGTCATCCAGTAGAAAAAAATGAACCAATAACAACCAATAATACCCAATAGCCAGCAAGAAAAAAATCAGGGAAGTCATTGTATCTGGGCATACTTTATTCCCATCTGATGTCTCCCATGGACATTTTGAAGTTGAAATTGATTTTTTTAAACAGGTTTCACAGCCACAGAGCTGAGACATAAATAATGAAAAGATGAAAACAGCCTCTATGTACAGTACATGGTTTGCTAAGATGTCTGTTACAGGGGTGGAAATGAGAGCACACGCTTATACATTTTCCCCTAAATTGAATGAACTAAATGAAGCTTTAGAAACTGTGAGAGTTTAGGATAGATTTGGCCTTTAATTATAAAACATTAGTTGTATGTGATGAGGTTTGCATTGCTTGCACAGCAGAGCTCACAATCTAATTTTCTTTATCATAGGTCAGTAGAAACAGGTGAAGTATGTATATAAACCATGAAAGGAAGTCTGGAGAGATTATACAGCCCCAGTACATGTACCAGTGTAGTTGGGACTGAGGCCAATTTTCCAGAGCAGGAATGTACCCACCATGCCACCACGTGAAATGCAATGTGATCACAGCTGGCTTTGTTTGTCTCTGTTATTCATATGTGCCTGTGAGCAAAGACTACCTGCTACTGTGCATCTGGGTCTCAGCTTCAGGCTGCATCCTGGGAGCAGGTGTCATACAGCAAACATTTACATATTACAATTAGACAATAAAGCTTTACAGATGTTACAAAATTGCTGTGAACAGTGATAATATATATTATGTGACTGCAGTATCAAAGCTAATTCATTGTGAATGTACTGGGTACAATTCAAGTAAATTAATTAAAGTGTGAAAACGTTAGCTGTAACTTACAAAAACCCAAACTAATAGCTCCAATTAGGAATATCTTGCAAAAACACTATTTGCAATATACTTGAAAAAAGATATGAGGGAAAACATATTTTGTCACAATCTGTAAACATTGGATTTTACAGAAGGGAATGTAAAAATATAATGTATATATATAATTATATATGGTAAAATTTATATAGAAGTCATTTTGCGCTTTAAAGCAATAAAACTGCAAACGGTGTTGCATATCAATACAAAGTAATCTGAAACAGTAAATAAATTCACCTCTTCCACTGCCCACCCTGACAAACAATTATCTCTAGAAATCTCTTTAGAAGTCAAAAATTCAGGGAGAGTCGATCTTCTGGTGCCTTTGCTGGGCTCCTCTCACCCACTCCCAGGACACAGTAGGTGGCACAGGAGATCGACACTCCAGGAAGTGTTGGCTTCTAAAAAGACTTTTAGGGACGATTGATCTTCAGTGAAGCAGCATTTGAAGATGCAGGCAGTGGCAAAGGTAAGCATCCTTAACTTCTTTATAGGCACATCATATAAATACATTTTCAGTTTAGTGAGAGAGTCTGTTTATTACTATTTATTATTATTTTCTAAAACTGTCAATACACACATACAGTAGGTTTTTTTGCTCATCCTGCAGACTAAATAAAAAAAATCTAACAGATTCCTCCCTTAACACTAAGGCAGGCCATACATTGATCTTTTTCTTTCATTCAAATAGCGGGTTGAATGAAAAAAATGACCTGGTCCCCGACCCCCCGTTCACACATTCGATGTGGATTGGGGAATCACTCCCTCTGTGCTATTGTAGTCTGACAGGGAGAGACTTATTTGCCATCAGAATGGAGAGTGGAATTAAAAAAAATTACTTGGTATCCCCATCCACATATTCGATGTGGATTGGTGAATCACTCCCGCTGTGCTATTGTATTCTGACAGTGGGGAGACTTCTCTGTCATCAGAATACAATGATCAGTGCTGCTAACTATAGCCCGTGGCACTAATTATGCAGGAAAAACCCTATCATATGGTTATACACAAGTCAACGCATAGAGCGACTTGTGTACAACCAACCTTCCCATAAATTTCTGCTGATCCGGCCGAATTGTGGGCCATACATGGCTGCCCTAAGTAGAGTAGATGAATCTGCATCTGATTGCATGCATGCTCTGTTTAGCAGACAGTTTTCTGCCAGGCTTCTCCCTTTTCATCACTCAAAGGTTGTCAGATAGGAGGGTGTTGGCAAGGCCACCCACAGAGTGAATTTCAGCTGGTTTGTTTGCAACTGGCTGAAATTCAGTCCATGTATGCAAGATTAACTACAATGCTTACCATATTGTATATCCCATAAGGTGAATCCCTGAGCAGGGGATCCGGTGTCTGCCACATGAATAGAGAAAAGTCCTGGGTGGCAGGCTAATCCAGCTTCCCACTAGAGTGCCTCCTTTACCTATCTGGCCCAGGGGGTGCAGGTCTACTTACTCAGTCCTTATGTGTGGCTGGTGGGTTGTTGGCTGATACCAGGCTTTTTAGCTGGGCCGATCCTTTCCTCCTACACAGGTGGTCCTCGCTCTGGGGGCCGGTGAAGGTCTGAGCTTTCCTCCTTCCAAGCTCCACTGCCTGTAGATAAACCCCTCTCCATCTGGGCCCCCTCCCAGGCTCCCCTCTCTAGCCTCATTCCATCTCCAGTTTTTACCCAAACTCCTCTCCTCCTCTTCCTCCTTCTCCTTATGCAATCTCAGTTACTCTTAAAGGTTGTCCTGGCCCCTTGCCAAACCTCCTCTAAAAGTACAAACTAGCCACTCCTCAGATCCACCCACTGCTTCTAGACCTTTCTCCAAAGTTCTAGGGCAGGAGGAAATTCCAGAGGGCTGGTCTGCAGAGCCTCCCAGCTCTGACCACAATTTGACCCTGCTAGCTATCACACCCAGGCTGCTACTCAGCCTTCCTAGCTAACATTTAGAGTCTAGCTCTCCCTTACTGACTAGGAGGGTGATACATTTCCAAGAAGTTTGAACAGAAACTGAGGTCAAATTAAAGGCATCTCTTGTAGCTGAAGTACAGTATTTCTCATCTCAGCGCTGAGAAGGGCCATGTATTTATAGTGAAGGCAAGCTTTCCTATTTATTAGTCTATTATAGAGGGTATGACCAGGTCTATGTCACTATATCCAAAAGAGATGCAGTATAGTTAAGGTAAATACAAACTCACTAAAATCTCATCTACGCTTTTATATGTTTTTTTCAAAATATTTTTTGCAAGATATGTAGCTTAGTTTAACCACTTGACCTCCGGAAGGTTTTACTCCCTTCATGACCAGGCCATCGTTTGCTATTCAGCACTGCACTACTTTAACTGGCAAATGCATGCAACACTGTACCCATATTGAAGTTTTTTTTGGTGGTACTTAATCACCGCTGGTTTTTTTTATTTTTTATTATATAAATGAAAAAGGGCTGAACATTTTGAAAAAAACAATTTTTTACTTTCAGATATAAAACATATTCAATGAAAAAAATTTAAATTACATTTCTTCATAAATTTAGGCCAAAATGTATTCTGCTACATGTGTTTGGTAAAAAAAATCCCAACAAGTGTATATTAAATGGAATGTGTGAAAGTTATAGTCTAAAAACGATGGTATATATACTGGAATTTGTGCAGCTATGATGCTATACTAGTAATGGAGGTGATCAGTAACCTATAGTGGGACTGTGATAGTGCGGTGGGCAATCCTGTGCTAGCTGATGCTGGCTGAGAGGTACAGTGACATTAATAGTGACACTAATACAGTGATCAGTGCTAATAATACTGTACACTGTCACTGTATTATTAACACTGGCTGGAAAGGGGTTAACATCTAGGGACAATCAAAGGGTTACCTGTATGCCTAACAATGTGTAATGTGTGCTGCTTTTACTTTACTATCTGGCTGTTTTACTTTACTATCTGGAGAAGAAACAGCCAGATTACTGTTCCCTGTACACATAGTTCTGTGTTTTTGTAAAATCAGCTGACTTCACCTGAAGTCATTAGCTGAAATCAGCTGCCAAACTTGTGCTGTGTCCCATCAGAGAATGGGTCGGCAGGGGATGTGCAACTCAGAAGAAGACATGTATGTGATCATGCCTGCACCCGCCTCTTGCTTGCAGTATATTTCCTGTGAGCAGTTGGCAGTTGCTTAAAGAATGCCTGGTGATCCTTCCATGAAGGTCCTTGTTTAGCACTTGCTGTGTTAAGAAGTTCTAACCCTTCTTCACAAAAGTGTGTTTTGTCTGTGTCTCTGTTGGAGAGCATTCCCATCACTTCCTGTCATGACAGGAAGAGGGAGAGATTTTTGTCTTTTCCCAATGAGGAAAGAGATAGCATGTACTCTGGCCTGAGTCTTTAACATGGAAAGGTGTATCATGCTAATCTGTAATTTCCTTTTACTGGCACCAATCCATAGCAGCATACATGTGGTAGTAGCCCAGCCTACTTCTGCCTACATGGCCAGAGCATAGTTTAAATTAGTCGTAAACCCTCTAAATCCTCTAAATCCCTGTAAACCCCCCTACATAAGTTTAACTTGTTTATCTGCAATCTTCCCTTTTGTACATCCCATTAAAAATGCTGATTTTAGGTCAAATCCTTCTGCATTTCTCAGCATCAGCAGTATCACAGGGGGGGGGGGGGCAGGGAGCCACAGTTACAGCTGATTGAAGGAAAGGGACAAACACCCTCCACACAGCACAGCACAGCACAGGAGCTATGTTTTGTGAATAGACAAGCTGCCTGCTGAGCTCTTCCCCCCCCCCCCCCCTCCCTCCTACACAAATTTATCTCATGTGTTGGAAAACTTCTCAGAAGTGACACATGCTAATAACAGAGGAAGGAAGCACCAAAGAGCAATGACACTTTAGAAAGAGACAAGTAAACACATAACTGAGGTTTACAATCACTTTAAGAATGTTGACATCCACACAAGTGCTTATTATTTCATGATATACCTATTATCATGAGCTAACCAATGCAATCATTGTGTATCATACTTATCCAACATTTTCTTTCCTGGTGCCATTTTATGGTAGCATACTGAGCCCACCCATTTTGTTCATAACGTTTTACAGGAAATGTGTGAATATAAAGATAAAAATTTCATATGGGTACAGTGTTGCATGACCGTCCAATTGTCATTCAAAGTGCGACAGCACTGAGAGCTGAAAATTGGCCTGGGCAGGAAGGGGGTAAAAGTGCTTATTATTTCATGATATACCTATTATCATGAGCTAACCAATGCAATCATGTATATCACAACCCAAACAAAAATTAAAAAAGCAATAAATAGGAATAGAACAGTCCCATGGTTGCATATATATCAGTGCATATTATATAAAAGATATCCTCTATAAATATGAACTTATATATGCAACTATGGGCCACCACATTTATAGCTAAGTATTTATGGATTAATATATTTAAGTATATGGTATAGAGAATACATTAGAATTAGGAAAATTAATATAATAATGGGTAAACTGGTGACAGATAGTTTTTAAGTAACTTTTTCTGTCAATTTTGTATGTGTTTTATTGTTTAATTAACTAAAGGTTTACAATTGCTTTTATTAATCAAGTGCCATCATCCAGTATATTTCACAAGTTTTCTTCAAAGGAAAGGAAAAGCGAAATAAGAGAAATGTATATTTTTTTAAAACTAGGGGGCAAAGTTGTGCCCAAATCCATTTCTTCTTTGAGTTTTTGATAATATTGTGTTTTATTGAGAGCTCCTTTGCCTGTTTGATAGTTTACAGGTTAATCACAGATCTAGTAGAATGAGAGAGACTTTTTTTATTTTATTTACTAAAAAAAGGTGTATGTACTATTTTTGTAACATAGTGCATTACCATGTATTGTGGTGTTCTGCACTGTCGGCAAGGTGCATTGGGCTGCCATTAAGAATAAATTGCACCGCAGCACTATACATGTTTTTGTGCATTACGGTAAGCTTTGTGCATTAGTGCATTGCAGCAGTGTGAACCCAAACTAAGAGGAGATTTACCTTCACTTTGTAGACATTTCCTCTTTTACTATGTCTCTGGGACAGAAACTGAATAGGAAATCTCTTCAATGGGATGCAGCAAGTAAAAACAAGCTGCCAGAAGTTTTCTCCCTTTTTGTAATCTAATTCTGAATTCGCTCAAAGCTATTATTGGACAACCACTGTCTACTGTCTATAATTACTTTCACTTCACCCTGATTGAAAAAGTCTAAAATATCTACAAAAAAAAAAAAAGAAAAAGAGTCAAGAACAGAAGTTTTCCATAAAAAAAAAATCTTTATTGTGTTTATTTACACTTAGGTGTATAAATGTAAACATTTTTCATGTATAACTTAGAATTCTCTGTAAATTAATACTGTGATTTTACATTACAATTAGTGAAATAAATTATATTCACAGAATATACATTCACGTGCATTCGAATTATGATGGATTTAAGACAGTGGTATAGACACTGTGCCGTTCGCTCTGCTCCTGCTCCTTGTGTGCACACCAGCATCCGCTACGTCCTCTGCATGCTCCTCTGTTTTCTTTTCTTTCAAACTGTTGATGAATCTCAGTGTGATCTCATCCCATTCCTCTGGAAGCAACATCAGCAGAAATCCAATACAGATGATGATGGTGGCCCCGAGTCTCACAACACTGAAGATCACTTCATGCTTCAGAAGGTCAATAGCTGCATGGAGGTACAGAAATCATTTTTATTTACTTTCAGGAAAAAATCATCTCAAACATTGAGTCATTACTGAAAGGGTACTGTAGCAAATTAATGTATTGCCATAAAACATATTGGAAGCATTTATGAAAAATTAACTCTGGGAATTAGACAAAATCTAAATCTACCCTTGTAGTGGCGCCCCCCTGCACTGATGGTGGTAAATGCTCCTTTAGTTTAGGGGTGCAGGGATAAGGTGTATTACTCACCCTATCCCCTCAGTCTGGCAGTCCTCAGGGCTGTTCTCTTATGCCCAAGGTTCCTGACTGTGGTTGGTCCCCGCAATCATCACATACAATGCAGGGTTATTAGCCCTGCATTGTACGTGTTGGAGGCAACCATGTAACTGTGGCTGAGAGCACATTAGAGAGGCAAAAATTATCAGAGAAGTGGCTCTGGAAACAGCTGAATCGAGAAGTAGTAGATGGGTGTAAATTACAGGCTAGCTGAACAGAATTAAAAATGCATTGTTAAAATAATAAATATAATACATGATCTTGTTTTTGTGATATTGTTTGTGTTATTGAAGAGCACTGGGGGAGTGATTTTTATTAGTTGCTGGCTATATTGGTTATTTGGGGTATTTAGAGTATTTACAGCATGGTTTATTATAATAATACATATACTGTGTTTTCAGAATTCTGACACAGGTCACCTATCTTTCAGGGGTTCAGGGGTTAGATGCCGATATGTCACACATTACACAATATACAGTACAAATTGTTAAAATTTCTACGAGGAAATAACAATCATATTTTCATTATTTCTACAGTTTGAACCATGGAAGTCTTAAAACCAAATAAGCCCTAAGATCCAGGGTCATTTCTAGGTCTCAGGGTCCATCAGAGACATTCAGTTTTTCTCAACTGGAACAATTTAGTCTACAAATAAATTGTGGACAGTTAATTAAAGTCAAGACTCTTGTAGTCTCTGGACAATGGGGTTCTGGTACTCCCACAACACCTGAAACCAAAGACAAACTGACCAATATTTACAAGGACTTCCAGGTCTCATACACTAAATGTACTGTATACTGTGAAGACACATTGTGTGTTTGACCAAATAGACAAGAAAGGAATCCTTGTCTACAGAGAAGACCGCTGCATTGTGTTACTTGTGGACCAAAGAATTAATAGTCTGATTATCCAGTGACCCACCATTGTCTCAGCTTTGTGAAAGACGAACACAGGACAAGACCCCACTCACAGAAATGAACTATTTGTAACAAGTTACCATTTCACTATTTCAAAGTAGTTATATAATATAAGTCGGTTTATTGCAAGTCATAAGGCTAAGCCTTATACAGTATCTATCTATGCCCGCTTACAAGCCAATGGATTATAAATTCTTTTTACAGAAAATACCTATAATTATCATGGACATATTTTAATTTGTAACACAATATTGCAAGGTATCTATGGTGATCAGATCCAAATATATTTTATCATTACAAACTCTCCCATTATCAGAAAAAGATGATTTTCAATATGAATAAGGTTGTTAAAAACATACGTGTGTTATAGGTCAGCTATAGTCAATAAGTGGTTAAAGTATACACATTTTTTTTTTATCTTCTTTGCTCTGTATGTGTATAACTAATGTTTTAATTGTTCTATATGAACTGCTACCTCCTTATAGTTAAAATTTCCCATTTAATTGTTGCTACGACAAATTAGATGCCAGACTCTTAATGACATATTATGTTTGTAGGTAAAATCACATAGTTGAATCTTTTATAGTAGGAGAATACTTTATCCTATAACAGAGTAATTACCAGAAAATATACAGTATTTCCCAGATAAACTCAGAATAGAAATTTCTGGTCTTAGGGTGTCATGTGGTGGCCAAGGGAGAAAAGTAAACACGTGGTTGATGATTATCCTGTCCACCAATGAGAAGGAAGATTACACCCTTTGCGTGGGATTTTAATTGTATTATTCATAACTGAATATATGACAAGTCAATGTATACGGGGGGTGGAGCATCAGACCATCATGGGAAATCAGACACACACATCATCTGAATGAGACTCATACTCACCAGCAGGACACATAATTTGAATCACTTCATCTGGACAAGACCATCACACATCATCAGACTTCACCATCAAAGGGGAGACATGGCCATCATCTGACACTTTATTGACGCTAGGACACACAGTTCCAGCCTAACTAGACACCATTTTGGGAAGATCAACTCCACCCATTATTCGAAAGCCATTTTAGGAGATACTGGCCAAAATAGCCATATTATTGATTTTTCTATGTGCAAATATTTCATGCTAGTTGATTTGCTACCCCATTAGGTCTCCTAACACACCACAATTTAGTCACTTTAAGTTGCATTACTGGCATAACTCTAGACAAACTTCACCTGGTAAGTCTGCAGCATACTAACTGGTCAAACGCAGATCATTATCTGCTAAATTATATAAATACAAGTTAGGAGATCTATAATTGGGGAAATTAAATATTTAGTTTAATCCAACAGATATATCAAGGCTTTAGCAATTCATTGTAAATTATAGTATCTATGTCAACCTATTACTCAAACTGTTAGTGGTGTTTGTATGTGACTTAATGTAATAAATATTAATTTATTTTCCATAGCCTCAGTCTATACTTACATCAATCTTGTTGGGTTATTTAAAGAATTCTGCTTGGCAAAATTAACTCAAAATAATTAAATAAGTCAGGTAAATTATTTTTATAAATTATTTTTTTATAGGAGGCACTGTGATTCAATCTATTTAGCTGACTAAATCAATTGTTCAGGCATTCCCTGAGAAAATACATACATAAGAATGTTTTTACACAGTATATATCAAAGGTTTATAATTCTGTTCAACCAGTCCTATAATCTAGGTGAATTCTACTGGACAGCACAACAAGGCTATGTCGACTTTTATCCTTCTGCAGGGTTGTATGTGCAGTGAGGCAAACAAGACATTTGCCCCCCAGAAGAAGGGACACACAAGAGTCAGGCTCTGCCTACACCCTCCTTCTCATGCAGTGCCTCACCTTGTCCCCATCCTCAGGCTGCTGGAGGGTGTAGGCAGAGCCCAACTCTCGTTCCCAAGGATGTCTAGAACTGTGAAGGTCAGTCTCTCTCTCTCTCTCTCTCTCTCTCTCTCTCTCAGGCATTGTCGGGCTGGGCAGCACAAAAACTAAATACACCACTTTCCCTCTGTTTTCCTATCCTGTAAGAATGAACTTTACAAAGCAATAGGACCCTGGTTGGCTCACTGATGACCCTACCTCTCCACAGTCTAAGGGCCAGAATTGACTGGCTTTTGAGGTCATATAGCTTAATATTCACAGCAGTTGGAGCTACTTCTGACATAATTAAGAATCCACTAGGTGCATTTGACCCCCAGCTAACCTTGTTTTGACCTGCTTTAAGATGGTTTGTATTCCTATTGACTTGTATAGGGAGAGAGGCAGTTCTGATGAGAACAGACACAATCGCTAAGCACTACTGTACAGTGGAATGTAGAAGACTGATGCCAAGAGAGATTCATATACAAATACTAGCTTTATGCAAAATTATATTTATTCATTTTCTAATGAAGTCATGACTGGATTAAACCGTTTTTTAACATCTGCCTGGATTTTGGCCTTAGAGCTGAACTCCAGGTATGATCTTTATAACATACTTACATTGGTTCAGCTTGGCACAAAATATGTATACAGATAGCATACCTGATGGGCCACTGGAGAAACTATCACTGTAGTAGTTGGCCCTGCTACAGTGCTAGCCACTGTCTTCTGGGTCCTGTAATTGTATCATTAAATACAAGGTTTTCTGTGATGGGGGAGATAGAGAAGATGGGTGGTGTTGTCACAATCTCCACCTCATCCGATCAGAGAATTCCCTGTATTCAATTAAAAAAAATACATGGTGTTCTATGAATGGTGAGCTTTTCTCTCACTTCCTGCTTTGTTTTACAGGACAGGAAGTGAAAAGAACTCTCCCCAATTTAACACAGATGGGAAAAACTAACAGGAGTCTTAACTATTCCCTACGCTATCCAGAATGAAAAAGCAAGTGAGTGCTCCTTCTGTGGTCAGTGTGCAGAGTGGATGCCACTCACACAGAACCCGGAAGATCATGGCTATCAATGTACTCACATCAACTACTACAGTGACTGTCAGCTTCCCCAGCAGCCCATCAGGTATGGGATGTAGGGCCTTGTTCACGAAGCAGAATGTATTGCTTTAAGATATGCGGTAAAATCTTTTGGCGTTTTTCAAATTTTTTTTGCAATTCACTAAAAACACTACTAAAATACTGAACTAGCTGTTTTTAAAGTGATGCAGTATTTTAGTGGTGAAAACTAGCGATATTTTAATGCTGGCAGCCTCCGGAATCCTTAACTACAAGTGAATAAATTGTTGCTAAGGAGCCAGCACCTGTTGCGTCATTAACAACTATGACTCATCTGCTGTTAGTGGGATTTCCAAGAGCTGGCATAAAAAATTGTATGAAAAAAAACAGCGTGGGGTTCCCCCCAAAATTTTGAGGGGGACTCCATGTAATAATGTAGAAAAAAAAACTTCCAAAATCCATACCAGACCTTTATCCAAGCATGCAGTCCAGCAGGCCAGGAAAGGGGGGACGGGCTGGACTTTTGTCTTTTTTTCAGCCAGACTAACTATGTAACTATGTAACATATCAGGGCACATGCCCACAACTTGAGGGGTGTTCTGGGGGGACTCCCCCCCAAAGAACCGTGTCCCCATGTTGATTCCCACAACCCTGACCAGGTGGGTGACCAAGCCCACTTGTGATGTAATTGACCTCATTCACATGGGGGGGGTGGGATCTGGGGGCCCCCTTGTTAAATGATGTTTCCAGATTTCAATAAGTAACCCCACAACCACTGTGCCACGGTTATGGGGAAGAGGTCCTTGTCCTCATCAACATGTAAACAACTATGACCCCTCTGCTGTCAGCTGGATTCCCTGCTGTCATCAGAATCTAAAAAAAAGACGAGCTGGTATTAAAAAAGTAAAAAAAAAAGCATGGAGGTCCCCATAACAAAATTTGGCCTTTTTGTGTGGCCTGGTATGGTTCGCTCTTCCCCCCACTTTCCTGGCTTGCCAGACTGCATGCTTGGATAAGGGATGGGTATGAGTTTTGGAGGTATCCTGTTTTTTTTTAAATTTGTTGTGGGGACCCCCACACTTTTTTTTTCTCCTTTTTATACCAGCTCAACTTTTGTTTAGATTCTGATGACAGCAGGGAATCCAGCTGACAGCAGTGGGGTCATAGTTGTTAAGAGTGTGGCGGCTGCAGGCTCCGTAACAACCGGCTATTCACTGGTTGTTAAGGATGCTGGCGGCTGCCAGTTCATAACAACCAGCTCTTTCCTGGTTGTTAAGGGCTTCAGAGATGTCATCTCCTTGACAACCAGCTGAACTAAAATACATTATTTATTGCATGCCTGAGATACTTCTAAGTTAACACATATGTATTTCCTTTAGTGAATTGACTTTGCCATTTTATGTTGCATTTACCAAATGTTTTTGAGGTAAATAATGCATTAAGGGATCGTTTACATTTTAATTTTTAAAATTTTCAGCATTGCATACAATATTTGGAAAAAAATGTGTCAAATCACCTAAATACCGCATGCAATCTGCTTTAGTGAATGTAACCCATTCATATTTACTGTATGTTAAACAAGCTGTACCAATGTGAACATGCAATAAGTGGAATTCATCTTTACACCAATCACATTTATGGATGAATGTTGGGCTTGTATCACTACTACAGCTGTGAATGTTTTTTTAATCAATTACTTACCTGCATTACCGGGAACACTGAGAACTGTGCCAATAGAAATGAGGATTGGATATGTAAGGACAACCCCAACATTCACTAGTATGTTGAAAGCTGAAAAAAAATAAGACTGTTTATATTTTGTATACATTAAAAGTATTTTAGTACTCTCCAAATAAAAGGAAATTTCTTTGACTGATCAATGTGGCAAGAATGCCTTCCACCCTTTTTGCTTATACGTATCTTTCACCCTGCTGTCCTGCCGGAGACCTGAGACTAATTCCTTTTATAAACCCAGTGCTGGTGTTGGTGCTTTCACAGAGTTCTCCTTCAGCTGCAACATTTACAGCAATAAAACGTTTACTAGGGATTCAGATAGCCCAAATCACCAACTGCAAATACACCTTACAAATAATCTTAATGAAAATAAAAATAGTAGCCAATTATAAACACTGGTCCATCTACTATAAATTGTATGCAAAGCCAAAAGGGTATTTAGCAATGAATAAAATAGGGTATGGGTAAACTTCTATCAGATTTATTTTTTTATAATCTCTCATTGAGAAGATTTCATTTCACTTCTTGTCATGAAGACACAAGAAATGAGAGGAAATCTCAACAAACTGAGGGACATTCCTATGAAAGCCTTTGTCTTCCTATACACAAACTTTAAGTTTGTCAAAACCTCTGCCTTTACATACACTTTAAATTTTTACCAGCGGACTGATTATGATTTGAAAGAAATTAGAGTTGGGTTAAAACCATTATCTCTCTTCTAGTAATACTTTACAAAGTTTCTGACTATTTTCCACTCTATCCAAAACTTTAAAAAGTTTAAATACACTCTATTGACTTTCTCCTCCCCCCCCCCGTGACATGGTCAGACCTGGCGATTGGCCATTCAGGTGCTGAGTACTGCATTCTGAGAGGAACAAGAGAATGTCACATGATCCCCCATATGTGGAGGTGCCAGGTATGTCAATAACTCCAACAGAGAAACGTAGAGGCCAGAAGGCCCAATTCCAGTGGGTGGTTTGTTGTTTAGATAGGATCCTTTTTAAATCTGTAAATGTGTAAGCATGCATTTACCTGTAGCCTAAATATTGACAGCTAGCATTTTCTACTCAAAGCTTTCAGGCATCATGTAACTCACCTTCAGAATAGCAAATAAAAGGAACACCACAAATGTGACAATCAATACAACCACGGGACATAATGAAAACATAATATTTTAAGATGAAGATTTCAGTGAAAAGAGCAGTAACCCCAAAAAAGCAATAAGAAACAATTATTTATTGAATTTGGCTGGTAGAATTATTCACCTTACCAACTGCCCAGTGGTCATACCCCTCTCTGCCACTCACTCCGCTGGCTTCTGCTCAGCCAACAAATAAAATTCAAAATTTTAACAACACCATACATAGCCATCCACAGCTCTGCCCCCCAGCTCAATCACCAACCTTATTTCAAAGCATCACCAAAAGAGCTCATACTGGTCCTCCCAAGACCTCGTGCTCCCTAGTTTCCTCATCACCTGCTCCTATACTCACCTCCAGGACTTTTTCAGATCCTATCCCATCATCTGGAACCCTCTAAATCCCACAATCCCACAATCTGTCCAGCTGTCTCCTACTCTTGCCTTTAGGCAATCCCTGAAAATTCATCACATTAGAGAAGACTATTCTTCCCCTACTTAAAAACTGTTCTCTTACTTTTGTCCATCAGTTCATTCCTCAAAGTTAAAGGACAACTATATCCAATAACAAAATGTAATATATTGCAGTTTACAGTTCTTAGATTTTGTTGCTGCATTCAGTTTATTTTTTTTCAAGCTAAGAAGATTTTTTACAAACATAGTTGATTTGGCCAGAAATTCAGTGTTCTTTTCACTTCCTGTTAGCTGTAAGGAAGAATATCTTCCTTTCTAGCTATTTTCTGTAATCTACCAATTTCCTGCCCCCATGCAATGTGCAATGTAGAGTTATGGACTTGTTTGTTGTCCATATCAAGAGAGCAGCCAAGGGTCACAGCCATGGCTTCCTCCATCCAATACAGCCACCACACTAAAGACTAGTAACCCACATGGAAGAAAAATATATCTGAAATATATTTTAAAAATATTCTTCCCAAATATATTGTCATAATGCTACAATTTTCAAATAAGTTCAATAAATATTTACAATATATTTTAAAAAATATATATTTTTAAAAATATAGATTTTTAAATATATTCTTCAGATTTTTTTTAACATATAAAAAAGTCATTTTAACATATATTTGTACATGCATTCCAAAAATGTAGATTTGTATTTTTAAAAGACGTACAGCATATTTGAAATGTATTTTCGAAAATAGTTTTCATATATTTTGTAATAAAACACATTTCAACATGCAGAATATATATATATATATATATATATATATATATAATTTGAAATATATTAAATATGGCCAAAATTGTAGCATTTCAAATATATGGCAATATCTTTGGGAATTATATTTTAAAAATATATTTCAAATATATTTTTCTTCCACATGGAAAGCTGCTCTATATTGCATTTTTGGTTTTAGATACACTTTAACACCTTTTGTATCTCTTGTTCCTCCCTTTAGATTGTAAGCTCTCCAAAGCTCTGTCCTCCTAACCTTCCTGTATTAAATTGTATTGTAACTGTACTGTCTCCCCTACTTTGTAAAGTGTTGTGCAAACTGCTGGTGCTTTACAAATCCAGTATTATAATAATTCTATAAAAATACTAAATGTTGAAATCTGATTAGCTGCTCTGCATTACAAATGGCATCACTGTTGTCTGCTCAGTGGATCTTATTTATTCACAGATTGATGAGAGGAAAGAAAAGCAGATGCCCAAGATAAACAAACTGAATCTTCATTTGTCAGATGGAGCCTGATTGGTCACCCTGCAGCTGTTAAATTTTTCTTCAGGTTTCTTTGTAAATCAGCCCAAAGTAATTTGAATGGCTGCTATTGTATGAGAATCACCAATTACATTCAGATTTGTATTTCTTTTTTATGTTATTTTTATGGGGTCAAGTTAAATGGTGATCCTACGGTACTACAAATTGTGAATTAGACCCTGTCCCTAGACCTTCATTTTTATTTTAGGCCTTGAAAACATACGTCGTTACAGGATTTCTTTTTATATAAATCATTTTGTAGCTTTTCAGTACCAATCATGATAAGATTTACAGTAATTTGACACTTCCGGCAGTGTCGGATTTCTGTGTGTGCCTGTCACAGCTGGTGTCACTCAACTCTTTTGCCTCTTATAACGCACCATCCATGGGTCAGTTTTTTATTTAGCCAACAGGCTCAATAAAAAATTGGAACCAAATCCCTCATTCACACAATCAAGGTAGATGGGTGAATACTCCCCGCTACACTATTGTATTCTGACAACAGGACTCCTCCACTGTCATAATTCACAGATCAGTGCTGCAGCCGCTGATCAAGCGACTTTTCTCCAACAGGTCCATTTAACAGAAACCAGTCAACCATGCATAGATCTAAATTCCTGCTGAAGTGGATGAATTTTGATCCATCTATGGCCACTTTCACTCCCCCTGTTTCTGGTGCACATTCGGTTATTTGTGTTGGAATTCCCACATGGTTAACAGGTATTTCTTAACCCTTTGTTTTCTAGAAATGGCAACATATTTGCAGTTGCTTTCAGATATCCTTGAGCAAAGCCGATCCTGCCAGCAGAGTGTAGTTACAGGAAAACTGCAGATTCCTTGCATTGCTGCTGCCATCTTTCCTCCCATCTTACGGGGTCAAACAGCAGGGCCATAGATAAGGGGGTACCACTGGTCCTCCTGTACGGGGTCCAAGCCATCAGGGGGGCCCAGGCAGCTGGGTGAATCGGATGTGGGCAGGGAGGGTGATCGGCACAGTGGGGAGGGACAATTACTGGAACTGATCCCCTGTATGGCTCTCTCTGCAGCACCTCCTGCTACACCATACATTTCCCTATGCTGCTTAAGCCCCCCCCCCCCCGTGTGCCCCTCCACGCCTGCAGTCTGGCTTCTCTGCTCTCCATCCCACCAGCAGCTGCAAGCACACAATAGGATCCTTAAGATGAAGAGTGGGGCGATAAGTAAAATATGTAAATATGTCACATTCACCAGCCCCTTCCTTTCCTGAATGAACGCAATGAGTGATTGGTACTGATCACTCACTGTGTCCATTCATAATTGAAGCATAGTAAACTGTGTTTATTTGGGGGCCCTTTCACGTTGGCTGTATGTGGACCCATGGCTTCTAACAGCAGCCCTGTCAACTGGTGCCTAATACAGTATGATACAGAATGCATATGCAGCTTTGCTTTGGCTCTGTTGAGGTTGCTTCCAAGGGCTCCATAATATTCCAATATAAGATATGTTGCTGGATCATAGTTGAAATAGTTTGGCACAACTCTTCCGCGCACTAAAGGTTGAAAGAAAGATTTGGATAGAGATACACTTTAAAGTGACACTAAACATATCCTTAGTCTCCAAAATAACCATACACATCCACAATTTAATGGCCCTATGGTATATTTTTCATTAAAGAAGAATCCCGGGCAAATAATTTTTTCTCCCATGCAGTGGGGCTGTGCCCTCACTGCCTGGGTTACCTGCTCGTTTTTGTCTAGGGGAATTCAGAGCGGATATATACTTACCTAATCTGGCAATCCTCTGAGCGCAAGGCTGGTTCCTAACACTTCTGCCCCCCTGCACGATAGTGGTCTTGTGAATAGACTGTTCTGACGTCATCATGTCCATAGACCAGCTCTGGAAATGAGGATGAGTGCTGGATGTGGGGGAGCACAGTTTTCTGGAGTATCAAAGGATAGAGTAACTACTGTATAGCCTTTCGGTGCTAGAAAAATGAGAGGTGCATTTTTTTTTCATAGAGTTCTGCTTTAAACAATTTCTTACTGTGTTTTTCTGCCCCCTCACTTCTGTTTTTTTGGAACAAACAACGCATAATAGTCACAGTAATATGCATTGCACTATGTATACTACAGATCCCATAGTCCCTAGTCCAGGAGCGAGCAAGGGAGGGGTGGCTATACTCCTACATATAGTGGGCCCCTGGAAAACAAACATGGCCACCCTCTAACAGAAAGTCAGATCACAGCAGCAGGAAAAAAAAAAGAATTAGGAGATTCTGAGGAGGCTGACTGCAATGGAAGGTACTTTTTGTATTAAGAATAAATATCTGAATATAATTTTTTTTTTTTAAACCAAAGTCTAGTGTCACTTTAAATAACACTATACACATTTTTCTATACATTTTCTATTTTTTTAGTTTCCAGAAAGGCAACTGAAGTGACATTACTGCATGCAGGTTTAATAGAAAGTGTCTATATGATGGCTACCCTTTGAATTCTGACCTGCTTTATCTCTCAAGTGCTGAGCTGTGCTCATCTTTTTTAGTTGGTTGTGGTTGAATAGACACACACAATGAGAAAATGTCCTTGGGAACTCTGTATAGATGATTGAAAATATGACTCAGTAGAATGCACTAAAGTTACTTTTATCCTTTTTTTTTCCCTCCTGTGACTTTCATTGCTGTACTTGTGTCTTTATTTTCACAGGGTACTGTATCTAAAGGTGAACATAGACATGAAAGGATTAGGTTTAACTAAACAGATAAGGGGGGAAGGAGTTTGGGGGGGGGGGGTGCAGACAGAAACCTCCTAGAAGGAGCTAACATCAGGAGATTTACTAGTATCATAGAAAGCTTTCAAACCTGTCTAATCAATCTTTCTCATGAAAACAGTTGAGTCACAGGTGTCTAACCTGCAGCTAACCTACAGTACAAACCAGCCTAATGGCTGTCAAATTAGTGGACAGCGGTGTATTAGACTATAAAGATGACTTTATTTCTGTAGCACCTTCCTAGTTTAGCTAGAGGGAGCTAGATCCTAATGGTTCAACATGAGCTGAATAGCAGCTCAAGTGTAATAGCCAGAGGGGTCAAATTGTGGTCAGGGCTAAGAGGCTCTGCAGGCCAGCCCCTCTGGAATTTCCCCCTACTCTGGGGCTTCTAGAGGAAGGCCTTGGAGGTAGGGGTTGATCTGAGGAGTGCCTAGCTGTACTTTTGAGGGGTCCTGACCAATCCCCAACAAGAGGTTGGCAAGAGACTGGACACCCTTAAAAAGTGTTGGCACCTGCTCAGTGTGGAGTGTGGTAGAGTCTGCTGGAAGAGTGAGAGAGGAAGATGTGAGGCTGAAAGCAGGAGGCTGCCAGGAGATCTAATGGGATGGGGTCTGCCTGCGAGCCTGGAGGTGGAAAGGCGGAAACCTTGGATCTCACTGGCCCCCTGAGAGAGGACCACCTGTATGGCAGGGAAGGAGCAGCCCAGCTGATAGACCTGGTAGCAGCAGCCAACTCTCAAGCGGCACAGGAGAGGGTCTGAGTGAGTGCACCTGCACCCCCTGGGTGGATAGGGCAAGGAGCACCATATTAGCACGCTACTGGTGACTGTTCACCTATTTAAAGGTATCCCCTGCTCAGGAAAAAAACTTCTTGATTGCTGGGTGAAGAGGAGAATTTCATCTAGGGTTTGGGGTGGTATGCTAGCTAGCTCTCCAACAGAGACTGTGCTACAAAAGAGACTCTTTATTGCAAGTCAGCTCATCATTTTTCTTGCATTGCATTTTTTTCAGCCTGGAAAGGTTTGACCAGATTCCAGTTATGTAACTTTAGTCCATTTTGCATTGTAATTTTATGCCAAAAAATCTTTGTGGCTACATGGGTGCAACACCTTTTTATATTTCAGAGTAACTTAGACCACATGCAAAGTAAAAGCAAGGAAACTTGTTAAGTGACTGTATATGTAGTCAATAACCAAGGTGTTATCCATGAAAAGGTGTCAGGGCCTGGACTTGAACCTGGGACTTCTACTGTGTCAGGCAGTAACTCTTCTCACTGAGCTACCTAGGATGCTGGACAACACTCTGCCTCTTCTATTGGATAATCCTGCCTTGTGCCTTGTTTGCTCTTGAACCTTGAACTCCTTGCTCCTCCCATGAACTTCCTATATAAGCCATGTCCTTGGACTTCCTCCTTTCCAGATTATTGTGCCTTTCCAGCCAATATCCTGCTACTGTTCCTGCTGCTGTCTACTCCTCCGCTACTGATCTTTGGCTTGTTCCTGACCATGATTTCGTCTCATCCTAACGTACTACGATTGATCTGCTACCATTTGTGACCGACCCTTGGCTTGTGACCGACTCTGCTTTCGTCTGATCCCTAACCTGTTGATCCGCTATTGGTTCCCAGTCTGCTCATTCCCTGGTGGGGTGATCCTGAGATCTGCGACCTGGTATTAACACGCAGCCCAATCCATCTCCACCATTAGGAGCTCTGGTGAATACCGGATAATACTTAGACCCCGCACCTCAGGTGAGCCTGCGTCATTCCCAGGGGGATCCGCTGGTGTACCTATCCTGCTGGTTCCAGGTAAGCCTTTTACTGCTATAGCAACTGGTCTCTGAACCTGACCTTACACCGTGACAAAAGGACTAAGTATTGGGCATCTTTGCTCAAAATGGATCAACTGGAGAAGTGATGGTAAGGTGAATATAAGCTGATGCAGGGACTGGCAATAAAGTGAACTTTCTAGGAAGCAAATTGTGCATATCCAACAAGCAAACATGGTTACCACTGTGCACATACTGTATAGAATTACAATCTATAGATACAAACTAGTGTATAAAGACATCGACACATACTGTTAAGGGGTAAGCTTATTCAATTTAAAGCAAACTTATTCTTTGTTCATGCAGAGGAAAGCAACAAGATTGTTTTGATTCCCCTATTCTCAGCAACACACCCTAACCTTTCCATTGCTTCCAGAGCTTACTATTCAGCTGCCAGGAGCAAGTACCTGTCCAGGTATGATGGAGCATGTGACTCACTCCTTGTGACTGTGCTAGGCCAAGCACCACTGTTGTCATATGCAAGGAGTCCATAGCCCTTTTTAAGCTATGACTGGAGCACCTCTTATCTTAAACAAGGTGGCTTTTAAATTCGCGAATTGGGAAGCCACACTGATGTTCTTGAAGATAAGATGGATGCCGCAGCTACTGTGATGAAAAATCATGAACAGGACCTTTCAGATCTGAGAAAAGAGCTTGACGTGGCTCTCTTGCATCTGGAAGATTTTGAGAATAGGTCCCATAGGGGTAATCTTTGCCTGCGTGGCCTGCCTGAAGCCATTGTTGACCTCACGTCCACTGCTACCGCTATTTTTCAAGAGTTAGATCCGGTGATACCGATAGACCGTCTGGAGTTTGATCGCATTCATCGGGCCCTAGGTCTGAGGGTTCTCCCAGGGACATCATAATTAAATTCACCTATTACCGTACGAAAGAATCGCTCCTTCGCTCTGCGCGAGACAAGCAGGATCTTCGCTTTCAAGGTCAACCATACCAGCTGTTCACGGATCTGGCACCATCCACCATACAGAAACGTCGACAGATGAAACCCTTCACGTCAGTCCTCTTGAACTGTGGCATCAAGTACCAATGGGGCTTTCCACTTAAGCTTACGTTCACGTACCAAGGTCGGAGCCATGTTGTCCACAATCCGGAGGAGGCCAAGTCGACCCTGGAGGCGCTACACCTTCTGCCCTCGCGGGATACCTCCAACAGCCCGGTGCGGCCCTCCGGTTCACATCCCAGCTGGGGCATATATGGGAGAAAGTTGGCAGCCGTAAATGCTCTCTCCCTATTACCCATCCGTTGTCCGGATCCTCCGACTCCGATCCAGGTTGAGTACAGTTGGATGGGTAAGCTTTTTCACTTTTCAGATGGCTTGATCCACTGTCGTGACTCTCAGAATTTCTGTTGGGGCGGAGACCTTGACTGGCCCTTGTTGGGCGAACTTTTTGTATGTTTTGTATGTTGCTTGTTTTTAGTTTTACAGTTTGAAATGTTCTTCTATGCAATACTGGTCTGTACTGGTGGTGATCCTCGGCCCCCGCCGGCTCCTCACAGTCCAACTTTGAGTTGAACATTTTTTTTGGGGGGGTAGGCGATATGCTTGTCAGCTTTGTGTCCTATCCCCTTGTTTTTTTTTGTTTTTCTTTGTTTCCGCTAATTTTACTGTTATACTAGGATTTTGTTTATGTGGATCCCCGGCTCCTGCCGACTCCTTGGATTTTTTTTTTTTTTGAGGGGAGGGGGGTTATTGTGCCTTTATATATATATATATCTCCATATATATATATGCCTTATATGGTTGGTGCCGGCTTCCTTTCTAATGGGGCCGTGACCCGGGAATGCCTCATTTCTATTATGCTGGTATGTCTGTGTACCTGTTTACAGTCTTTTTATATATTATGGTGTCATATTATGCATTTCTTAAGGTAATGTACTTGATATTGTCTTTTTGCCTGTTATGTCCCCCCCCCCCTTTTTTTTTTTCCTTCCCTTCCCCTTTTTTCCCTCCTTTTCCTTCCCCTTTGCTAGGTCGCATGCATAAACCTGTTCAACTCCAGAAGAGGGGCGGTGGCCTTACCTCAGACCCTGTGAAGATTACACATAGATTTGTGGATGTTTTGTCCTCTCTTTATCAAAAACCAAACACCTTTGTCGCTGAACATGCTAATAGTTTTTTCGCTGAGCTGCACCTACCCTCTTTATCCGTTGCCCTGAATGCGGATATCTCTGAATCTGAACTCTAACAAGCCATCAAATCTTTGAAGGCCTCCAAGGCTCCAGGTCCAGATGGGTTTTCTGGGCTCTACTATAAAATATTTGCCACCGTTCTGGTTCCTCACATGACGGCCTTTTTCAATTCTTTGAAGCAAGGTTCCCGACTTTCTTTGGAGTCTCTTCAGGCGCATATTACTATGATCCCTAAGAAGTATGAAGATGCCTTTGAACCGCAAGCTTTCAGACCAATCTAACTAAATGTGGACTTGAAGATTCTTGGAAAGGTTCTGAGCACCCGAATTAATAAGTATCTACTCTCACTTATTCATCGAGATCAGGTTGGCTTCGTTCCGGGGCGACAAGCTGCTGATAACATCCGTAAAGTAATCCGTCTCATTCATAACTTACATCGCTGCAGAATACCGGGGTTTCTTTTATCCCTGGACATTTATAAAGCGTTCGATTCGTTTTCTTGGGATTATTTGACATATACGCTGTCTAGATGGGGGTTTGGTGACGCATTTCTGGCTTGGATCTCAGCTTTATATTCGTCTCCCTCGGCCTCTGTTAAATATGCAGGTTTTTTCTCATCTTTCCTTATTTTCAGGGGGACGAGACAGGGATGCCCATTATCACCTGCTCTTTTTGTTCTCGCTCTTGAACCTCTAGTTGCAGCCATGCAAAATCACCTGGATATTTCTGGCGTCCCCTATGCTGGCACTCAATACAAGGCCAACTTTTGTGCGGATGATGCTCTTTTGGTTTTAACCAATCCTCTTATCACTCTCCCCAATCTCCAGGTTATATTGGACCATTTTTCGACTATATCTGGCCTTCGCATCAATTTGTCTAAAACCACGGCATTGAATATTATGCTCCCTGCTGACCTGGTTGAACGGTTGCAGACACAATTTCCCTACCGTTGGGCATCCCATTCCCTGGCTTATCTTGGCATTACACTTACTTCCTCCTACTCTGCCTTATTTTTGGCTAATTATTACCCCTTATTGCGCTCTGTTACTTTCATACATCATTCTTCGCAGTTTCCTTCTTTATCATGGATTGGCTGCCTACATGCTGTCATGATGACTATCTTGCCGAAGACCCTGTACTTATTCCGCACTCTCCCTATTCAGGTCCCTGCGTCTTTTCTTTGTGTACTGCAAAGCCGGATTCTCCATTTTATTTGGGCTCATAAACGTTCCAGAGTGCTTAGAGCCACTCTGTATACTCATAGATTACAGGGAGGTTTGGGAGTTCCACATATTTCTAGATACTACTTGGCGGCTCAGATTTCCCAGTTGTCTATGCTTCATACCACGACAGATATCCCGTTATGGGTACTCTTGGAATTACCCAACTGTGCTCCGCTTTCCTTAACTACATTGTTTTGGCTCCCATCTAAGTTGCGCCCTCCGGATTTAAGGCTTCACAGTTTACGAACCTGGGATTCTGTTAAATATTCTGGTAACTTGATATCATCGTTTTTACCTCTTTTGCTGATTACGAATAATCCTTTATTTCCACCAGGCCTAGAACATCCCCCTTCTTTCTCTTGGTGGCCCTCCCATTGCTTTGTTATTGTACATGATTTTCTGAGTGCTCGCATGTCTCCATCATGGGAGTCTCTTCAAGAATCAAGGGGGGTCCCGCCACGGGAATATTATCGGTATTTGAAATTGCGCCACTGGGTCCTATCCCTCCTTAGTACTTCTACATATCCTTACCGCAAAATGCCCTTTGAACATGTCTGTCAGCATTCCCCTGGGTCCCCTGGTCTAATTTCTGTAATTTATGCCTCTCTTAACAGTAGGTCCTCCTCACCACCCCTGTCTTATGTCTCTCAATGGGAGCGAGATCTGGATTTGTGGCAGAGGATTGGAGTAGGGCCTGGGGGATGGTGGCAAAATGTTCATTCAATACAGTAACTCTTGAGGCAGACTACAAAGTTCTCCTGTGGTGGTACTGGGTCCTGGCTCGGACTACTCACTTTAATCCGACTGGAGGAGATAGGTGTTTCCAGAACTGTGGTCTACTTGGGGACATCTTGCACATTTGGTGGTCATGCCCGCGATTGATAGGCTTCTGGTCTAGGGTTTTTGGTTTGCTGCAAACGCTATTTCATATTACAGTCCGTAGGGATGCAAGGGTGGCCCTCCTGCATTGCCAAATTTTGGGTCTGTCTAGGTCTCAGCAGAAATTGGCATCCTACCTATTTATTTCGGCCAAAAGTGCTAAAGCTCAAGCTTGGAGAATCCCTTCAGTTGTCTTCCAGGGGGTGAAGACCCGGGTGAATGCTATGTTGATGAATGAACAGATGTCTAGCGTTCTTCATGATTCTCATCCGAGATTTCTTAAGGTTTGTGAACCTTGGATACGTTATTCCTTGCCATCCCTGCCTCCTACTAGTTATGGCCTCTTATAGTCGTTGCCTGTGCTAGCCCTGGATCCGTGATTCTTCTAGTTTTCCTTTCCTCCGTGTTTTCTTTCTGATTCTTTTTTTTTCCTTGTTTTTCTTTTCTCTCTATGTTTTTATATTTTCTTTTTACTTCCTTCTAACCTGTTTTTTTTTCTTTCTGATTATTTTTCCGGTAATATGATGGATTGCTGCTGCTTTTATTTGGTTCGGCTTTTTGCCGTCCCTGCTTGATGTCATTGGACATTCCGTTATTTGGCTAATACAAGTCAGCAGGATGTATCTGTTTATGTGTTATTGTTCTGCTCTGCCCCATACCTTGAGCTTGTTGTATTCTTAAAACAAAACTTTCTTAATAAAAATATTGAAACAGAAACAAGGTGGCTTTTTCTCTTTATTGCTGAACAGATATCAGAGACGCAAAAGAATTATCTATAGTGCTGGGGAAGGGAACACGTGAAGCTGTTGTCTTACCCTGCACAAGTGAAGCACTGTTTTGCATTAAAACTACCCTGTTACGAATCTGGAATTCCAAAAAAGTTGCAACTTGTATATGAAAATATAAATACTTACCTCTCCTGCTGTCTAAGCTGCTCATTTGAAGAGGAATAATCTCCTGAAGGGTGCTGGGAAACTAACAGTTTCAGGAGTATTTAAGTTCTTGTGTCCCCTGCTATGATCGGTGGTTTCTCCTGCTGAACTCCATGTCACACAGTAGTGACATGGAGGTCGACAGGAGAGCCCAGTGAGCACAGCAGGGGAAACAGAAGACTGACACTCCCAGAACTGTTGGATTTCAAGAAGAATTTGGAGGATGATTCCTCATCATTGGAGTGATATTCTGCCGCATTGGCAGTTACATATTATTTAAGAGTTACATATTACACTCTTCTTTTCAGTTACCAGGGTCACATCGTTCATATGATATTTGTCTACCCTTTGCTTACATGTATATAGCCTTTTAACATATTTAGGTCTAGAAAAGGGTTCATAAAGAGATAATATGTAGCAGTAAGGATTTCTACTCACCTAACCAGAGACCAGCGACACCACATAGATAGCCCCATGGCAGAGCTGAGAATGATGGCCAGTGTTCTACTTTGGTAAAATAAAGAATGATTGGTGTGCATGAGATGAAGATTAAATTGAAGAAGCCTACAGTAGAGAAAAAATGTGCCGCTTCACCAAAGTTTGCCGTTCCCAAAAACATCTTAAATAAGACCTGAAACAATAAACATAGGTCTGTTTTGGATGAACTTAGCATGTTGCTTTTTAGGTACAGTATATTCAGTAAAAATTGTAAATGGTGAAACTGCAAGAGGAAAGAAAAATGGTAGCCAACTGGTTAAATCTCAGTCTATTAGCCAATCAATTATTACTATTTATTTATAGAGAACCACTGACATTTAAGGTGCTATAAGTCTCACAACATAAATGCATAAGAAATTAAAACAATAAATGATATGTAGTTTATGACCTAATAAGCTAGAAAATGTAAGGTTTAGTGATACCTTTTGTTGTGTGAGCATTTTACACCATGTCTGAAGAAAAGACCCAACATGTTGCAGAAACACTGCAAATGTAAACCAAAAAGGGCTAAACCAATAAGTGATATAAAATAACTTTACCAAAATGTACTATGTGTGACTTCTACGATAGCAAAGGAGGAAGACAAAACAGATGGATTCAGCCTGAGGGTTCCAGTATAATAGCATTTAGCAAAGAACTGATAAGTGCCAATAAGGCTTTTTATAGGTTAAAGTCCAATTCCAGGTAAAACTTTTTGCATAAAGCATGGAAGGGCCTCCAGAAGTGATTTGAAATCTCTATAATGCAGATCCAAACAAAAACATTTTTTAGTACGTTGGAGAATGGTTCTGACAATGTTTTTATTGCTTTATATGCCTTCCTGTGTAGGTCACAGAGATAGGAAAAAAGGAAAAATATTCCCAAATGGGTCACAGACAGAAATAATGACTTCATGGAGATTTCAATGCTTCCCCACATTATGAAAAAAAAAAGAAGCCAGATTTGGACTTTGAGGCGAAAACATGCTTTGCCAATTTAGGGTATATCAACAGGTATCCTCTAATCCACGCCTTCCTAGCAGTGTGTTATATTTTCTTTGTTGTTTAATGGCTCCATTCATTGACAAAAGCTGAAAGAAATACCCATCACTTTTGGGTATGGAAGGACATATGACAGTGTAGGGCCAATTAGCATTGTCTCACATGGAGTCCATAGCTCTGTGTAAGATATGACTCTGGTGACCTGTAGCTTACAAGGGACTTCCCATTTGTTCTTAATAGCTGAATGGATCAGTGGTGATGAACAGATTATTTGAAACCGCTGATTTATTTAAAGGCTATGTTATTTAAACATTTAAGGGTTATACCTTTAAAAATGGCCGGGATTCTTTCGTGAATACACAAAATATAACTGGTTACTATTTATAGGTAAAGTTGATCCAGGGAATATCCGATTGCCTCTTGGGGGATCAGGAAGGAATTTTTTCCCCTGCAGGAGCAAATTGGGTCATGCTTTGCTGGGTTTTTTGCCTTCCTCTGGATCAACTGTGGGTGTAGGAATATAACCTTTTTTTATGGTTGAATTGGATGGACTTTTGTCTTTTTTCAGCCAGACTAACTATGTAACTATGTTAGATATTTAGAGAGAGAGAAAAATATGTAAGGTATCATTGTAGACCTCTATCTGAAAATGCTAGCAGACAGGTTGCTATACTGATCTTCACTGAACAGGAATAAGTATGACAATCAGGAAAGTTAGAGGTCCTCAAATGCATAGTTTTTAAAGTGGGTTTCTCAGTGCATTGGAGCAAAAGAGTCAGCCAAGAAACCAGCATTTTTAAAAGGAGAGATCAGCAATTGCAACCTTCGCTGTTTTATCAGTCCTAGAAATGCTGGGTTCTATGGCAATACAGTGCACGCACTGGGGCTATCTAAGAGCCACACTCTGTTGCTGGCAACACTTTGCCAGTGGCAGATTCACTGAGAGTCAGCTTCTGTTATCCATAGTGAAAGTTAAATTTCCACTGCTTGAAACAATGCTAAAACGTAGTCATTGGAGAAGGAGCAGTAACTCATCACTGGCTTCATGCCAAGAATTTGCAACTCCATAGGACAATGTCGGTTGAATTTTAGCAGTTGTGATTCTGGCAGACATTTTGTTTGATTCAGTAGTCTGTATTGGGGACATGTAAGTCTGGGCTAGCCATGAGCTGGAGGCTTTGAGAATAGGGTTGGGCTAGATGTTCGAGTCGAACATCGGTTGTTTGTGTGTTCAGCGAACACATGAATGGTAAGGGTTTTGGTGGGCTGTTCGCCCGCCATGCCTCACAATGCACTGTGCCCTGACACTGCATTGTGATTGGTAAAGTGCAATGCTTTGCCCAATCTCAGCACATGAAGACGTCACAAGCTGTTGCAGCTGTCAGATGGCAGGAGCCAGCGTTGCTGTCAGATGGCAGGAGCCAGTGTCGAGAGTGGAGTGTTTTTTTTTTTTTTCATTTTTTGATAAAAAAAGAAAGAGGTAAGATACCACTTAGTGAATTGTCCCTGTTCGAAGTTCGCAGTCGAACTTTCATTAGGTTTGAATGTTCGACCACGAACCAAACGGGGGTGTTCGGACCATCATTATTTGAGAACACTGGATAGGAGAGGTGCATGGTTGGAGGGGATGTGAAAGTTAAAGTTACAAAGTTAACCTATTGTGGGTCAAATATTTAAGATACTTGCATAAATTACAGTAATAAATCTATGTATATGAACATCAACAGAGTTTTACTTTCTTTTTGTTTCTTTCTTACTTTGTAAAGTGCAGATGCTGATGCAGATCCAACAGCCAAAGCCACTCCAATAATTGAGTCACCATGGAAACCATCTGCATACGCCATCATGACAATTCCTGTTATCGCCATTATTGTAGCAACTATCTGTGTCAAATAAAAAGAAGGAAACACTTTGAAATTTTTTACTGACATTCGTGATATGGAATCTGACATCAATAAAACAAGAAAACTAATTTGATATAAGAAAGGATGATTTCAAAGCTACAGCATTGCTGAGTTATCTTTGGTAAAATGCCAATGGTGATTCAAAAATTTTCAGTTGACCCATGATGATTAGATTATTAAAGAGGAATTATAGAAAGCAATATTTGTACATACAGTAGTAATTTATTTGAAATAAATTTCCTGTAAAAGCAAAGGACATTTTATGGTGGAACAAGAAGACAAGAAGGAAATTCTGTCCTTGTGTGTGGCCATGCCTCTTTTTCAGGCCATGCCTCTGCTTCTGTCCTCTTCATCCTAGACCTATAGCAGATATGTCTGGACCAGGAAAAAACTCCATTCCCATGATGCAATGCAAGCTTTGAATGGATCAGCATAGAAGCAAATATTTTCTGTTTCAATCTTTTTATTGGATTTTAACAAGAGAAATACAAACATCTAAGTCTATAAAATTCAAAACACTAACAATAACGTATAAAGCCATTTATAACTCTGCCCCAAATTACATCACCGAACTCGTCTCTAAATATCACCCAAACTGTACTCTCCGCTCCTTGCAAGACCTCCTACTCTCTAGCTCCCTTGTCTCCTCCTCCCATGCTCGTCTCCAGGACTTCTCCAGAGCTTCCCCCATCCTCTGGAACTCTCTACCCCAATTTATCGCCTACTCTGCTCACTTTTAGGTGATCTATGAAAACCTCTCTCTTCAGGGAAGCCTATCCTGCCCTCAGCTAATACTGGAATCTTCTACTCTTCCAACCAGTCCATCCCCCACAGTTACTACCTTTTGTATCACTAGCCCCTCCCTCCTAGATTGTAAGCTCCAAGGAGCAGGGCCCTCAAATCCCTCTTGTATTGAACTGTATTGTTACTGTATTGTCTCCCGTTATATTTTAAAGCGCTGAGCAAACAGTTGGCGCTATATAAATCCTGTATAATAATAATAATAAAGTCAGGCATATGGATCGCCCAAGCAGGGGCTGACTGATGGATAACCAGTACAAACTAAACAATACAATTCATTCAAATATATCAAGAATCAAAAATAGAAGAATTCTGGAACGTTGGGATGGTACTAAGGGATGGAATATGGAGGGAAGCCAGGTTCCAAAATTATTTTGCAGGCCCTGAAGGGGAGGCTTTGCACCTGAAGCCAACGCCAAAAGTTGGGAAAGAAGGTAAAGAAGGAAGTATAAGAGATGGAGAGGGAGAGGGAGAGGAAGAAGGAAGTTAAGAGGGTAACTCAGATGTGGAGGCCCCAAAGGGGGCAGTTAGACAAGGCCTAGGCATGATGGGTAAAGTGGTGGGAACTCGTATGGGATCCAAGGTTCCCAAACCTTATGAAATTTAGCGTTGGAGTCAGTCAAGATACTAGCCATTTGTTTGTGGTGCATTATACTAGTCAGTCTTGTCTTAACCCTCTGAAAAGCCACCCGCTGGGTCTTCCAGGCTTCTGCTATGGTCTGTTTAGCTGAAAAAAAAAAAAGGTACGTGGCCAATTTCTGTTGTGAAGCATTGAGTAGGGTAGTGTAAAAGGGCCAATTTGCATCCTTGCTGGCCAGCAGATGAAAAAGGGTCTGGAGTAGACCAAAAACTCTAGACCAAATCCCTACTAGCCTGGGGCAGGACCACCAGATATGTAGAACGTCCCCCTGCTTTCCACAGTTACGGAAGCATCTGTCACTACTTCTGGGGTAGGCATGGGCAATTTGGGTAGGGACCCAGTACCATCTGAATACAACCTTATATGCCACCTCAAGCGTGTTTGTATTGAAGGAGCATTTGGCCACTATTTGCCACGCCTTATGCCAATCTTCTAAGTCTAAAGGGGACTTATGGTCCCGTTCCCATTGGGACATGTAAGAGAGGGGTGTTGAGGATGGGCATTTGACGCAGGACACAAATCCAATGTTCTAGCTGCAAATAGCAGAATTACTCACTAGCTGGGTCATCGTGCATTTCCCTGATAGCCTCCCAGGATGGGAAGGAACGGGAGGAAAGATAATTCTGAACCTGCAAAAATCCCTGGGAAAGCCACCAAGAGAACGTCGGAGGTTTCTCCAGGCCCGGGGGGGAAGAGAGGATTGTGGGTGATTGGAAGTAACAGTAAGAAGGGGGACATTAGGTTGCCTGAAGAGCAGACTGAGTCCCAAACCTACAGGCTATGTAACATCGAGGGGCTCAAAGATGAGGGGCGTAATTTATGAGGGAGCCAAAGCAAGGCACGCAGAGAGGTTGGGTCACAATTGGGAAGTTCAAGCAAAACTCAAAAAGAGACATCTGAGACCGCATGAGGCATGGCTAGAGAGGAAATCTGAAATTCTACATAATACCTTGAAATATTAGGGACTCCCAGGTCCCCTTGTAGTTTATGGACGTAAAGAGTCGATCTCGGAACTCTAGCATGTTTTTGGATCCAAATGTATCAGAGAATCCGGGTTTGTAATGTGCAGAGAAAAAAGGGAGGGCACGCTCACTGGTAATGTGTGGAAATAGTAAAGAATCTTGGGTAAAATTGTAATTTTCACCATGGAGATCCTCCCTATCCAAGAAAGAGATGGGTATTGCCAGGAATGCATAATTGAAGTCAAGGTTCATAATAGGGGGTAATAGATAGAGAGAACAGAGAAGAATCGGAGGAAGTCCATTTAATGCCCAAATAGTCAATCAAATGAGACGCCCAATGATAGGGAAAATGCTCCTGGAGGAGTAACACAACATTGGCAAAAACAATATTTTCAAGGATGACGGCCATTGCAAGGAAACAGGCAACAATTATGCACAGATATGTGATCAGCTGCTCATTTTGAAATCATATCCTCCTTTTTTTATTACAAACTCTTAAGTAAACTCAGCTGCTATTAATCTAAATAAACACTAGGACAATACGTTAAGTAATCACAATGCAGATTGCTTTATTATCTCCCAAAAAATATATAATTATAAGTGTTTTTATACTTATTGTGTTTTCTTTGTATGCCAGGAGAAGCCGGTGCCATATTGGGTCCCCTATTACGCATCTAGGCTGCTAATACTTTTGCCGTCTCTCTATGATAATGGCCCATAATATTGCGCATGCACAGTATGAATTGGTTAAGCCTCATTTTCATTATCACTTACTTTGGAGTGTTTCAGGAACGCGGCCAAGGATCAACACTCTCGTAATATTGCACTACAATGCTGCGAGTGCTGATGACAATGGAATGGAAGGAGGTCATCTTAGTTAACGGCTCACAGATCATGCCATGAATGACGGACTAATTGCACATATGCCAATAACGTCACTAAAGATGAAATTGGGCTATATCTACTAACAAACTGCAGTGAGGAAGGTGTAAAGGACAAGGGCCAGTAAGTTAAAGCACACTACTTGTAATGAGAGAATTTATATATTTTGAGTTTACTATCACTTTAATGTCATCCTATCCATGAACAGAGTTATTTGGAGAATGGGAACATTATTTCATGTGTCGTCGTTTTGTTTGTGTGTATTGTGTAATAAAATATAGTTTACTAACTTCCTTATAGTATACCAATCTAGAAGGGAACAAGCAGGAGATTTTGAAGCCTTCCCATCTCCACCTACTACACATATTCCAGTCTTTCAACCACTCCCTCTTTTCCTGGTTCTTAGTTGGTATTTGTTTTTGTTGACCATGCACAGCTGTATCTAGCAGACAAATCTACGACTTACAAGACTATGTTAACGACATTGCAGCCTACAGTATGGCCTCTTTACACCAAAGTCATCTTCTTCACAGGCAGTGTACCTTCTATAACTTTAGAACATGAAACAAGCCATGTGAGGAAGTCAGAAATTAGGAAATGCGGCGGGTTGTGGTTACGTGGCAACTGGAAGTGACGTTAGGATTGGAACTGGAAGTGATGTTCTGATTTAGTCCGAGTGTTCCAGAAGTGGTGAGGATTCACTGCTTAGAGTCTACCTGACGCCATTTTAATTGATGAGGTTTGTTTATATTTTAATGTGAGTGGCTTTTTTATAAATAAAAGGATGTGAGTTGATGAACTATACATTGGAGGTGTTTCTCTTTCTTCCACAAGTTTATTGTCATTGATTTGCCAGAGAGAGGAGTAGTGAGCTTTTTTGAGTGTCAAAGGCGGAGCTGAGATTCCATCGTAAGCGCATTATGTCAATCATGAGAGTGGGTGGCATTTTAATCTGGTGAGTGATGTCCTGAAGGGAGAGGGACCACACAGACACTTGGTGGAATGTCTCTTCTATGAGAAGGAAGTAAATTACATTTTTCTTCTATTTGCACTTCTTTATGGACACTTTCCTTAAGTAACTTTTTGTGATTTATGATTTTCATTTGTGCTACTGTGAAATATTTTTGGTGTATATAATTAATTTGCGCTAATTTTTTCACTATTTGTTTGGTATCTTTTTATGTTGAAAAGTAGCAGCAGTGATTATATGTATTTGGCTGACTATTATTTTTTCCAGAGCACAATGTTTGTTTAATTAATACTATATTACTGTCTATTACATATTACTTACTGTACATACAGTATGTTGAAAACATAAAAAAACATTGGAAGAGTGTCGTTATGCGTTATTACTTGATTAATCCAAGAATCCAAGTGAAGAAAACTGATCACAGCAGGTAGGAGTGTGTGCACAGATTGAAGCAGAGAAGGATCGTAATGGTAGAATAGAAAGTGGTTGTGGATAAGAATGACCAGAGGGAAGGAGAATGATCTCGAATGAAGGAAAAACATAAAGATCACAGGGAGAGAGAGAGAATGAAACAGAATGACAGGAGAGAACATCCATAGATGGAAAAGGAAAAAAATGATCATAGATGGAAGAACAATGGACACAGATGGAAGAGAAGGAGAATGATTATGGATGTAAAGACTGTGGGCATGGTTGGAAGCTGACGACAATAAGTACAGATAGGAGAATAGTGGACATGCATGGAAGAAGGGGAGACTAAGAGCAAAAAAGGAGAATGATCATAGGAGCCATTAGATTGCCACCTATATAAGCCAAAAGTGGCAAGACTGAGATTACACAATGTGGAACACAAAGTCAGGAAAAAGAGGAATCCACTGTAAAGGAGTGCATATATAGAAAATACTGAGAATACGAACATAGAGTGATGTGTTTCCAGCTCCCTGAGGGAATAAATCCAGAATCCTTTAGTACTGCTAACAAGTTCTCTCATTATACAGGAAAAATAGAGGTTTGTTTAGACAAAATACACTGCTGTTATAGGCTCAGCAGCTAACAAATTATTGTACTGTAATCAGTGTATGAAAAGCTATACTTCTTTTGGAAATTGTACAAGCTCATTTCTACAAAAGACCTTATGTGGTAGTTCCAGGAACTTGTGATCTAAATGCACACTTATTATGCTAAAAGCAAAATTACTAAAGAAAAAAATAATAGATATAAACTTCTAGAGAATACAATCCCAATGTAATCTTTGGGACTGACTATTTTAAAAATAACTATAATGAAAGCTGCTTGTTTTCACCCTGCACAAAAACTCCTGTCTGTCCCAGAATCAGCACCACAGCATTACCAGAAGTGGTGTTGTGTACAAATAGAGCAAAAAGTGATGTAGCGCTTAAAAAGGAATAAATAAATAGTCTGATAAAATTAATAAATCATACTAAGCACATGGTCAGTACAACAAAACAACACACTCCTTAGTGTGTGAAAGGAGAAAATAGTGCGTAATGGAACTAGATATGTTAGATCTTAAACACATGTGAAACCACTGCACACAGTGCACATATAAAAAAGTCCAGTGATCCGTGTCACATTCCTTCCGCTCATGCAAAATCAATGGACTGTGTGTAATCCCACACACCCCGAAGTGCAATCCAGAACCGGCTGAAATGGCCTCTCACCTCCTATCTGCGACCCTGCAGGGCCACAGAGCATATAATATCACCACTGGATCAAGATAACCTTCCTCTTGGGTAGATGACTTGAAGATATATCCTCAGTACACTGATTCCACCTCTCCTATAATATCCTTAATGGTCAGATGAGCAGGATGGATCCCAACTCAGATCCCAATAGGATAAAAGAAGAAGACATCCTCCATAGTGTAAAACCGCTTTAATACTGCTTAAAAACTAAGTCAAATGCAAACTTACATCAGCAAGATGAAATACAGCTTGTTTCCATACCATGGGTGTAAACATGTGGCTGAAGGGTGTTCCAAGATGGCGCCGGCAGTCTGGAAGCAATGTTTATGATGGACTGGAGGGGGGATAGCCAATTCTTAGATGTGATGGCTGCATTTATTTTCCTTTTTAGGTTTTTTTTTTTTCACCCAATGATTCTGCCAGTAAGTCTGTTATTTATCAGCTGATAAATAACAGACTTACTGGCAGAATCATTGGGTGAAAAAAAAACCTAAAAAGGAAAATAAATGCAGCCATCACATCTAAGAATTGGCTATCCCCCCTCCAGTCCATCATAAACATTGCTGCCAGACTGCCGGCGCCATCTTGGAACATCCTTCAGCCACATGTTTACAGCCATGGTATGGGAACAAGCTGTATTTCATCTTGCTGATGTAAGTATGCATTTGACTTAGTTTTTAAGCAGTATTAAAGCGGTTTTACACTATGGAGGATGTCTTCTTCTTTTATCCTATTGGGATCTGAGTTGGGATCCATCCTGCTCATCTGACCATTAAGGATATTATAGGAGAGGTGGAATCAGTGTACTGGGGATATATCTTCAAGTCATCTACCCAAGAGGAAGGTTATCTTGATCCAGTGGTGATATTATATGCTCTGTGGCCCTGCAGGGTCGCAGATAGGAGGTGAGAGGCCATTTCAGCCGGTTCTGGATTACACTTCGGGGTGTGTGGGATTACACACAGTCCATTGATTTTGCATGAGCGGAAGGAATGTGACACGGATCACTGGACTTTTTTATATGTGCACTGTGTGCAGTGGTTTCACATGTGTTTAAGATCTCACATATCTAGTTCCATTACGCACTATTTTCTCCTTTCACATACTAAGGAGTGTGTTGTTTTGTTGTACTGACCATGTGCTTAGTATGATTTATTAATTTTATCAGACTATTTATTTATTCCTTTTTAAGCGCTACATCACTTTTTGCTCTATTTGTACACTTTATTAGATCTATTGGTACAGGATCAGATGTTAGCAGCTACAGGTGTATATTCACTGATTTAACATAAGAGTGCAAGTAGATTTTGTACATCAGAAGTGGTGTTGTGCTTCCACCCCTGGGCCAGAAGCACAATGTACCTAGAAATTTGTGTTCCCATCAACAGGTTAGCACAGCCTTTGCAAGTTAACAAATTAAGGAGTAGGGAGGTATCTCATAAAAAGACATGGTATGACAATTAAAATCTTATGTACAGAATACCTGTGATGTCCTCTCTAAAATAGCTGAATTGGAAGTAGAAGGGTATTTCTGGCAAATTGGAACAGATGTGAAGTCTATTTACATGTTGATTTCACATCATTGCCGAATACAAGCAGATGAATTCTTTTTGAATCTCTTCTTCCATGGAATCGGCCCACAAAATGAATTGATTTTAGAATTGTTGGAGTTTGCATTAAATAATAACTTCTTTCAGTTTTCAAGTAAATACTACTAACAGATACGGGGGACCTCAATGGACGCACCATGGGCCCTGGCCTACGTGTGCCTCTATTTGGGTATGTGTGAAGAACAGGATGTTTATACCTCATCAATGTACCAATGCCATGTACATACATGACTGAAGTACATTGTTGACATGTTTATCATATGGAGAGGAGATATCTACATCAATTTATAGGTTATCTAAATCAGAATGATAGGAATATCCACTTGACTTACTCCAGATATCAGATCTCCTATCTGTCGATTTCGGTTGAGCAGGGATCTTTAGTGACCCGTACTTTCCACAAGGAGACTGCTGCAAATACTTTATTACAGGCTGACAGCATTACCCAACATGGCTCAAATATGGAATACCGTTGGGTCAGTTTCTCTGCATAAAACAAAACTGTACTAAGGTCAGTGATTACAGAAAGGAGGAAAGAGATCTCTATTCTCAGTTTTGAGAATGAGAATAGACACACAGACAAAGAGCTGCCAGCTATGATAAGAAGAGCCTCCTTGGGAAAAAGAATTTTGAAGGAAAAATGAATACTCTCGGCCCTGTAAGGCTAATTACTCCTTTCAGTTCCCAATGAGATAAAGTAAGGGGGATACTCCAAAAGCACTGGGTTATCCTTACCAATTGTCCAGTACTCGCTAAAATTGTGGGTGAGTTCCCCCAAATGGTAGCTCGGAGGGCACAGAATCTTGGGGACATCTTAATTCCTTCTGAATTTGTTAAAGCACCAACCAGTGGTTTTGCTCTATGACTATTCGAGAACCAAGGGGATGTTCCTTTGTGGAGGATGCCAGATGTGCCAGTATGTAGAGCAGACCAATATGTTTGTGGATTCCATTAGGGATCTAATTAATTGTTAAACCACTGGAATTATATATATGATTACCTGTCCAATAAAATCTATTTTGGTAAAACCAAAAGACAGTTACAATCCAGACAGAGAAAGTTATGAGAGAGATTAAAGAAAGAAATCAAAAAAATCTAGAGAAGCCACTAGCCAAACACAAATTCCATGGGGGGAGTTTGGATGGTATGAAAATTAAAGGTAAATTAAAGGCTAAACTGTCTCAAACATGAGGTGACTTCAATACTGTCCTGCTTAGGAAAGAAAAATGGTGTATAAATAAGTTAAGGTCACCGGTCCCACTGGGTTTAAATACTAAGATGAACCTCCAGGTATTCTTAGAGGAATAAGATTATATGGTTGGTTTCACAGTTCTCCTGTTTAATTCTATAAAACATTCAATTAGCATTTGTCGAAATTAGACAACGGATTGGACAGTTTAATCTATGTACCCAATAGCCACTGGGATTTTGAAAATGCTTAATTATTATTATATAATTTACTATGATTATTACTTTTTTGAGAAGTCCTAAATATTGAAAAAAAAAAATCTATACAGAGATAACAAATTAAAATCTGTCAGAAAAAAATATGACAATGTCTCTTTAAGAAATGCACAGTGTGCAGCAATGGCTTTGATAGCTACCCTATATAAAGAGACACTACGTGAACTGAACTTTGTCCTGAAGAAGCTACACTTGTACTCAAGCGAAACGTTTTGACATCACAGTGCATCACATGACATCACTTCACCATGCCCCCAATGCCCGAACACCATGGTGGTGGACCACGAGTAATGAGAGTTGCAGCAAGTGGATGGTGTCACACAATAGGAGCTGCAATGCTGTGACTATCTGCCAAGTATTAGAGAGATGAAAGAGTGCCAAGTTCAGTAAGATCTATGCACTGACACGAGCAGTACATCTTTGAATTGGCCTGGAGAAACTTTGAGTATGGTATCATCTAACTCTAACTGATCTGTTGATGGAATAAGCATTGGGGACTGATGACCCTGCTCCCCAAGTGGACTTCTGTGGAACTAGGCTGAGCTATGGTAGGAGGTCAGAATGACAAGATGCAATTTATACTGCTAAATAATGCTCAGCTGCTTATAGAAATTGAACTGCTTTTGGTTTTCAGTATCTTCCATCCATTCTATTGTTTGGCTTGCTTAATTGCTCCTTTTACATTGGCTGCCTCTGCTGGTGCAATGTGATATTTGGCCATTCATTGGATATGTAGTTTGGCTATATTGTCCATAGCCAAGCTCTATTGGGATAGTGGTGATCCTACACAGTTTGGATGAATGCTACCTATTGAGTTTTCTTGGCAATTGCTATTGCTCATGAATGACTCTAATAATCACAGGGACCATTTTCTGCTGCCCTGTAGCTTTACCTGCTAATGCATATAGTCCAGGATGATATGAGAGCACTAATACAGATCAACCACATTGGTGGAATTCAGTGAAGAATATAGGTGTTCTCAATCCACAATATATTTACACCAATATAGGATGGATGTATTCTCCAGTATAGAGGGACTAGATAGTTAGGTAGCTGGTTTTGGGCCCTGGGGCATAAATATGTTGCATTACCAACTAGAAGAAAAATTCGGGTAGTTATAAAGCAGCTACTTGTCCGTGCTGGAACCAGTGCAGCATATATATTTGATTTGACATCTGGACATTCAATTGATGACATTGTTTTTAATGCATATTTTGGTGTTATGTGCACTATGGGTTATAGAGCACTGTGTGTTTATGAAGTACATGTAACTGTAGATTTTCTCATTTTGATACTAATAAAATTACATGTTTTTTTCTATAGGAAGTCTAGTTTGCTGCTCATGTAACCGCTTTAGCCCATCCAGGGGGGCTCTACCTGGTTGGTTGGTATTTTTTTCTTTCTTTGCAAATTAACAACCTACATCACCAACTCAACATCAAAAACTCAATGGAAAGGTTCAGCTGTGGTTCAGCAGCACACTGTGTCTAGAAATGTCCTTCACTTCCAACTTAGCACCACATCATCCCTGACTCAGCAGCAGGTTGTATTTGAAAAATTTAAGTCCACCATTTATGACTCAGCAGCACAGTCAGTAGCCCCATACTCACTATAACATCCTTAGAAATGTCCCAGAGCCTCTACCTCTGGCTCAGCAGCACTGTAGCTTGAAACACCACTATCCCCATTCTAGCAATATAGTATCCCTGGAAATATCTATTTTAAGCATATTATTGTCCTCCCCATCCCCAGCTCAGCAACAGAATTGGGTTGATTTAATAAAGGCAAACAGGCTTTGCAAGGGAATTTTCCTTTAGTTTAGTAAATAAGTTTAAACACTTGCAAAGTGAACAGTCTATTTGCCTTTAGTAAATCAGCCCCAATGTCTCTGAAAATCCCACCATCTTCATCACTAAACTAGCAGTGTAGTGTTTTTGGAAATACATAATTTTCCCTCATCTTTGTCTAAGCAGTGCAGTATACTTGGTATTATCCCTCTGCCTGTCCTTACTAAACTCTTTGAGGGCCACTTGGTGCTAAAATCCTTCCTGAATGTCTGTTCCTCACTCAAGAGAAGAAAAAACAAGCAGTAAATCAGCAGAACAATGATAATCTGCACACAGCAGTAACCAGGGCTTTTTTTCAGCAGGACCGTGGGGGAACGCAGTTCCGGCACCTCCAACACTGAATTTATGTAAAGGCAAGGATGTGCTGGGGTGTGCTGGAGGGTCTATTGATGCTGGCTGATAGGAGATCTGTAGTTGCCGCAAGGATCTAATATTGTGTCGGGGTCTATTGTTGCTGGTGGGGAATATATTATTGCTAGGGGGGACTTATGGTGCTAGGGGATCGGTTGTTGCTGGCAGGGATTTACTGCTGAGGGAGAGGTCTATTGATGCTGATTGTTGGAGGGTCTTGATACTAGCTAAAGGGAGATATGTTGTGGCAGCCTGGGGTTTATTGTTTCTGGGGTGGTATTTTGTGTGAGGGGTCTATTGTTGCTGGAGGGTCTATTATTGTGTTGAGGCATCTATTGTTGATGGGGTTTATTGATTCTGGTGGGGGGCTGTTGTTGCTGGCTGCAGGAAATCTATTTTACTGCTTTTCTTACTATCATTAACAAATTCCATACTCATAACTTAGCACTACAAAATATTACTTGGTTCTGAATTCTCTAAAAGAGGTGGTACTGGGAAGTGGGTAGCGGGTGGAACCAAGGGATGGTGCTCAGAGGTGGGTAGGGGGCAGAGACAAGGGGTGACTCAGAAGGAGGTAGTTCCTGCACCTATTCTGTGAGAATACTGCCATAGGCACTGGTTATTGAATAAATGTGACTTGCAGGTGATAATGGACTGTTCCTAAAAACTGGATAAGATTATATAACTGATTTAAAGTATAACTAAAAGAAAAACGCTTTTGAGTGGAGATGGATTAGAACACCAGTTTTTATTGCTACCTCTGCTCCCATTATGGGGATGATTCACCTTCTCTGTTTGTCCTGTTTATCATTATCTACAATAGAGAAAGAAAAAAAATCCCACATTTTGGGTAGTCCCCAGAACAGTAATAGAGGGGAAAGCTTCCAATGTGGGGGGACACTAATTCTGGTGACATGGGAGCCCCAATGGATTCCCTTAATTTGCATGTATTTCCTCTCACTTCCTTTTTTGACTATGGAACAGCATATGAAGGTAAATCTAGCCAATGGGACACAGATGGCAAACAAAAAACTGGCGGGAGTTATAACCCTTCAAAATGAAAAACAGTTTTGCCTATAGTTCTACTTAAGTTACAAAATGTTTAATTAGTTCCAAGTATATTGTAGGCCACACATTGACAATCTTTTTTTTTTTATTCATTTATTGTTCATATTTTTTTGTAACCATTCAGCCTAAAATGATTAGATATGTGCAATAGATTGGTCATACAGTAAAACAGGCCACACATGTTACAATCTATCTGTAAGGTGAGTGGTGCAAAGTGAGAAACCTGGATTAAGTGGACCTAAAGCGAAAACACATTTTGTCACTGAGCACTTTGGTAATCCAGAGAGTGAATCGTTTTTTGTTTTTTTTTTCATTTTAATTAGACCAAAACACTCCTTATTTAATCAGTAAAATAGCTGTTATAATGACAGATGCTGTATACAGTACATACATACATACTGTACATAAATACATTTATACACACATTGCAAAAACAATACATTTTTTTTGTATTATTATTAATAATAATAATAATAATAATAATAATAATAAAAAAAAGTTTTATTAATGCCCAAGGAAGGAGAAGCAGTAGACTGATAATCTCATAACTCTGTCATGCTGCTCTCCTTTTTTGTTACTATCTTGGAAGCACGTGCACGCTGCAGGACAACTGACTGACTCCTTGTGGTGCTTCTATCTCTCCCAGTGTGAGCTTTGCCATTAAGGGATTGAAGGAGACTGACATCAAATCCGATTTAGGAAAAAATACTAATTATTTTTTTAACGAAAACACATGCATGAATCTGTGTTTTTATCTACCTGAAGTTCAATTTTAACCACTTGCCCTCCAGAGGATTTACCTCTCTTCCTGACCAGGCCATTTTTTGTGTTACGGCGCTGCGTTACTTTACCTGACAATAAATAGAGCTTTCTTTTGGTGGTATTTGATCACCTCTGCAAGTTTTTATTTTTTGCGTGATAAACAAAAAATGTTTTTTGACTTTTTGCTATAAAACATATCCAATACAAAATTTTGTCATAAATTGTGGCCAAAATGTATTCTGCTACATGTCTTTGCTAAAAAAAAAAATCGCAATACGTGTAAATGAATTGGTTTACGTGAAGGTTATAGCTAGAGATGAGCGAATCGAAGTAGGCGAAGTGGAATTCGTTTCGAATATTAGGAAAATTTCGATTCGCGTCGAATCCGAAAATAAGCAGACTTCGGATGCGCGAATCGAAATTTTTCCTAAAATGGCGGCGACATGTGCGGCGACGGAGCGGGGATGTCTGGGAAGGCGCGCAGACAAGGCACGCTGACCCATAATGCATTCATTCATGACATGTGATCGCATTAGCCAATAAGCAGCCAGCCAGCCAGCACAGTGTAATGGTCGAGCTATAAATGGCGGCCATTTTAGAATTCTCCATTTGCCTCCAGTCATTCAACAGAGGCAGACCTGGCTGTATTCAGGGAGAGAGTTAGGGACAGAGAAACGTTACTTAGGGACACAGAAACGTTAGTTAGGGCCACAGAATCGTTACTTAGGGCCATAGAAACGTTACATAGGGCCACAGAAACGTTTACTTAGGGCCACAGAATCGCTAGTTAGGGCCACAGAAACGTTACTTAGGGACACAGAATTGTTACTCAGGGACAGACAGAATTGTTACTGAGGGATACAGAATTGTTACTGAGGGCCACAGAATCGTTACTTAGGGCCACAGAAACGTTACTTAGGGCCACAGAATTGTTACTTAGGGACAGACACAGAATTGTTACTGAGGGACACAGATTTGTTACTGAGGGCCACAGAATCGTTACTTAGGGCCACAGAATTGTTACTTAGGGACAGACACAGAATTGTTAGTGAGGGACACAGATTTGTTACTGAGGGCCACAGAATCGTTACTTAGGGCCACAGAAAAGTTACTTAGGGCCACAGAATTGTTACTTAGGGACAGACACAGAATTGTTACTGAGGGCCACAGAATCGTTACTTAGGGCCACAGAATTGTTACTTAGGGACAGACACAGAATTGTTAGTGAGGGACACAGATTTGTTACTGCGGGCCACAGAATCGTTACTTAGGGCCACAGAAACGTTACTTAGGGCCACAGAATTGTTACTTAGGGACAGACACAGAATTGTTATTGAGGGACACAGAATTGTTCCTGAGGGCCACAGAACCGTTACTTAGGGCCACAGAAACGTTACTTAGGGCCACAGAATTGTTACTTAAGGACAGACACAGAATTGTTACTGAGGGACACAGATTTGTTACTGAGGGCCACAGAAGCGTTACTTAGGGCCACAGAATTGTTACTTAGGGACAGACACAGAATTGTTATTGAGGGACACAGAATTGTTACTGAGGGCCACAGAACCGTTACTTAGGGCCACAGAAACGTTACTTAGGGCCACAGAATTGTTACTTAGGGACAGGCACAGAATTGTTATTGAGGGACACAGAATTGTTACTGAGGGCCACAGAACCGTTACTTAGGGCCACAGAACCGTTACTTAGGGCCACAGAAACGTTACTTAGGGCAACAGAAACGTTACTTAGGGCAACAGAAACGTTACTTAGGGACACAGAATTGTTACTCAGGGACAGACACAGAATTGTTACTCAGGGACAGACACAGAATTGTTACTCAGGGACACAGAATTGTTACTCAGGGACACAGAATTGTTACTCAGGGACAGACACAGAATTGTTACTCAGGGACAGACACAGAATTGTTACTGAGGGACACAGAATTGTTACTGAGGGCCACAGAACTGTTACTTAGGGCCACAGAAACGTTACTCAGGGACACAGAATTGTTACTCAGGGACAGACACAGAATTGTTACTGAGGGACACAGAATTGTTACTGAGGGACACAGAATTGTTACTGAGGGACACAGAATCGTTACTGAGGGCCACAGAATCGTTACTGAGGGCCACAGAACTGTTACTTAGGGCCACAGAAACATTACTCAGGGACACAGAATTGTTAATCAGGGACAGACACAGAATTGTTACTCAGGGACACAGAATTGTTACTGAGGGACACAGAATTGTTACTGAGGGCCACAGAATCGTTACTTAGGGCCACAGAAACGTTACTTAGGGCCACAGAAACGTTACTTAGGGCAACAGAAACGTTACTTAGGGCAATAGAAACGTTACTTAGGGACACAGAATTGTTACTCAGGGACAGACACAGAATTGTTACTCAGGGACAGACACAGAATTGTTACTCAGGGACACAGAATTGTTACTGAGGGACACAGAATTGTTACTGAGGGACACAGAATTGTTACTCAGGGACACAGAATTGTTACTCAGGGACAGACACAGAATTGTTACTCAGGGACAGACACAGAATTGTTACTGAGGGACACAGAGTTGTTACTGAGGGACACAGAACTGTTACTTAGGGCCACAGAAACGTTACTCAGGGACACAGAATTGTTACTCAGGGACAGACACAGAATTGTTACTCAGGGACACAGAATCGTTGAATTAAAGAGTATGTCAGACAACATGCAGAGGAGTGGCAGAGGAGGCAATGTTTTAGGAGCGAGCAGACGTGGCAGCAGAGGAAGGGGTCGAAGCAGCACTATTCGCAGCCAGAGGCCAGTGCTCCCGGTGTCATCCAGTACAGTGAGGAAGAGCTAACAGAGGGCGGTCAGGAACGGGGGGAGACATCCGCCTCTTCAGCAGCCAGGCGAAGAAGTAGTGGCAAGGAGAGTGGCTCGGTAGCCGGTCTAGAGACAGGTCTGTCTCCTGACCCACACGCAGCCGAGGGGGCTAGTAGTGAGGCGGAGACCCTAATTGATGATGATGAGGCTGATCGCACTTGGCAGCCTCGTCGTCATCAGGCTATTGCTTCCGCATCATCAGGAGAAGAGGGTGGCAGCTTGGCAGCGAGCAAAACAGTCGGTGGGTTGTCTCCATCGCCACACTCTGCCATGTGCCACTTTCAGGTCTCCTCACACACTGCTGGTGTGTTCCATTTTTTGTCATAGGGTGCTGGCAGATTACGGGCCTCCCATAGCTGCTGCCAGGCCCCTAATCTGCCATGGGCCCCTGTACCGCCTCCTCATGCTGCTGCCAGGTCCACAGTGTCTCATGCCATGTGCCACTTTCAGGTCTCCGCACACACTGCTGGTGTGTTCCATTTTTTGTCATAGGGTGCTGGCAGATTACGGGCCTCCCATAGCTGCTGCCAGGCCCCTAATCTGCCATGGGCCCCTATACCGCCTCCTCATGCTGCTGCGAAGTCCAGAGTCTCTCATGGGTCCCTGTACGGCCTCCCATTGCTGCTGTCTCCATCGCCACACTCTGCCATGTGCCACTTTCAGGTCTCCTCACACACTGCTGGTGTGTTCAATTTTTTTGACATAGGGTGCTGGCAGATTACGGGCCTCCCATAGCTGCTGCCAGGCCCCTAATCTGCCATGGGCCCCTATAGCGCCTCCTCATGCTGCTGCCAGGTCCAGGCGAACGTAGTCACACAGGGGAGGAACTTCTCAGTGTAATGAACAGAGAAATCGACAGATGGCTGTCTCCGCGCAAACTGAAAATCGGAACCATGTTGACCGACAACGGAAAGAACATGGTGTCTGCTCTGCGTCAAGGAAGGTTGTGCCATGCGCCATGCATGGCTCACGTGTTCAATCTGGTTGTCAAGCGGTTCCTAAAATCCACCATCCCACTGCAAGACATCCTTAAAATGTCACGTAAACCTTGCATGCATTTCAGCCATTCCTACACCGCAAAGCACACCCTCCTTGAGCTGCAGCGGCAGAACGGAATTCCACAGCATCGCCTGATCTGCGACGTTGCAACAAGGTGGAATTCAACCCTACACATGGTAGACCGCCTTTACGAACAGCGAAAGGCCATCACCGATTTCATGATGTTACAAGCGGATAAAGGTACTCCCCTGTGTAACTTCGATGTCAGCCATTGGCAGCTCATGCGTGACACCTGCCGCTTGCTCAGGCCCTTTGAGGAGGCCACGCTATTCGTGAGTCGGCAGGACTATGGGATGAACGACATCATTCCTCTGTTGCACGTCCTGGAACAAATGCTGTTAACAATGGCTGGTCAGGGTGCGGTAGACGTGGCGCACAGATCTCAACGCCACATGACCCCTGTGGGGGCAGGACAGGAAGAAGAGGAGGAGGTAGAGCAGGACATTTGTGCTCAGGAATTATTGAGTGAAATGGGTGGTTTTTCCACTCAGCGGACAGGAGTGGAGGAGCAGGAGCATCTGGTAGAGGAGGAGGAGACAGAGGACCCAGACGCACCGTGGCAGTATGCTGTGGAGATGGAGTCAGGGAGTCCCTCGCATTCCTTGGCACAAATGGCCCATAGCATGCTCGGTTGCTTGCGTAGCGACAGCCGAATAAGAACCATCAGACAGAGGGATGACTTTTGGCTGTCCACCTTGTTGGACCCTCGCTACCGTTCAAAAATGGTGGCCTTTTTCACACCTGCTGAGAGGGAGGCCAAAATAACGTACTATAAAAACCACCTATGTAGTCAGTTGGTCTCTGCCTTTGTGCGCCAACGTCCATCCTCAGACACTGTGGGCCCTGTGCGCTCGCGTTCCGCTGCCATGGCAGCAAAGGAGGGGTGGGGTGGTAGGAGCAGTGGCAGCTCCACCAGCAGCGGCTGACTCAGTCTGCAGTTGATGATGAGTAGCTTTCTTCACCAGCGCAGTGAGGAAACTAGTAACCAGCCGCAGCGGCAGCAGCATCAGGTGGACCTGGAACAGGACCTCAAACAACAGGCTTGGGCCTACTTGGACAGCACCCTGCCAACCGAGGTAGACAATCCCCTTGACTACTGGGCAACGAAACTTGACCTTTGGCCCCAACTAGCTGAATTTGCCCTTGAAAGGCTGTCATGCCCGGCCAGTAGCGTGGCATCGGAGCGCGTGTTTAGTGCGGCAGGAGGTATTGTAACTCCGCGGAGGACACGACTGTCCACCCAAAGTGTGGAGAGACTCACGTTTGTGAAAATGAATCAGGCGTGGATTAGTCTGGATTTCAAACCACCAGTTCCTGACACAACTGACTAAATCCGCCATGAATCATGCCCCAAACATGTGCCACTTTCAGGTCTCCTCACACTGCTGGTGTGTTCCATTTTTTGTCATAGGGTGCTGGCAGATTACGGGCCTCCTATAGCTGCTGCCAGGCCCCTAATCTGCCATGGGCCCCTGTACCGCCTCCTCATGCTGCTGCCAGGTCCACAGTGTCTCATGCCGTGTGCCACTTTCAGGTCTCCTCACACTGCTGGTGTGTTGAATTTTTTGACATAGGGTGCTGGCAGATTACGGGCCTCCCATAGCTGCTGCCAGGCCCCTAATCTGCCATGGGCCCCTATACCACCTCCTCATGCTGCTGCCAAGTCCAGAGTCTGTCATGGGTCCCTGTACGGCCTCCCATTGCTGCTGTCTCCATCGCCACACTCTGCCATGTGCCACTTTCAGGTCTCCTCACACTGCTGGTGTGTTGAATTTTTTGACATAGGGTGCTGGCAGATTACGGGCCTCCCATAGCTGCTGCCAGGCCCCTAATCTGCCATGGGCCCCTATAGCGCCTCCTCATGCTGCTGCCAAGTCCACAGTGTCTCATGCCATGTGCCACTTTCAGGTCTCCTCACACTGCTGGTGTGTTGAATTTTTTGACATAGGGTGCTGGCAGATTACGGGCCTCCCATAGCTGCTGCCAGGCCCCTAATCTGCCATGGGCCCCTATACCACCTCCTCATGCTGCTGCCAAGTCCAGAGTCTGTCATGGGTCCCTGTACGGCCTCCCATTGCTGCTGTCTCCATCGCCACACTCTGCCATGTGCCACTTTCAGGTCTCCTCACACTGCTGGTGTGTTGAATTTTTTGACATAGGGTGCTGGCAGATTACGGGCCTCCCATAGCTGCTGCCAGGCCCCTAATCTGCCATGGGCCCCTATACCACCTCCTCATGCTGCTGCCAAGTCCAGAGTCTGTCATGGGTCCCTGTACGGCCTCCCATTGCTGCTGTCTCCATCGCCACACTCTGCCATGTGCCACTTTCAGGTCTCCTCACACTGCTGGTGTGTTGAATTTTTTGACATAGGGTGCTGGCAGATTACGGGCCTCCCATAGCTGCTGCCAGGCCCCTAATCTGCCATGGGCCCCTATAGCGCCTCCTCATGCTGCTGCCAAGTCCAGAGTCTGTCATGGGTCCCTGTACGGCCTCCCATTGCTGCTGTCTCCATCGCCACACTCTGCCATGTGCCACTTTCAGGTCTCCTCACACTGCTGGTGTGTTGAATTTTTTGACATAGGGTGCTGGCAGATTACGGGCCTCCCATAGCTGCTGCCAGGCCCCTAATCTGCCATGGGCCCCTATACCACCTCCTCATGCTGCTGCCAAGTCCAGAGTCTGTCATGGGTCCCTGTACGGCCTCCCATTGCTGCTGTCTCCATCGCCACACTCTGCCATGTGCCACTTTCAGGTCTCCTCACACTGCTGGTGTGTTGAATTTTTTGACATAGGGTGCTGGCAGATTACGGGCCTCCCATAGCTGCTGCCAGGCCCCTAATCTGCCATGGGCCCCTATAGCGCCTCCTCATGCTGCTGCCAAGTCCACAGTGTCTCATGCCATGTGCCACTTTCAGGTCTCCTCACACTGCTGGTGTGTTGAATTTTTTGACATAGGGTGCTGGCAGATTACGGGCCTCCCATAGCTGCTGCCAGGCCCCTAATCTGCCATGGGCCCCTATACCACCTCCTCATGCTGCTGCCAAGTCCAGAGTCTGTCATGGGTCCCTGTACGGCCTCCCATTGCTGCTGTCTCCATCGCCACACTCTGCCATGTGCCACTTTCAGGTCTCCTCACACTGCTGGTGTGTTGAATTTTTTGACATAGGGTGCTGGCAGATTACGGGCCTCCCATAGCTGCTGCCAGGCCCCTAATCTGCCATGGGCCCCTATACCGCCTCCTCATGCTGCTGCCAAGTCCAGAGTCTGTCATGGGTCCCTGTACGGCCTCCCATTGCTGCTGTCTCCATCGCCACACTCTGCCATGTGCCACTTTCAGGTCTCCTCACACTGCTGGTGTGTTGAATTTTTTGACATTGGGTGCTGGCAGATTACGGGCCTACCATGGCTGCTGCCAGGCCCCTAATCTGCCATGGGCCCCTGTACCGCCTCCTCATGCTGCTGCCAGGTCCACAGTGTCTCATGCCATGTGCCACTTTCAGGTCTCCTCACACTGCTGGTGTGTTCAATTATTTGACATAGGGTGCTGGCAGATTACGGGCCTCCTATAGCTGCTGCCAGGCCCCTAATCTGCCATGGGCCCCTATACCGCCTCCTCATGCTGCTGCCAGGTCCAGAGTCTCTCATGGGTCCCTGTACGGCCTCCCATTGCTGCTGTCTCCATCGCCACACTCTGCCATGTGCCACTTTCAGGTCTCCTCACACTGCTGGTTGTTGAATTTTTTGACATTGGGTGCTGGCAGATTACGGGCCTCCCATAGCTGCTGCCAGGCCCCTAATCTGCCATGGGCCCCTGTACCGCCTCCTCATGCTGCTGCCAGGTCCACAGTGTCTCATGCCATGTGCCACTTTCAGGTCTCCTCACACTGCTGGTGTGTTGAATTTTTTGACATAGGGTGCTGGCAGATTACGGGCCTCCCATAGCTGCTGCCAGGCCCCTAATCTGCCATGGGCCCCTATACCACCTCCTCATGCTGCTGCCAAGTCCAGAGTCTGTCATGGGTCCCTGTACGGCCTCCCATTGCTGCTGTCTCCATCGCCACACTCTGCCATGTGCCACTTTCAGGTCTCCTCACACTGCTGGTGTGTTGAATTTTTTGACATAGGGTGCTGGCAGATTACGGGCCTCCCATAGCTGCTGCCAGGCCCCTAATCTGCCATGGGCCCCTATACCGCCTCCTCATGCTGCTGCCAAGTCCAGAGTCTGTCATGGGTCCCTGTACGGCCTCCCATTGCTGCTGTCTCCATCGCCACACTCTGCCATGTGCCACTTTCAGGTCTCCTCACACTGCTGGTGTGTTGAATTTTTTGACATTGGGTGCTGGCAGATTACGGGCCTACCATGGCTGCTGCCAGGCCCCTAATCTGCCATGGGCCCCTGTACCGCCTCCTCATGCTGCTGCCAGGTCCACAGTGTCTCATGCCATGTGCCACTTTCAGGTCTCCTCACACTGCTGGTGTGTTCAATTATTTGACATAGGGTGCTGGCAGATTACGGGCCTCCTATAGCTGCTGCCAGGCCCCTAATCTGCCATGGGCCCCTATACCGCCTCCTCATGCTGCTGCCAGGTCCAGAGTCTCTCATGGGTCCCTGTACGGCCTCCCATTGCTGCTGTCTCCATCGCCACACTCTGCCATGTGCCACTTTCAGGTCTCCTCACACACTGCTGGTGTGTTGAATTTTTTGACATAGGGTGCTGGCAGATTACGGGCCTCCCATTGCTGCTGCCAGGCCCGTAATCTGCCATGGGCCCCCGTACCGACTCCTCATGCTGTGACGTTGCAACAAGGTGGAATTCAACCCTACATATGTTAGACCGCCTTTACGAACAGCAAAAGGCCATCACAGATTTCCTGATGTTAAAAGCGGATAAAGGTACTCCCTGTGTAACTTAGATGTCAGCCATTGGCAGCTCATGCGTGACACCTGCGCTTGCTCAGGCCCTTTGAGGAGGCCACGCTATTCGTGAGTCGGCAGGACTATGGGATGAACGACGTCATTCCTCTGTTGCACGTCCTGGAACAAATGCTGTTAACAATGGCTGGTCAGGGTGCGGTAGACGTGGCGCACAGATCTCAACGCCACATGACCCCTGTGGGGGCAGGGCAGGAAGAAGAGGAGGAGGTAGAGGAGGACATTGGTGCTCAGGAATTATTGAGTGAAATGGGTGGTTTTTCCACTCAGCGGACAGGAGTGGAGGAGCAGGAGCATCTGGTAGAGGAGGAGGAAGAGGAGACAGAGGACCCAGACGCACCGTGGCAGTATGCTGTGGAGATGGAGGCAGGGAGTCCCTCGCATTCCTTGGCACAAATGGCCCATAGCATGCTCGCTTGCTTGCGTACCGACAGCCGAATAAGAACCATCAGACAGAGGGATGACTTTTGGCTGTCCACCTTGTTGGACCCTCGCTACCGTTCAAAAATGGTGGCCTTTTTCACACCTGCTGAGAGGGAGGCCAAAATAACGTACTATAAAAACCACCTATGTAGTCAGTTGGTCTCTGCCTTTGTGCGCCAACGTCCATCCTCAGACACTGTGGGCCCTGTGCGCTCGCATTCCGCTGCCATGGCAGCAAAGGAGGGGTGGGGTGGTAGGAGCAGTGGCAGCTCCACCAGCAGCGGCTGACTCAGTCTGCAGTTGATGATGAGTAGCTTTCTTCACCAGCGCAGTGAGGAAACTAGTAACCAGCCGCAGCGGCAGCAGCATCAGGTGGACCTGGAGCAGGACCTCAAACAACAGGCTTGGGCCTACTTGGACAGCACCCTGCCAACCGAGGTAGACAATCCCCTTGACTACTGGGCAACGAAACTTGACCTTTGGCCCCAACTAGCTGAATTTGCCCTTGAAAGGCTGTCATGCCCGGCCAGTAGCGTGGCATCGGAGCGCGTGTTTAGTGCGGCAGGAGGTATTGTAACTCCGCGGAGGACACGACTGTCCACCCAAAGTGTGGAGAGACTCACGTTTGTGAAAATGAATCAGGCGTGGATTAGTCTGGATTTCAAACCACCAGTTCCTGACACAACTGACTAAATCCGCCATGAATCATGCCCCAAACATGTGCCACTTTCAGGTCTCCTCACACTGCTGGTGTGTTCCATTTTTTGTCATAGGGTGCTGGCAGATTACGGGCCTCCTATAGCTGCTGCCAGGCCCCTAATCTGCCATGGGCCCCTGTACCGCCTCCTCATGCTGCTGCCAGGTCCACAGTGTCTCATGCCGTGTGCCACTTTCAGGTCTCCTCACACTGCTGGTGTGTTGAATTTTTTGACATAGGGTGCTGGCAGATTACGGGCCTCCCATAGCTGCTGCCAGGCCCCTAATCTGCCATGGGCCCCTATACCGCCTCCTCATGCTGCTGCCAGGTCCAGAGTCTGTCATGGGTCCCTGTACGGCCTCCCATTGCTGCTGTCTCCATCGCCACACTCTGCCATGTGCCATTTTCAGGTCTCCTCACACACTGCTGGTGTGTTGAATTTTTTGGCATAGGGTGCTGGCAGATTACGGGCCTCCCATTGCTGCTGCCAGGCCCGTAATCTGCCATGGGCCCCCGTACCGACTCCTCATGCTGTGACGTTGCAACAAGGTGGAATTCAACCCTACATATGTTAGACCGCCTTTACGAACAGCAAAAGGCCATCACAGATTTCCTGATGTTAAAAGCGGATAAAGGTACTCCCTGTGTAACTTAGATGTCAGCCATTGGCAGCTCATGCGTGACACCTGCGCTTGCTCAGGCCCTTTGAGGAGGCCACGCTATTCGTGAGTCGGCAGGACTATGGGATGAACGACGTCATTCCTCTGTTGCACGTCCTGGAACAAATGCTGTTAACAATGGCTGGTCAGGGTGCGGTAGACGTGGCGCACAGATCTCAACGCCACATGACCCCTGTGGGGGCAGGACAGGAAGAAGAGGAGGAGGTAGAGGAGGACATTGGTGCTCAGGAATTATTGAGTGAAATGGGTGGTTTTTCCACTCAGCGGACAGGAGTGGAGGAGCAGGAGCATCTGGTAGAGGAGGAGGAAGAGGAGACAGAGGACCCAGACGCACCGTGGCAGTATGCTGTGGAGATGGAGGCAGGGAGTCCCTCGCATTCCTTGGCACAAATGGCCCATAGCATGCTCGCTTGCTTGCGTACCGACAGCCGAATAATAACCATCAGACAGAGGGATGACTTTTGGCTGTCCACCTTGTTGGACCCTCGCTACCGTTCAAAAATGGTGGCCTTTTTCACACCTGCTGAGAGGGAGGCCAAAATAACGTACTATAAAAACCACCTATGTAGTCAGCTGGTCTCTGCCTGTCTGCGCCAACGTCCATCCTCAGACACTGTGGGCCCTGTGCGCTCGCGTTCCGCTGCCATGGCAGCATGGGAGGGGTGGGGTGGTAGGAGCAGTGGCAGCTCCACCAGCAGCAGCTGCCTCAGTCTGCAGTCGATGATGAGTAGCTTTCTTCACCAGCGCAGTGAGGAAACTACTAACCAGCCGCAGCAGCAGCAGCAGCAGCATCAGGTGGACCTGGAGCAGGACCTCAAACAACAGGCTTAGGCCTACTTGGACAGCACCCTGCCAACCGAGGTAGACAATCCCCTTGACTACTCTGCAACGAAACTTGACCTTTGGCCCCAACTAGCTGAATTTGCCCTTGAAAGGCTGTCATGCCCGGCCAGTAGCGTGGCATCGGAGCGCGTGTTTAGTGCGGCAGGAGGTTTTGCAACTCCGCGGAGGACACGACTGTCCACCCAAAGTGTGGAGAGACTCACGTTTGTGAAAATGAATCAGGCGTGGATTAGTCTGGATTTCAAACCACCAGTTCCTGACACAACTGACTAAATCCGCCATGAATCATGCCCCAAACATGTGCCACTTTCAGGTCTCCTCACACTGCTGGTGTGTTCCATTTTTTGTCATAGGGTGCTGGCAGATTACGGGCCTCCCATAGCTGCTGCCAGGCCCCTAATCTGCCATGGGCCCCTATACCGCCTCCTCATGCTGCTGCCAAGTCCAGAGTCTGTCATGGGTCCCTGTACGGCCTCCCATTGCTGCTGTCTCCATCGCCACACTCTGCCATGTGCCACTTTCAGGTCTCCTCACACTGCTGGTGGGTTCCATTTTTTGTCATAGGGTGCTGGCAGATTACGGGCCTCCCATAGCTGCTGCCAGGCCCCTAATCTGCCATGGGCCCCTATACCGCCTCCTCATGCTGCTGTCAGGTCCAGAGTCTCTCATGGGTCCCTGTACGGCCTCCCATTGCTGCTGTCTCCATCGCCACACTCTGCCATGTGCCACTTTCAGGTCTCCTCACACTGCTGGTGGGTTCCATTTTTTGTCATAGGGTGCTGGCAGATTACGGGCCTCCCATAGCTGCTGCCAGGCCCCTAATCTGCCATGGGCCCCCGTACCGACTCCTCATGCTGCTGCCAGGCCCGTAATCTGTCATGGGCCCCTGTTGTCGCTTGTTGGCATATTCCGCTCGTTCAGATGCTCCTTCTCCTGCTACTCCTCTTCACGGATTCCGTCAGCAGTCTTTCTTGGAATCCGTTTCCAAGAGACAACAGTTTGCGAGCACGCACCCGACGGTGCAGAAGCTGAACGTCCTCCTGTCCAAGTTGCTGCTGCCAGGCTCGTAATCTGTCATGCGCCCCTGTACCGCCTCCTCATGCTGCTGCCAGGTCCAGAGTGTGTCATGGGTCCCTGTACGGCCTCCCATTGCTGCTGCCAGGCCCGTAATCTGCCATGGGCCCCCGTACCAACTCCTCATGCTGCTGCCAGGCCCGTAATCTGTCATGGGCCCCTGTACCGCCTCCTCATGCTGCTGCCAGGTCCAGAGTGTGTCATGGGTCCCTGTACGGCCTCCCATTGCTGCTGTCTCCATCGCCACACTCTGCCATGTGCCACTTTCAGGTCTCCTCACACTGCTGGTGGTTTCCATTTTTGTCATAGGGTGCTGTATGGCCTCCCATTGCTGCTGCCTCCACCGCCACACTGTGGCTCCACACTCTGGTTTTGGCCCCGTGACTGCCCAAATGAGTGAAGTGTGTGGTGATTCTAAGATCGACGGCACTCATCTGCATGTCATACTGACTGATAGTATTATTTCTCTTCCCCAGCAGACTCCAAGGGCATTTAAATTAAAGGTACAGTGTTCTGCACTAATATAAAGTCTCTCTGAAGCTTAGAAACACCCTTTTATAAGTTAAATTCGCAGCGAATATATTCGACTCGAATCAAAATTTTTCCACGAATTCGCCGAATCAGTCGAATCGAATTTTTGAATACTTCGCTCATCTCTAGTTATAGCGTTTACTAATGGCGGTATAGATACTTAAATTTTTTTTAATAATAGTAATGGCGGAGATCAGCGATTTATAGTGGGACTGCGGGACTGCAGCGGGCATTCTGACACTGGGGGGGAACTGACTAACTGCCACTGACATCTCAATGACACTAATACAGTGATCAGTGCTAATAAAAAGCACTGACACTGTACTAATGACACTGGGCAGGAAGGGGTTAACATCTGGGGCGATCAAAGGGTTAATTGTGTGCTGTGTGCTTTTTTTACTAGGGAGACATACTGTACAGAGAAATACAAAGCAGCATGTCCATGCTGACAGGTTGTTTACATACAGGTCTCTCCCCTGTCAGCTCTCCCCAATGATCGGTGGGTACCAGCGGGGAATTGCTGGCCAGGACCCGGTGATTTACATCTCTAGCCACCAATGGCAGTGCTGGTAGGGCGGCGCATGCCCCCTACCCGGGAATGCAAATCACGTATATATACATGATTTTGCGCAGTCCTGTCGCCCTGTAGCATCATCCCCCTCAAGTAGTACAGTGTCACTATGGTGACACTGTACTGCTAGGGTGACAGTATGTTAAAAAAAAAAACATAAATAATAATATAAAAAAAAAAATGTAAAAAAAAAATTTTGAAAAATTTTAATTTTTGGTTATAAACTAATTTGGGTTATTATCTTTTTACTAAAAAGATAACTGAATAAATGTTGGCCAAGATTTATGAAGAAAGATTATTTATTAATATAAGAAAAATATGTTTTTTAAAAATTTTTGGATTTTTTCATTTATATAGCAAAAAATAAAAATCCCAGTGGTGAATAAATACCACCAAAATAAAGTTTTATCTGTCTCAAAAAAATGCGAAAAAATTCATATGGGTACAGTGTTGCATGACTGCGCAATTGTCATTCAAAGTGTGATAGGATACAGATAGCCTGAAAATTGGCCTGGACAGGTCAGGGTTAAAGTGTGCTGACTTGAAGTGGTTAAACATTTAAAGTGGTTCTAAAGGCTAAAGGTTTTTTACCATCATGTATTCCATGCATGAAGGTAAAAAATCCTCTGTGTGCAGCCGCCCCCCCCCCCCCCCAATCCTTACCTGAGCCCTCTCCAATCCAGTGATGTTTACAATAGTCTCGGTTCTATGGGGAGTCTCCCTCCTCATTGGCTGAAACAGCAACAGGAGCCCATTGGCCCCCCTATTCATTCTTTATTGAACTGTATTGTAATTGTACTGTCCCCCTATATATTGTAAAGCGCTGCATAAACTGTTGGTGCTATATAAATCCTGTATTATAATAATTGGCTCCCACTGCTATCAATCACAGCCAGTGAGATAATGGGGAGAGAGCGGGTGGGCGGGACCAAGCCGCTGCTCTGTGTGTCTTATGGACACATAGAGCAGCAGCTTGGGAGCGAGCACATAGCTGTGCCCCCAGGGCAAGAAGCTTTCCCTGGGGGCACTGACCGAGGGGGGAGGACCCAGAGTGCTGGTGGGGGACCTGAAAAAAAGAGGATGCTGTGTGAAAAATTACTGCACAGAGCAGGTAGGTATGCCATGCTTGTTATTTTATATATAAAAAAAAAAACTTTAGTATCACTTTAAGCTCTGGAAGATTTTACTCCCTTCATGACTAGAGCATTTTTTTTTGCTTTTCAGCATTGTGCTACTTTAACTAACAATTGCGTGGTCATGAAACACTGTACCCAAATGAAATGTATAATTTTTTTTCACACAAAAAGAGCTTTCTTTGGTGGTATTTAATCACCACTGGGATTTTTATTTTTTATTACATAAAATGGAAATAAAACAAAAAATGTAATTTAAAAGAAACAATAGTTTTTACTTTCTGCTATAAAACATATCCAAAAAAAATTAAAAAAAATCCTTCATAAATTTAAGGTAAAATGTATTCTGCTACATGTGTTTGGTAAAAAAAATCCCAATAAGTGTATATTGATTGGTTTACATGAAGGTTATAGCGTCTACAAATTATGGTATCTGTACTGGATAGGGAGGCGGGCTACCTGACACTGGGTGGGAACTGAGTAACTGCCATTGACATCTCCAGTGACACTAATATAGTGTTTAATGATAACACTATACACCGGCGCTGTACTAATGACACTGGCTGGGAAAGAGTTACTATCTAAGGGAAATCAAATGGTTAACTGTGTGCCTAACAATGTGTAATGTGTGCTGTTTTTACTAATAGATGTGCCTCTGTTTTCTCCCTGCTTTGCTTTGCAGGGAGAAAACACAGCCATATCACTACTCTGTGTACAGAGCCCTGTGTTGTTTTTTTTTCAATAATCTTTTTTTTCTGATTAATCTACTCTCAGTACCCCGTAATGAAAAAGTGATAACAACATTTTAGAAATGTTTGCAAATTTATGAAAAAATTAGAAACTTAAATATCACAATGCTATGAGTATTCAGGCCCTTTGCAACAACACTTGGAATTTAGCTCAGATGCCTCCCATGATCATTTCTGAGATGTTTCCACACCTTGATCAGAGTCCACCTGTGGTAAATTAAATTGATTGGACATGATTTGGAAAGGCAAACACCTCTCTATTAAAGGCCTAACAACTGACAACTGCCTGCAGAGATCAGAGACAGGATTATTGCAAGACACAGATCTGGAGAAGGCTACAAAAAAAAATATGTTGCACTGAAGGTTCCCAGAAGCGCAGTGACCTCTATCATTCTCAAATGGAAGAAGTTTGGTGCAAACAGGACTCTTCCAAGAGCTGGTCGCCCAGCCAAACTGAGCAATCGGGGGAGAAGGGCCTTAGTAAGAGAGGTGACCAAGAACCCGATGGTCACTTTGACTGATCTCCAGAGATTCTGTGTGGAGATGGGGCAATGTTCCAGAAGGAAAACCATCACTGTAGCCCTTCACCAATCTGGGCTTTATGGCAGAGTGGCTAGACGGAAGCTTCTCCTCAGTGCAAAACACATGAAAGCCCACTTGGTGTTGGCAAAAAAAAGCCTGAAGAACTCTCAGACTGAGGAATAGGATTCTCTGGTCTGGTGAAACCAAGATTGAACTATCTTGCCTTAATTCTAAATGTTATGTCTGGAGAAAGCCAGGCATTGCTCATCACCTGCCGAATACTATCCCAACAGTAAAGCATGGTGGTGGCAGCATCATGCTGTGGTGGTGTTTTTCAGCAGCAGGGACTGGGAGATTGCTCAGGGTATAGGGAAAAGCTGAATGTAGCATATCCTCAATGAAAACCTGTTTCACAGCACTCAGGACCTCAGACTGGGCCAAAGGTTCACTTTCCAACTTGACAACAATCCTAAGCACATGGGCAAGCCAACACAGGAGTTGCTTAGTGACAACTCTGTGAAGAGTGGTCCAAACTGTCTGAGTCCTGACTTGAATCCTATTGAACATCTCTGGAAAGACCTGAAAATGGCTGTCCACCGACAGTCCCATCCAACCTGACTGAGCTTGAGAGAATTTGCAAGGAAAAATGACAGAAAATCCCCCAATCTGGTGTGCAAATCTAGTCGTGCCATACCCAAAAAGGGCTGTAATTGCTGCCAAAGGTGGTTTAACAAAGTAATGAGTAAAGGGTCTGAATACTTAAGCACGTGATATTTCATTTTTTTTTCTTTGTAATAAATTCACAGACGTTTCTAAAATTCTGTTTTCACTTTGTCATTATGGGGTGCTGAGTGTAGATTAATGAATTCAAACAACTGTAGTATCAGGCTGCAACATAACAAAATGGAAAAAAGTGAAGGGGGTCTAAATACTATATGAATGCACTGTATATATACCAATATACAAAAAAACAAATATTATATTCCCAAACTGTAAACAAATAAAAAATAAGGTTACTTTGTAATACAGCCCATGGCACCCCTTAAAGACCATGGCAGCCACTGATTTATAGCTAATAGAATCCTCCCATTCAGTGACTGTAGCAAACCACTGAGCTACTTGCCACCCACCCACAGCTTGTGTTAAACATTATCACTGTCCATAGTCAGGGATGACCAAGTGAAGGGAGAATGGTTCTAAAAACCATATTTGTTTTCCAAATAAACCAATTAAACATGTTTGAGTGCACACTTGTAGATTATACCATGCCATGTAGTAATCATGACATTATTACCTTGTTTTTATTAGTTGTACACTGTAATTGGTTAAGAATTTAGATTTTATCAATTGTGATTGCTTAAGAATGGATGGTACTTGTTTCCTTTTAGGGTTTATAATAGGGGCAATGCCCAAATCTTCTGTTTAGCCTCATGACAGGTTTACTGTAGAGGTAAGTGTCTGCCTGACGTCATCCATGCTAAATGCCAAAATAGTCAAACAAGCTTTTTGACTTCTCAAGAATATTCAACTGTAGCTACAATTATATTTACTTATGCAGCTATTTAAATAAATGCTTGCCCTAATACTTTGTGTCTCAGTCGATTCATCTTTTTACTGATTGGTAAGAATCTTAAATCTACACATAACATCAAGTAATAATCACCTAATTACGTTTGCACTAACCACCTTCTCACACACTTACACACTTGCTGTCTTTAACAAAAAAGTCCTGGCCATGGCTTGCTCATTTTTTGCATACATACTCCATTTGTTCTTATGGCTGGTCCATACTTATGGTGGTCACAGCTATCCAAAGGTACAAGGAAACACTCTATGGGACTAGCAAAAAAGTTTTATGGGACATTGTGGTGAAGTTTTATTTAAATAGTGTGGTGGCTTTGGGATGGAGGTAAGTTCACGCAGTATGTTAGGAGGTGAAGGACAAAAATAATGAGTGCACTTTTGGTGCAAGCGACCTCATTCTTTATGTTGCTATGGATTACTTCATACCCTGCTCTTTGCATTATCATGGACAACTAAAACGCACACAGAACTTCACTCGTCTCAGAGAATTGTGGCTAAGCCCTGAATGGGGGAGTAGATTGTGCACCAATGTCAGGCTGGTCTAACTGATATCCACAGGGATATTCGCTGCTTGAAGGCACACTAAAAAGCACTATTTCTCTGTCTATGGATCACTTAAAAATGTCAGGGAATATGAAATGGAGGTTGGTGGTTGCATAATATGTGCAATACATTGGGGTGCATTACTGGCCAGCACTTCAGAGGAAAAGGACTTGGGGGTACTTATTTCAGATGATTGAGAAATGAGTAAACAGAGTGGCCAGGCAGTGGGGAAAGCAAATATAATTCTAGGATGTATCACTGGGGTCACCAGCAGGAGGAAGGAGGTCCTGATTCCTCTATATTGATCTTTAAGTAGACCTCATTTAGAATACGGTGTCCAGTTCTGGAGACCTCACTTACAAAAAGATATTGATAAGATAGAATGAGTCCAGAGATGGGTAACAAAAATGGTGAAAGGTCTGGAGGATAAAACATATCAAGAGTGACTTCAGGAACTTAACTGGTACAGTCTGGAGGAAAAAAGGGAAAGGGGAGACATGACTAAAACTTTAACATCTAGGAGGTGAATAAGGTTCAGGAGCGCAGTATTTTCAACATGAAACCAAAATCAAGAACACGGAGACATGACCTTAAATGGAGAAAAGTTCAAAACTAATCTCAGAAAGTACTATTTTACAGAAAGAGTAGTTGATGCTTGGAATAAACTTTCAGCAGAGGTAGTGAGCCAGTCAACAGTAAATAGTCTCAAACATGCTTGGGACAAGCATAGATCTATACTAAGACAAAAAAAGTTAACAAAGAAAACCACAACAAAAAACAAACAAACCAAACAAAAGCAAAGCAAAAAAAGGGGCAGGCTCCATGGACCACTCTGTCTTTTTCTGCCATCGCTTTTCTATGTTTCTATTTATGTTTCATTTGCATTCTTATCATCATCAGCTGCTGGGAGTAAGGATAAAACATATTTTCATGGAAACCACTGTGACTTGGGCTCCTGGAGGTGCCTGGGGGCCAGCCTCCTTGCCACCGATTATGGACCCAGGACTAAGGAGACCCCCATCTTGGGGTTACAAAGAACCTTTTCCCCAATAGGATTATATCGCTTCCCTGGGTACCTGGCTGGTCATGAATTATACCAGCTACTCTTTCCATGCAATTAGGGCTGAAGGGACTGTTACCCCTTGGCATACTGTGCATAGCGGAACTATTATCCTGGAGTGATGTGTTATGTGCATGGGGGTGAATTCCAGCATATGTGGGGTTAAGAATTTTCTATTTTCTGTTACAGGTTTCCTGGCATAAACTTTTGGGTATTAGGTCTAGTTAAGCTCTCACTTTATTTAATCACCTCCAGAGTCCAGAGTGCTAGGTACCAGGAAGGAATCCATTGTTTTCTTGTGTTTGATTGTTTATTTGTTTATGTAATGTAATTTTCTCCTGAGACTGGTAAATATGGACCATACCTGCCTAGGGGTATTTTTTGTATATAAATGTTGTGCTGTTTGTTAATAAAAAGTCATTCCTTGTTTTACTCAAACATTGGTTCTATCTGATGCTTGGCATAAATTTGCTATATTCTAGTTTCAGAGTGGAGGAAGTCGTAGTTTGGCAGAAATACCCAGTCGAGGTGTCAGGCAGTTTGTCACACCTATGTAAGCTACAATTTACCAAAAATGCTGTGGTCACTGTTCTGGGTATTTCCTTTAGCTACCAGTGCTTAAAGGTGCCCTTAAGGAAGGCTAACTATACCCTAGGGATCATCGGGAATTAAACAAATCTGTTGTTTTGCACTGAATGGACAAAGCACAGGTTTGCCTAAGGCCAGTTTCACACAAGTGGACCCCGCCAGTAGAACCGCCTGTTCAGTGGGGTATCTGATCCCCGCTGAGCAGGCACACAACAGGTCCATGTCTGCTGCGCTTATGAAGAGCAAACACAGACACAGCCTTCTTTCCTTTTTGGGCAGTCTGTCCGTTTACATCAGACTGTCATCCGATCTGCCCAGACAGAGGGGAACGGATCTTCCATCCATCTGTTTTTAGCAGATAGGATGCAGATGGGTATAAACGGACACAGTCTAAATCCGCCGTTCCATAGAGGACAGTGGATGGTCCAATCAGGTCTACCCGAAAAACTGACAGGCATACCCAATCAGTCCGCTCATGTGAAAAGGGCCTTAAAATAAAAGGGGTTCATAGCTGTACACAAACACAAAATCACTTATCAACCAAACAGAAAGGGAAATGATCATATTGTAGCAATATATTTTATTGTATTTTTGCGATTAGGTATTTCACTACTGTGATACCAATGTTGTAATTAAACTTGCTTTTTCTTTATTCATTGTGAGTAGGGAAGAATTTTTTCAAATAGGGCTTGGGTATGAAGTTGGAAAAAAGCTGTCATTCCTGGGCCAATGAACTGTGGGTTGGGGAATTCCTGCTCTGCTGCTAACATACACAAATGACATCACTGACCTAACATGTGCCAATGTGAAAAAAAAATTCTGTACAGCAAAGGGTCTCTTCATGCCGTTTTGAGGGCAACATTTAAAATACACAAATCCCTCAAATTTCATGATTGGGAGGATGTCTTAAACCAGGGGTATTGAATTAAAATTCACCAAGGACCGGGCAGTAAAATTTGAATGCATCAGAGGTCCAAATCTCATGTAGGCCCCTGTGGTGCATTTTCGTGAGCGCCAAGCCACATATTGCTGCAATGCGATTTTGAAAAAAAGGCTCGGAGACTTCTTCAGGTTTCTAGAAGGTAGTGCTGACCTACCCACAACGTGTGCACCAAATCTGAACCTGTTCTCACATCAGTGTCCTCAATCCCCACTGCACATCACAGTCCCCTCCTCATTCACAGCAAGATCCCTCTTGATGAGTGTCTTCAGCTCCCCCTTCACATCACCCCCCTCCACCGCTTTCACAGTAGTGTTCTTACACTTCCTTGATATCAGCCCCCCCACAGTACTGTCCTCTGCCCCCTTCACTAAAGAGTACTCTGCCCCTTTTTAAATCATCCCCCCACATTACTGTCCCCAGACCCCCCCCCATGTCTTCTGCCATCACATTACTGTCCTCAGCTCCCTCCACATTACTGTCCTCAGCCCCCCTCCATGTTACTGTCCTCAGCCCCCACATTACTGTCCTCAGCCCCTCCCACTTTAATGTTCTCAGCCCCCACACTGAGCTCTGATGAAGAAGGTCTGGCCTTCGAAACGCGTCAGCTGAACTGAGTGCTTACCCCCATGATGGGACTCGCACTGGCTCTCTATCTCTGAAGTCCCTGTGAGGACTTACATGCCTTATTTTATTCGCTGTTTGTGAGTACCTTTCTTTTTAATAAACTTCTGTTTACTGAGGTAATGCGCAAGGTTTGTGCGCTTCTCGTTTTTATTTTGCTTTGCAGTGTTGGTCGGGCTTCCCCAGCCTTGTTTGGAGCTGCACAACCTTTGAAGCACTGGTGGTCGCTGTTTTTCCAGTTTTGGTTCCATCTATTTGCCACCTGCCTGGGTCCTAGAGCGCAGAAGAATTCGTGTTTGGTCTCAGCCCCCACACACCAGAGTCCTTAGCAACCCACATTAATGTCCTCAGTCCCCCCCGCATTCAGTCCTCGGCCCCCCTTCACACCAATGTCCTTAGCCCCTTTAACTTCACCCCCCCCCCACTGTCCTACCTTACACAGACAGTGATTGACAGACAGTGTTTGATTGCTAGGACTGTCCTTTATCCTAGCAACCAATCACCTGCTTGTTAACATCGGGCAACTCCCACCCTCCATCCAGAACTGGCCTGCCTCCTGCTGTCAGCTCTGTGAGGATGACCATGAGACAGATGGGGGAAGAAAAGGCACTTAAATGGCAGGACTGCATGGATCCGGATGGGACAGTGAGTCAGTCTGCATCCGGACCCTGGTCCGCCATTTAGTAATGCCTGTCTTAAACTGTACATGGTTTTATGGAACAGTGCTATTTTTACAGACAATATCAGCAATGGTGTTCACTCTCAGTGCATATTTGGCTGTGTAACTGATATTTTTTGTACAATTAGCTTGGCTTACATAGAAGCAGTGGTATCCCTATATGACTCATTCTAATTTGGAATTCCCTGTTCTTACTGGCGCAATACTGTTCTATTACTGGCCAAGTTCTCTCAAACTGTAATTGAGAATTAAAAGACTGCCCATGATATTTGTAAAACTGGCCAGTAGTAGGAGATTTTCATGAGGGAAAATTTGTCAAAATGTACTAGAAAAAGAGTACAGGCAGGTGATTTATTACTCAAATTAAAAGACTGGAAATGATGCAAGGCTAGGCCCAAATTTACTAGAGACAGGCTGAGGCTTTACTACAAGCATGAAAATCCTACAGAGGATATAGCAGTGTAAAACTGGTCAGCAGCAGGACAGTTTCAATCAGGGATAAAAGGCCCAACCAGTGTATGCCTAACTTTTATTTTATATATGGATATAGAGGAGGGCAGTGAATACAAATAATATAATATGAGGTGGTTTAGATCACACTGTTCTTACACAACATTTCTTTTCTTGCAAACGATGGAAGCAAAGAGAGCTCCAAGAACAGATACTGAGCGCTGATCACCCAAAAACAAAAAACATATAAAACAAAAAACAGCAGACATGAAACCCTCAATACTACCCCTGAAACAAAGAACTCACTTTTTTACGGGAAGCCTTGCTGAAAAAAAGTTTCCTATGGACAAGACAGCAGCTAAAGCTGAACACAAATAACAAATAAATCCTAATATAAAATTAAAAACAAAAAGTAACCATTAAAAAAAAAGGCAGCAAACAGGTTGACAGCCTGAAAAACAAGAAATTACATTTTTGTAACTGAGCCTAATCTCCCCTTATGCTGTTTGTCAGCTTTTCCTAAAGTGTCTTCTAACACAATGATATAATGGGGGTTATTTATTAAAACTTCATGGTACAAAATCTGGTGCAGCCCCGCAAAGACATCATCGTCCAGGTTTTATTGCCAAAGCTTAATTTAACAAGCTGAAGTTAGAAGCTGATTGGCTACCATACACAGCTGCACCAGATTCTGAGTGCTGCAGTTATAGGAGGTCTGCCCCAATGGCTGCTCTGTGTCATTCAACATTTTGGTCCTTTTTAACCCACTGGACAAAGCCCAGTCTAAAGCCCATTTAGCAGGGTTGCAAACCATCAGTAAATTTACTTACAGTTTGTAAAATCAGTGATTTTTACAAACTGTACAAAATACCCATAACAAACATTTTCTGTCAGTAAAAATCAGGACCTTTTGCAGAGTACTGGCGAGCACCTTTGCCAAAAAGACACTGCAAGGGTTGAGAAGGTACCAGCCTAGGAAGGACCAGGTAACCACATTTGCTGATACTTCTCCTCTAGTCCAGGCTGCACCCTTGTCGAGGCAGGGTGATCTACCCTCTGCCTCTTTTCACTTCACTTCCACTGGGTGCTGCCATTGTTGTGTCAGAGCATGCTGGGAGTCTAGAGCCTGGGCTCCCGCTGTCTGCTTCCTTGCCCCTCCCCCAGCCCTACTGTGACAGTATCCGATCCCTTCACCAAACAGCAAGCTCCTCATGCTGTCCTGTGCCTATACCGTCAGGCCCATGACCAACACTTGCCTGCTGCGGAGAAGGAGAGGTGAGCCAAAATAGGTGGTCACCTTAACTCGTACACTTCCAGGGGGAGCACAGTGTTCATGCACTGCTGTCATTGTACTCTGCACTGATTTTCTTTCCTCAGGGCTTTCCATTCTAATTTCACCCTACAACAGGAGGGCCCCTGGACGAGAGGTAGCAGTCTCTCTATGGAGCAGCCCCAGGACTGGAGGTAGCAATCTGTCTAATGAGGTCCTCCATAGGCAGGCTTCTATCTCCAGTCCTGGGGCCCTCCATAAAGAGATTGCCATGTCCAGTCAGGGGCCCCTCCATAGACAGACTGACAATTTCAGTTCAGGGGCCCCTCCATAGAGAGATTGCAACTTCCAATCCAGGGGCCCCTCCATAGAGAGACTGTCACCTCAATCCCTGGGGCCCCTCCATGGGATAGATCTTACATCAATCAGTCCAGGGGTCCCTCACATTAACTAAGCAGATAGAGGTAGGTGGTCAGGGGGTGGTTCTGTTTAATCATCCTCTTTTAGGTCACTGCCACTGTTAGATGCAATCTGGTCATGCCCATTGCTCTGAGTAGCATGCAGAGACTAATTCGTTTTTCAACTGTATCCGGGGGGGGGGGGGGGGGCAGATAGTTTGTCATGCTTTGTTGACTTTTTAAGTGTAAACCAGGCAAATTACTTTTTATGGGTATTGTCAGTGTTTCCATATCATGTTTATACTTTTTAAATATCATCTTAGTTTTTAATAGGAGTTCTGTAATTTTTCAGGTTGTCGTTAAAAAATCTACTCTGCCATTAAATTTTCAATGTTTTGTCAGTGAAAAAAATGCAGAAGGTTGGCAATCCTGCCATTCAGTACATTCTGATTAAGGCACCATGCACACGAGGCATTTCAATAACGCTGGTAGCGTTCGCTGTGTAAAGTAAAAAAATTAAAAACTTGAGTTTTTCAGCGTTTTTGTATTAGCATTTAGCCGCTTTTTCTTTTGTATTTCAATGATTTTTATTAGTTTATAAACATTTAAAAAAAAACAGAAGCAACAAGACATGCCCACGCAAAGGCCATCAATTGCACATAAAAAAATAAAGAAAACAGTGCTCTAACACCAACAGAGCAAAGGGTGCGCCCACGCAGGGGCTATCAATGGCACATAAATGACAAAAACATTGGTATAACATCGACAGTAACTCAAACCAAAGGCAGCTATCCACTGCCACACCAAAAATAAACAGAAAAAGAAAAGGAAGGAGTATAAAAGAAAATAAAAAGACAAGACCATGACCAGGGGTTCGGGAACGCCAATACCGAGCAACATCACAACCCCAGACTAGCCGGGGGTAGCGTGGGAAGGGTATATTGCAAGCACGGCTCCCATATTTTAAAAAATTTCCATTGGGAGTCGTTACAAATACTCAACATCTGTTCATTGACACATGAGACCAAACACATGAGACCAAAAACCAATCAGTTTTGGGCATGACCACCAGATATGCAGTACATTACCACGATGGCCACAACCTTGAAAGCATTGATCACTGCAGGCAGGGTTTGCCTGGGCCAAACGAGCCGCAACCCAGTACTAACGAAACAATACTTTGTATGCCGCATCCAGCGTGGTCGTATTAAAGGAACATTTAGCTATAAACGACCAGGTCCTATTCCAGTCCTCCAGATGCATGACTGCCCCCAAGTCGCGCTCCCACTGACTGACATATGAGAGAGAAGTATGCATTGAGCGTCTGTTCAAAGCTGCAAAAAGAAGGGAAATAAGGCAGATTTCCGATACAGGAAGGCAGAAGTGCCCCGCAGTGAGGTCAGCCAATGCCGCAGTTGAAGGTAACGAAAAAATTCAGCTGGAGGGGCATCCGTGACTCCCCAAGAGAATTCAAGATGGGGAAGGGCCGAGAAGTCAAAAATTGGCGCACCTGAGTAAAAGAGAGTTTAGCTGCATTTTGCTGCATTTTTTTTTACCAAAAAACTTTTTTTGCTAAAAAAAAAACCAAAAATGCTGGTTTGCCATGTTTTACTGAGTTTTCACTGTTAGAGCATTTTTACAGCTAAAAACCTCCTCTAGAAACCCACTAGTTCTGGGTGTTTTCCAGCCAAAAAACGCCCCAGCCAAAAAACGTTTATTACAGCCTATGTGTACATGGACACATAGGATAAAATGCTGGGGGGTTTACTAGCTGTATAAAAAAACACTAAAAGCCATAAACAGCAGTTGTAAAAACATCCAGTGTGCATGAGGACTAAGAAAAATTCTCCTGTTTGAATCTGCACAAATCATCACCGGGATAGTGTATCTTGAGCCTGCAGGATTTGCCTCAAACCTGTGCTAGCAGAAAACTTGAACCCTATTCCTAGTAATGCGTCTGGATTTCTACATGAAAAAAAGACTTGCAAAAGAATGGCTATACTTGTCACACCATGTGCAAAATTCCTGAGTTTGCGGGGAAATGCTGAGTATTTATAGAACGTTCTCCTTATTTTACCATTCTAAAAATTCAGCTTAAAGAATCTGAAGCTGCACATTCCCTGACCTGTTAGTATTTTAGTGAATGGAATCATAGAGTTGTAGCAATCACCCTGTGAACTTCATGCACATTTGACTGCTGCTGCTCATAGTTGCAAAATGTAAAATATTATAATAATCCTAACAGACTAATCCATCTGTAAAAGGTTACTGTACTGAAAAGAACATGGAAGTTGCCACTGATGACATTATTTGAAAATGCTAGTTGACTGGCTGCCTCTAAAATCAATATATCTGAGGCCACTGACATGGCCTAAAGCATGCTGATCTAAAAAGTCAGAGTAACATCAGAAATACAAATCTGCATAATTGTTGCTCATCTGTCACAAAGAAAGTACACAAAGGAACGTGATGATTATGAGACTGTGTATGCCATACTGTTGGAGAGGAAGTAAGTACTCTGACTTTAGTTCTGCTTTAAGTGCTTCACACATTGAAGTAGAAACTGTGTAATTACAATGATGCCCTGCAGTTTAGTAAAACAATTATTCCTGATCCTACATCCTACTTTCAGTACAGAGTGATATCAAGTTTTACATTTCAGCAAAAGGCCAACTAGGATAATAGGGAAAAAAAGGAGAAAATGTATAATCCTAATGAATAAAAATGTAAAGAATTACAGCCAGGTCAGAGGATAACCAACACCAAGTGCACCTCTCCAGCAACAGATTTTAGAAAATGAAAAAAGATGTGTTGGGATCTGCTGCCCTCTACTGTCAGCTGCTAATATCAAATGTATAATTATGTATTTGCACTTCCTGTGTCTGGGAGGCTGGCTTTAACCACCTCCCACCTGCCATATAAGGAAATGACGGGCACAAGTTGGTTCTCTTGTTCTGCGAGGACGTCATATGACGTCCTCCCACTCACAGAGCGTCAATCGGTGGTGCGCTATGTCCCTGGGACACAGTGGATCACCAATCAGCTAAAAGAGACCCGATGACTTTGGCTCTGTCATGTGATCAGCTGTGTCCAATCACAGCTAACCGCATGTAAATAAGGAAATGTAGCTGCTGACTTTTAATAAACATACACTTACCTGTTGTAGGGTTCAGCGATGTGCTCACCCGCACCATCCCTTTTCTCCTTCTTTCCTCCACAGTGCCAGCATCTCAACTGTGGGCGAAGAACAAAAACAAAGCGCACCAAACTTGTGCATTACCTCAGTAAGCAATTGGTAAATTTATTGATTTAAGAAATATACTCACAACAGTAGCAATATAAAAGGCATATAGAATTCAAAATCAAAGCACTGGATTAGGAGACACATTGAGGAAGAAGGGACCCCTCTTCGAAACGTGTCAGCTTTACCCTGAGAGTCTCCCCTCTCGATGGGATGCGCACGTGTCTCCTAATTCAGTGCTTTGATTTTGGATTCTATATGCCTTTTATATTGCTATTTTTGTGAGTATATTTCTTAAATCAATAAATTTACCAGTTACTTACTGAGGTAATGTGCAAGGCTGGTGCGCTTTCTTTTTGTTCTTCACTACAGTTTGTTTTGAGCTTCCCCAGCTTCATGTTAGAGCCATACAACCTTTGATTGCTTTTGGACAAACTTTCATATATCCTAACATATATTGTTCTATTGGCCCTCTTCTGATCTGGGTCCTTGAGCGCTGCAGGTGTTGTATTTGTGTACTGATCTCAACTGAGGGCACCAGCCTGTGACAGCTTGCGACTTGACAGCCTGGTGCACACTGCGCATGTGCAAATGGCGCTGCGCCTCCTGATTGGTCCGGCAGTCTTCTGGGACCTGTGAAAGTTCCCAAGAGACTGCGGGAGGAAGGAGGGGAACGAACTTCCATCTCACTTCTCTGCGGTGAACTGAGCTAGAAGTGGGAGTGGGTACCTGTCAAAACCAAACAAGCGGAGCTTCCTCCATTTTTGGGTGGAACTCCGCTTTAACAAATCCTGATGATGAACATTCTCAGTCTTCTGGTACTTACTGTGTACTTACTGTACTTACTATAAATCTCTGTGTAGGGCGAGGGTGAGAGTGTAACCATAGCATACATAGTCTGAGTACTGGTCCACTTGAAGCTCCCATAATAGAAAAGGGAAGTTCAATACAATTATTAATTTGCAACACAGCCAGTCCCTTTGCAGCTTGGACATTTGCAACTTCCTACAATGTTGTTTGTGGCAAGCCTAATTGGCAGTTTTATAAAGAGATGGCCATGGAGAAAGGAATATTGTAGCTGGGACCAGTCACCTGTGTTGCTTTTTCGCATGCTCAGACACAGAGCTTATCTTCCTAAAACCAAAGCATACACTGGCAAGAGTGTGAGGACAGTCTGCCCGCTTCTTAAGATTCATTGAACCACTGTGGCATGTCTTCTTTGTTTTTTTAAACATAGAACAATCATGGCAGAAAATAAAACCATATAGTCCATTTTTTTGTTTGTTGTTTTTCTTTTTTAACCTTTTTGTCTGTCATGTTATGTATGCTTGTTCAAAACATGCTTTAACTAACTATTGTTGATTAACCTGCTGCCTGCCTATAATGGAAATCTGTTCCAAGCACTGCAAAAATAATACTTTCAAAAGTTAGTTTTGAACTTTTATCCTGCTAGTTTGAGGTCATGTCCCTATTTCCTTAATTTTAGCTTCATATAGAAAATACAGAACTAAAGAAATAAAGAACGCAGAAATAAAGAACACTGCAACATGCTATTTCCATTGTTTGCATGTTCTCCCTGTGCCTGCGTGGGTTTCCTCTAGGTACTCCAGTTTCCTCCCACACTCCAAAGACATGCTGGCAGCTTAATTCACTCCTGTCTAAACTGGCCCTAGTATATATATGTACTGTATGAATGTGAGTTAGGGACTTTAGAGTATAAGCTCCCGGAGGACAGGGACTGATGTCAATGTACAAAATATATATGTAAACTGCTGTGTAATTATTAACTTACCAAAAAGAAATTTTAAAAAATGACCCTTTCTGTTAAAAAAAAAAAAGTGCGTGGTATTTCTGTACTTTCTGCAATCAGCCTCATTTGGAAAGGTTTCAATAATAAGTGCTGTGTAGCAAGTACGTTTCCTCAGCATGGATGAGACAATCTAATCCAAGAAAATAGTTATTTAGCTTCTATGATGCAGTAGGTTAGTCAGCATGATACAGTGGGGGTGAACAGGGGCACAACAGCATAATGCAGTTAGACAGTTCGACAGCTCCTAATTAGGCCATATTCACACCATTGTCCTGTGGCAATGCAAGCATTATCATGATACACTGTAATGCGCATTACAATCATTGGTGCTACTTGTACCATTCCTTGTCAATGGCACCCAACACACCTTACTGACAGACATTCGGCACCACAACACTTGGTAGTGCACTACTGTGCATTGTAGTGTGTTGCCATACAAAAATAGTGCTTGCACCTTCTTTGGTTCATTAGGCAGCCACTACACATGAATGAACTTCAAAACAAGAAACAAATGGGAAATAAATAGTGGGAGTATGTTACAGGCCCCCCACCTGAGGGATGAAGAGGAGGCTGATCTCCTTTCACAGTTAAAAATGGTGGCGAGGAGGGGCAATGTTATCATCATGGAGGACATTAATTATCCTGATATTGACTGGGAATATGGAGCTGCTCTCTCCCCTAAGGCTTGGCACTCAGGGCTGGTGCTAGAAAAACTAGGCGACCACCTAGGGTGCACTGCCACTCAGGGGCACCTGGGTGCAGCACAGGCTGGCACTCTCTCTGTGTGGGACGCTGCCATGTCATGAATGATCCTTCAGCTGAGAGGAAGGGCAGCAGAGGGGAGAAAGAAAGGACAAAGGAAGATGTCGGGTGTCTGGGACCAGTGTAGCAGCTGATTTGCAGCTCCTTCCAGTGTTCCTCTCAGACTCAGTCCCTTACTGCAAGCCGGCTAAAAGCTGCTGATCACCGTGGAGTTCCAGCCCTTCTCTTCCCATTCATCAGCGGAGGCAGGGCTGCGCCTGCACGGGAAGGCAATGCCTTACTCTGATGTCACGTGTTTGTGTGAGTTTGACCCAGCCAACTGGACATCCATCACATGTGCAATGTATCAGTGAGTGATGGCATCATCACGATCCCACAGTCTGCTCTTCTAGTGCCTGCTGGGCCTGCTGATCTGTGTCAGTGTTGGTGGTGGTATCTTGTGTTGGATCTGCACTGTGTGGGATCACTCAGTTCACCTGCCTGCTGTCACAGCATTTTACCTCCCCTCATTGCCTGGGGAATTCCAGCCTTAGATCTGTGTGGATCCATCATCCTCCACTCACTGCAACTGTTACCCTGCCACAGCCAGCCTCGGATACAGTCCATCTGTGACACTGACTTTGTCTGTAATCGTGGTGCTTATGGCACTTATATTTAAAAATTAAAAGAAATTTAGCAGTTTCATGTTTTGTTGATTTAATATTTTCTGCCGTTTAAAAAAAATTTTTTTTTGGGGGGGGCGCATGTAGCTGAGCTGGTCTTGTCTAGTACACAAAATAGTCTAGCACTGGCCCTGTTGGCACTTCCTAAATGTTTTGCAGGACAATTTTATGTATCAGTTGATAGATGCCCCAAGTAGAAACAAAGCTATGCTTGACCTACTAATCACAAGCAACCCAGAGCTAATAGAGGATGTGGAAGTAAGGGATAACTTAGGAAACAGTGCTCACACGACAATTACTTTCAATTTAAAAACAGACACAAGAGTAGGACAAGCACATTAAATTTCAAGAGAGCAAACTTTACTTAACTGCGCTCCATACTGCATGACATTAAATAGGAAATATTCTAGAAACAAAAAACACAGAGTAAAAGTGGGAATGCTTTCAGAATATTTTAATTAATGACATTAGCCAGTGTATTCCAATGGGCAGCAAATATAAAAGAAGTACTGCTAAACCTAGGTGGCTAAATTCAAGCATAAAAAGGCACATTAAAAAGAATAAACTGTCTTTTAAAAAATATAGAAGGTCGAGGGGACACTGTCAACATTCCAGCACTACAAAGAATACAATAAGAAGTGTAAGAGTGCAATCAGGGCAGCAAAAATAGACCATGAGAAACACATGGCGGAAAGGAGTAAAAGAATCCCACATTTAAAAAATATATACCGTATTTGCCGGCGTATAAGACGACTGGGCGTATAAGACGACCCCCCTACTTTTCCTGCTAAAATTTAGTTTGAGCTATACTCGCCGTATAAGACTACCCCTCTTCCAATGCACACCAGTGGCAGGAATAGTGCCCCATCATTGGTATCAGTGGCAGGAATAGTGCCCCATCATTGGTATCAGTGGCAGGAATAGTGCCCCATCATTGGTATCAGTGGGAGGAATAGTGCCCCATCATTGGTATCAGTGGCAGGAATAGTGCCCCATCATTGGTATCAGTGGCAGGAATAGTGCCCCATCATTGGCATCAGTGGCAGGAATAGTGCCCCATCATTAGTATCAGTGGGAGGAATAGTGCCCCATCATTGGTGTCAGTGGGAGGAATAGTGCCCCATCATTAGTATCAGTGGGGGGAATAGTGCCCCATCATTGGTATCAGTGGCAGGAATAGTGCCCCATCATTAGTATCAGTGGGGGGAATAGTGCCCCATCATTGGTATCAGTGGGGGGAATAGTGCCCCATCATTGGTGTCAGTGGGAGGAATGGTGTCCCATCATTGGTGTCAGTGGGGGGTGGAATAGTGCCCCATCATTGGTGTCAGTGGGAGGAATGGTGTCCCATCATTGGTGTCAGTGGGGGGTGGAATAGTGCCCCATCATTGGTGTCAGTGGGGGGGGGGGAATAGTGCCCCATCGTTGATGTCAGTGGGGGGGAGGAATAGTGCCCCATCGTTGGTGTCAGTGGGGGGGAGGAATAGTGCCCCATCGTTGGTGTCAGTGGGGGGGAGGAATAGTGCCCCATCGTTGGTGTCAGTGGGAGGAATAGTGCCCCATCGTTGGTGTCAGTGGGAGGAATAGTGCCCCATCATTGGTATCAGTGGGAGGAATAGTGCTCCATCATTGGTTTCAGTGACACCAATGATGGGGCACTATTCCTCCCACTGACACTTGCTGACCCTGTTCTCGTATGGTGCTGCTGCAGCCAGCATATGTGGTTGCAGCAGCACCTCTACACTGACCACTTACCTGCTGGTCCTGCACTCGATTTTCGCGGGGCCGCTCGGCTCCACCCCCTCGCCGGTGATTGGCCGCCTGTGTGCCTTTCCTGAGCTACAGTTCTGGCGGCCAATCACTGGTGAGGAGGCGGAGCCGAGCAGCCGCACGAACATCCAGTGGCCGAACTGAAGGCGCAGCCGCGCTTCCTGGACCGGATCATCGTGGGACCGGAACCAGGTAAGAAACAGCCGCTGCCCACCCCTGTACTTAGTGTCCCTTCCATTGGGGGAAGGGGGGGGCGGCGGCGGCAACGCGCCGCCCCCCTAAAAAGTGTCAGTATGCCGTATACCGGCGTATAAGACGACCCCCGACTTTTGAGAAGATTTTCAAGGGGTAAAAAGTCGTCTTATACGCCGGCAAATACGGTAGTAAAAAAGCATAGTCAACGCACCTTGGCCCCATAAAGGATGCTCAAGGGATGTTGGTTACAAGTGACAAGGAGAAGGCAACTGTGCTAAATACATTCTTCTCCTCAGTTTTTACTATGAAAAACAAGGGGTATATTAGATAAGTATTGTTAGCAACACAGCAGGGAGTATGCCCTTGTGGCAAAAAAAAAAGCCAATGATCTAAAAAGACTAGAAAAGCCTAATGTGAACAAATCATCAGGACCAGATGGCTTACATCGGAAAAACCTCAAAGAACTCAGCCAGGTCAATGCTAGACCTGATTCTTAATCTTTAAGGAAAGCTTACTGACTAGAATGGTGCCAGCAGATTGTCAAAAAGCTAATGTGGTACCAGGGGTGGACTGACAACTCTTGGGGCCCCCGGGCAATAGGGGATCATGGGACCCCTGTGTCCTTGCCCAAACTCAAAAAAGCCTATAAAAAAGGTACCAGGGGCATCTCGTGGGGCCCCCTACTGACCCCAGGCCCTCGGGCAGTGCCAGAGTTTCCAAATGGTCAGTCCGCCCCTGTGTGGTACCAATATTAAAGAATGGGCTAAGATATGTACCTGGAAACTACAGGCCAGTCAGCCTAACATCAATAGTTTTAAAACTACTGCAGGGGATGATAAGGGGCCATATCCAAGAAGTTTCTAATAAGAGTAGCATTAGTAGTAGTAACCAGCTTGGATTTATGAAAGATTGTTTTTGCCAGACCAACATATTACCATTCTATGAGGAGGTGAGCTGTAATATGGATAAAGGAAGGCCTGTGGATGTGGTATATCTAGACTTTGCCAAAGCATTTGACACGGTACCCCATAAGTGCTTAATACCAGAGGCGTCCCTAGGGTTGGTGTCACCCGGTGCGATAACACTTGGTGACACCCCCTCCGACGATCCCCGCAAAATGGATCGGACTGCGGATTGAGCATAATGGATCGGACTCCGATCCATTATGCTCAATCCGCAGATCCGATCCATCCTGCGGGGATCGTTGGCTTGCTTTACATCTTACCTTTTCGTGGAGCGGGTCCAGTGTCACCCCGTATAGGTTGCATGCCGCCAATCCCATCAGGATGGATTGGATCTACGGATTGATCATAATGGATCGGAGTCTGATCCATTATGCTCCCCAATCCGCAGTTCCAATCCATCCTGCGGGGATCGTCGGCGTGCTTTACAACTTACCTTTTCGTGGAGCAGGTCCAGTGTCACCCTGTGCAGTAGGTGTTACCAGGGGAGGCGCACACCCCCGTACCTGCCTAGGGATGCCACTGCTTAATACACAAATTGAGGTCTATTGACATTGATGATAGTATATATACCTGGAAAGAAAACTGTTTAGAACGGTTGGGCCAGAGAGTGGCAATAAAAAGTGCACCTTCAATGGTGTGGAGTTACAATTGGGCCACTCCAGGACTGGGACCAATCATGCTAACTTGTTCATAAATGAAATAGAGGTTAGAATAAATAGTTCAATCTCAGCGTTTGCTTATTATAGCAACTTTACAGGAACACCTGGATAAAATAGAGGGGTGGGCAAACACATGGCAAATGAGGTTCAATGTAGGGAAATGAAAAGAAATGCATTTGGGGTGTAAAAATTTGAACACAAGCTACACACTAGGGGGTGAGCCTGTTGCAGAATCAAGGATGAAAAAGGATCTGGAGGTTCTAGCTGATAACAGACTCAGCAATAGCCTGCAATGAAATGCTGCAGCAAGCAAGGACAGTAGAATATTAACATGCAATAAAAAGGGTAATTACTCAAGAGATAAAGCTATAATTCTACCACTTTACAAAACTCTGGTTCTACCTCATCTTGGGTATTCCCTCCAGTTCTGGTCACCACAAGATGTGCTAGAATTGGAGAGAGTCCAGAGAAGGGCAACAAAACTAATAAGGGCCACAGTAATAAGAAATTATTACAAACATTACATGTATTCCTCTTGGAAAAGAGATGCTTATTGCTGATAGCAATATACAAATATCTTAATAGTGATTCCAACATTGAGAGGACACTATTCAGTCTCTGGTTACTCAAGAAGACACGTGGCCACTCAATGAAGTTGGTTGAGACGCAGTTTAGCCTTAAATGATGTAGTGGTTTTTCTTTTTTGCTGTTAGAATAGTAAATATGTGGAACTCCCTTCCACGATCGGTGGTCTAAGTGGGAACTGTCGCTCATTTAAAAAAAAATTTAGATGGGCATCTTAATGAACACAATATACAGGGATATGGGAAGTGGTAGACACACCCACCCACACAGATTGAACTAGATTGACTGGAGTCTTTATTCAACCTTACCAACTATGAAACTATGTAACACATTGCACATTAATATGAAGCTTAACATGCAGTATTCACATGGCGCAGTTATTGTGCTAACAATACCAAATTTTGTATAGGTTTCATTTAGGCTGACCTCGCACTTGTGTGTTGCCGTAACTTCCAGTACAATGAAGTGGTATCAAAAAGTTTTGAGATTAGTTTTGTAACACGACAACAAATGGCAGCCAGGTCTGCTATTTCATCATGGACAGCAAGTTAGAACAAAGAGCAAATGTGAAATGAGAAAAATGTATCCATTCATTTAAATTTGATTTGTTAATTTATAAAGCTGATTTTTTTTTGTGTGCAAAGCTTTGTAAAGTATATGATGTGGCCCCCATACTGTTTTAAGGATACAACATTGCTGAACTTTCTGAGTAGGAAGGATAGAAGCAATGATAATGTGAAAAATGTAGCAATATACAGCAATTTCACTATATTGAGGCCAGCTCAGTATACGACAATAACGATTGGTTAATAAGGGTTAATGCACTTTTCAGATTGCTTACTGCTGTATTAAATAAGCCAAAATTAGTACAGTAAATTGAAAAATGAGAGGTCAGTGGCCTTACCCGTACTCCCATGAATTTATCTTTCAATACAATCCAGGAAAGTAGGAACATAAAGGCCTTGTTGCAGCAGAAGAGAGCTGACACATCTGTGGCTGTCAGTTTCTTGAGTGCCAATAAGTAGAGGTAATTCGTCAAAGTCCATAGGATAGAAAAAGGAGCAGTCCTTTTAAGAAAGAGTTTCAGTGTCAAACCATCTTCTCCAAATATTCGACTACATTCCCTGCAGAAGAGTAAAAAAAGTTTTTCATTGTTGCGTCTTTATTTATAGTCATACATTGCTGGTAAATTAGACATTTGCTTGCGGTCTTTATAAGTTGACATCTTTATTAAGCCCTCAACTGACTATATTTTTGGATCTAGAAAATGTTTTCATATACAGTTTTCACTGAAGGTACCCTCAGCTTGTACAGTTTTCATCATATGCTTGTTTTGAATTGCCTAGGTTTGTAACAGGTTTACTTTAAAGCTGAACTCCAGGCAAACAGCTAAATAAACAATTAATATATATATATGAAAAGTCTTTAACCTGCCAAAGGACTTTATATTTTTGACCATCCAGTCTTAAGATTTTCAAGGTCCTTAAAATAGACCCAGGTCAGAGATGTGCCTTTTCTCAGCTGCAGCTAAACAACAACGAAACTCACCCAAGCTCTACTGCTATATGAAAGGAATGGGAGTGCAAAACCGGTGCTCAGGCTGAGACGTTCACTTCAAGGTATGTAAGAATGTAGCCAGCAACTCGGTCACTTCTTCAGAAAGAGACTTTATTAGCACACATTAGGAAATTCAGAATCCATAAATACTAACGCATTTCAGCCAAAACCTTCTTCATAGCATAGAAAAAATGAATTAATTAAATTGGAGATTGATGGGAGCTGGAGAGATACTAGGTCTCACCTGTACTTGTGTGAAGGTTTTACAGGTACCATGCCCCTATTAGAACAGTGAATTAAAATCAAAATCAAAATAATAATGAATTAAACTCCAAGAATATATAACATGACAACCCCTCTAGCTAGCTAGCTCACCCTCCTGCCCCTAGCCTGTAATTGGGCAGTAACAAAGCATAGTAGTTAACCCATCTGCACTCCTCCTGTCAGCATTTTCCTTGCCAGAACATGCATACAGCAGATGTGATTGGCTCCTAGAGCTGCCCCTCCCTCTACCAGTCTGAGCACTACTGTACAGGGGATAAAAGGAAGCTCATAGCATGTCACATTCAGGAAATTACCTTAGTTGCATTTAATACATTTGATTCTTTTAAATAAATTCATAACTGAATGAATTGGGGTGCTTATATCTGCCTTCAGGTAAGCTAAATATTTATAGCTAATGATTGCACATGGCAAAAGGTAGGCAAAAAATGGCAGTTTGTTTTGCTCACAATTATTTTACATTGTTTTGTAATCATAATGAATTGAAGTGAGGCATGTAGAATGTTCATGTTCAATGAGGAATAATCTTGCAGAATAGTCTTGATGTAATAGCAGCCATGTACACACTGTAAAAAAAGTGTATGATGTGGTATTATGGTTAACATCACAGAATTCCAGGCACTGAGGCATTGCTTAAAAAAGAGCCATGAGATTGAACATTTCACCAGGTGAACAGCTTTCCATATTGTGAGTGTAGAGATTAGCTGATAGAGTGCTTCAATGCTTACAGGGAGCTAGCCTGACACATACTGAACTGTCAATGTCATTGAAGAAAAATGTAATGAGGATACGCTATTCACAAGCAATTTAGATTTCATTAATATACCTACAGTATGAATTTGCCTTGCTAGATCTGTGTCTGAGTGATACCATACTTTCAAAAGATAGGTTAAAGTGCTTATCTGGGGCCATTGGCATAAATATAGCCTGAAACATTAAAAAATATAGCAACATGTAGATTAAAACCTAAAATATCTATATAACAATGTCTTTATATATATAGAAGAATAGGCCAAGAATTATGAAGTGTAGAATGTTAATCTCTATGAATCTTAAACTTCTGGGAGTGTTCAATCTCCTTGATCTCCTTGACCTCCAAGTCATTACAGGGACATGGATGTCAGCAGGAAGAACCAGTGGGTTCAGTGGGGCTCCCAGAAGGTCAACACTTTTTCGAAGTGTTGGCTTCCCATAGGGCAACAGTGAGCCACTGTGCAGTACTGGAGCGTAGTTCACCAGTGGAAGCTGTAGGGGACGTAAGTATTCAGTCTCTTCTTTATTGCTATGTGTTTTTTTTATATTGCCCACTTAAATGACAGTGTTTCTTTAAATTGTACAAATAGATAATAGTGTAAAATTGTAAAAATTCTGGCTTCTCACTTTCTCTTTGGTAGCCAGATTACTAATTTATCAATAATGCATGTAATTTAAATAGAAATAATAATAATGATATGCATAATATTTTTTTTATAATGCTCATGAGCTCCCCAACCAAGTAAACAATGCATTTACATATGGTAAAATAATCACAGTAAAGCACATACAAATACATAAAAAATAGGAATAATGTAAAGACCAGATATATCGTATGTCAGGGTACTGTACGCAACAAAGGCTTCCGAAAACCTGGCATTTCTGGTCTTTACAAGGCCACAGGAATGCACGCTAGTGCACAACAGATATGTGAAAATGCAAACAGATGCACCCCCGAACATGCATGTGCACTGGCATATGGCTGTGCACGCTCCCAGCCCAGATTGGAAACAAAAAGCCCTTATAATGAATCCAGTCACCTTCTGTGACTGCTGGTTGATCTGGTTGATCTTTGGCTCTCCAATGCATTTGTTTTTGTGAATCCCTTTCATCTGTGGATATTCGTTATTGACTCAGCTTGCCTCTGGACCTATCTGCTGCCTGCCTCCTAATCTGACCCCGGCTTGTTTAACAGCCTGTCTCAGCCTGCTCTCCTGTGTATTATCCTCCTGACTACGCTCCTGACTATGCTGGAGGCCAATGGTGAGAGGAAGCCCTCTCACCATTGGTTTCCAGCACCAGGTATGTGATAACATGCATGGCAGCAAAAGACATTTTGTAGACAAAGCTTTGGGTTAAGATTACACAATGTTCTGCCAGAGTAGGTACTTGCAAAGGCTTCTAAAGCTGATAGACATCCGATACCAAATGAAAGGGAGTGGGACACAAGAGAAGCCTTAGAGACATATGTTAGAAGTAGTGGCCAATTTAAAAGAGACAACAAGTTGATGAGATAAGTTAAAGTTCTCCTTGTTTTTTTATTTGGACTAAAGAGGAGGTGCAAGAATACGGCAGACTGTTGATGCTTTATATGTTAGAGATAGGACATAGAACTATGGAGACCAACTTGGAGGTACAGAACTGATTTGCAAAGATACTTAAGCTTCACTGTTCAAACTAGGCTGGAGAGGGTAGTCTACACTATTTAGGAGAAGGATATAAAGGAGAGATTTACTGTGGTCAAAGTAGGATGAGTTTTGACCATTCGTCAACATATATGTCAACATATATTTCTTCAACTCACGATTAGAACCTTACCATTTCATCTGTGCCAGTTAGCCTGTGGATCTGTGTAAATTGTGAGTCTTCATCAAATCATATTATTCCAGTTCACATAGCTTAAAACAACACAACCCAAAGGTACAATAGGAATGTCAAATGACATGAGCCCATTATTATTTTTTATAAAATAATGAACAGTGAATCACCTAATAAATTACCAGTATGGATTCTTTAATGAGATGCCTGCTGAAGAGGTCAGCTTGAGCCTACAGAAATCCTACTCATAATCCAGTGACAGTCATACAATATCTACAGATATTTTCTGACAAGTGCAAGTGCACCATGCATTTCACAGTTATAAATGTTACAAGTTCTACTGAGCAACCAACTCATTAATCAGACAGACAAAACAAAGAGCATGGCCACAGCAGATTCATCTGAGTATAACTGAATGATTTGTATTTGTTATCTTACATTAGCAGCTCCACAAAGCTATTGATGGAAGTATCCCTCTAGTACTGCATGTTGACCAAGTATTATCCTAGTGTTGCACTAAATGGAAACCAACAACAAAATACATTGGCCTGAACAATTTGTGTACAAACAATAATACTTTTCAGCAATTAACCACTTGCCTACCAGGCACTTATACCCCCTTATTTACCAGGCCAATTTTCAGCTTTCAGCGCTGCCGCACTTTGATTGACAATTGCGCGGTCATGCAACATTGTACCCATATGAAATTGTGATCATTTTTTTCTCACAAATAGAGCTTTCTTTTGGTGGTATTTAATCGCCACTGGGCATTTTACTTTTTGCGCTATAAATAAAAAAAGTGCAAAAAATTTGAAAAAAAAAAAAAGTTTCTTTGTTTCTTTTATAAAATTTTTCAAACAGGTATTTTTTCTCCTTCACTGATGTGCGTTGATGAGGCAGCACTGATGGGCACTGATAGGCGGCACTGATGGGCACTGATAGGCGGCACTGATGGGCACTGATAGGCCGTACTAATGAGGTGGCACGGATAGGCGGCACTGATAGACAGCACTAATGAGGTGTCACGGATAGGCGGCACTAATATGCAGCACTGATAGGCGGCACTGATAGGTGACACTGATGATGGGTACTGATAGACGGCACTGATTGGCATCACTGATGGGCACTGACTGGCGGCACTGACTGGCACAACCCCTGGGCACTGACTGGTGGCACTGACTGGCAGCACTGCTGGGCTGCACTGGTGGGTGGCACTGGTGGGCAGCACTGGTGGGTGGGCACAGGTGGGTGGCACTGGTGGGCACAGGTGGGTGGGCACAGGTGGGTGGCACTGCTGGGCACAGGTAGGTGGCACTTCTGGGCACAGGTAGGTGGCACTGCAGAGTGGCACAGGTGGGTGCACTGCTGGGCACAGGGGGCACTGCTGGGCACAGGTGGGTGCACTGCTGGGCACGGGTGGGCGGAGCTAGTGGGCGCACTGCTGGGCACAGGTGGGCAGAACTTGTGGGTGTCACTGCTGGGCACCGATCATCAGGGCACTGATCATCAGTGCCCTGATGATCGGTGCCGATCCCCGCTCTGACAACTGCCGGTTCTCGGCAGTACTTTCCTCACGATCTGACAGCGTGAGGAAAGTGCAGCCGAGAACCGGCACTTGCATTTCCCTCTGATCAGCGTGTCATTGGACACCGCTGATCAGGTGGTAAAAGGCCGCTGTGATTGGCCTTTTACATCACGTGATCAGCTGTGTCCGTAGGACACAGCGATCACGGAGATCGCCGGGTGCGCGCCCCCTGGGGCGCGCAGGAGAGCGCGTTCTGGGAGGACGTCATATGACGTCCTCCCAGAACTGGCCGGGCAGCCATCATTCGGCTATCTGCGGTCGGCTACTAGTTAACCTGGTGAAACCCTATTTGATTATCTGATGAATGCCATTTACAGGCCAACCATTTACAGCAAATAGTTATGCGATCTTTAGTTAAATAATATTAAAGCACAAGTATATTTGAATGGTAAAAACTGCTGTGAACGGTAGAAAAGGTGGATACTGTGCCAGGTCTTCCAAATTTTCAGTTTCAGCATTTCAGTGTTAAATTTAGAGTGGCTTTGCACTAAATAATAAGTTTGCCTATTTAGTATGGGCCCCTTTGTCTTCCTAAAATGCTGGATTCAACTGCAAAAAAAATCTGTTGGGGGAATAATTTTGCTATTTTAACTAGCTTTGACCTGGTTTACACCTATGACACCTATGGAAGGGTGACATCATCCTATGAGGAAATCCCAGGGAATGCTGAGTAGACAAATTCTGAAAGAAGATGATCCTCCATTGTGCTGCAGCATCTTCTCTCCAGATTTGGAATACTCAGCATTCTCTTGCAACTCATTGGCAATATGGTGACATCACACTCTGCAGTATGTAAGCTGAGTGAAAGGTACATATAGTACAAAAAATGGCCACTGCCCCAGTCTATAACTGGCCTTCAAAGCAAGGAACACATGGAAGGGCGACGCATGTCAAACAACAAAAGAGAAAAGTTCCCAGCTCAACTTGCCAGCCAGCTTACAAACAAACCAAATTAACCTGTCTAACAGTATGTGTTAAAAACAGGGGTTTAGTTAGCACACATTTGCAAATACATACGTAAGCCACAGAGCCACATCACGGCACCCTGATATTCTGTAGTCCTAACTCTACAAATTTTAGGAGCCCCCCATAGTAGAGGCACATGTATTTAATGGACAGACCAAAAGCAGGTGAACCTGAGGGAGCCCACCCCTCCTTAAAGGTACAGGAGCGCACCAGACACCCAGCATGTAGCACAATGGCAGCTATGGTGTACATTGCGCCACCTCGACCAACAATTCAACAGTACAAAACATGGCCATTGCCCCAGTCTATAACTGGCCTTCACAGCAAGGAGCACATGGACGGGCGACGCATGTCAAACAACAACAAAAAAAAAGTTCCCAACTCAACTTGCCAGCCAGCTTGCAAACAAAGGTACATATAACTTTTACTCCAACAGGTTTTATTTTCATTTCACAGCAGTGTTTTAGAAAGGGGAGGGGGCCCACACCAAAGAAGCAGACCTTGCTTGGAGTGCAAAGTCCACTTTAAAGTCCACGCAAACATTCTGTGCTGCAACAGGCAGTGGGGATTAGGGGGATCCCTAGAGGAAAGGTCTTAAAGGATCCCTTTACCAGTGTTAACAGAAATAGCTTCTAAATATCAATAATTAAGTTTATAAGCACCTAACTGGCGTATATAGACCAAAACTTCATTCCTGTAATGAAGTTTGTCCCACGTCATGCAGGCTTGTGGATCATGTAGAAATTTTCTTTGCAGGATTGCCAGTCCTCTTCCTGGGCTAAACTGCATTAGCGTTTCCCTCCCTCCTCCATTGAGAAATGTTCTTTCACTATTTACACTGAAAGGCCCCTTTTAAACAGGACGGACCTGTCAGCAGATCCGCTTGCTCAGTGGGGGATCTCTCCGCTGATTCCCGATGAACAAGTGGATGACAGGTCCCTATCCACTCCGCTGTTGCAGAGTGGACAGAGACACAGCCTACTGTGCTCTATGGGTGGTCATATGGAAACTGACCGCCTGTCCATTTTCATCTGACTGCCATCCAATTCAACGGACAGAAGGGGAATGGATCCCCATCCATCTCTTTTTGGCGGATCTGATTGGATTGGTTTTTGGTGGGTGTAAATGGGCACATATCTGTTTACACCCACACCTCCATAAGGGAGAATAGAGGTTCCAATCAGGTCTGCCTGAAAAATAGGCAGGAGGACCTAATCGGAACTGAAAGGGGCCAAAAGAGTAAGAACTCTGAATGTGGAAGAGCATTTTGTAACTCATCTGACCCTCACCCATTAAGAGATAGTTACATTCTGTATAAACAATGAAAGAACTTTTCTCAATGGAGTTGGATGGAGGAGGGGTGGGTACCCATCAGACCATCTATAATGAAGTTCAGCCTGAGGACCCAAAATTACACTACTCAAAAAAATTAAAGTAACATTTTGAAAACATCAGATCTCAATGAGGAAAAATAATATGCTGGATATCTATACTGATATGGACTGGGTAATGTGTTAGGAAAGTAAGGATGCCCCATTGTTTGATGGAAATGAAAACTATCAACCTACAGAGGACTGAATTCTAAGACACCTTGAAAATCAAAATGAGTCCATTTTGCTGAAATTTCATTGCAGCAACTCAAAATGGTACTCAGTAGTTTGTATGGCCCCCATGTGCTTGTATGCATGCCTGACAACATCGAGGCATGCTCCTAATGAGGTAATGGATGGTTGTCCTGGGGTATTTCCTCCCAGATCTGGACCAGGGCATCACTGAGCTCTTGGACAGTCTGAGGTGCAACCTGGCAGTGTCAGATGGACTGAAACATGATATCCCAGAGGTTTTCTATTAGATTTAGGTCAGGTTAGCATGGGGGCCATTCAATGGTATCAATTCCTTCATCCTCCAGGAACTGCCTGCATACTCTTGCCACATGAGGCCGGGCATTTCATGCACCAGGAGGAACCCAGGATCCACTGCACCAGCGTAGGGTTTGACAATGGGTCCAAGGTTTTCATCCTGATACCTAATGGCACTAAGGGTACCATTGTCTAGCCTGTAGAGGTCTATGCATCCCTCCATGGATTTGCCTCCGCAGACCATCACTGACCTACCACCAAAATGGTCATGCTGAACAGTGCTACAGGCAGCATAAAGTTCTCCACGGCTTCTCCAGACCCTTTCACATCTGTCACATGTGCTCAGAGTGAACCTGCTCTCATCTGTGAAAAGCACAGGGTGCGAGTGGCGGACCTGCCAATTCTGGTGTTCAATGGCAAATGCCAATCGAGCTCTATGATGCCGGGCAGTGAGCACAGGGCCCACTAGAGGACATCGGACCCTCAAACCACTCTCATGAAGTCTGTTTCTGATTGTTTAGTCAGAGACATTCACACCAGTGGCCTGCTGAAGGTCATTTTGTAGGGCTCTGGCAGTGCTCATCCTGTTCCTCCTTGCACAAAGGATCAGATACCTGTCCTGCTGATGGGTTAAGGACCTTCTACAGCCCTGTCCAGCTCTCCTAGAGTAACTGCCTGTCTCCTGGAATCTCCTCCATGCTCTTAAGACTGTGCTGGGAGTCACAGCAAACCTTCTGGCAATGGCACGTATTGATGTGCCATCCGGGAGGAGTTGGACTGCCTGTGCAACCTCTGTAGGGTCCAGGTATCGCCTCCTGCTACCAGTAGTGACACTGACCCTAGCCAAATGCAAAACTAGTGAAAAACAGTAGATGAGTAGGGAAAAAAATGGCAGTGGCCTCCACCCTTTAAAACCATTCCGGTTTTGGGGAGTAACGACCCCCTCTGCTACTTAACTGACCAGATCACTATCCCAGGAGGTTCATTGACTTGATGCTATACTCTGATTAAAAAGTGTTCCTTTAATTTTCTTGAGCAGTGTATTAACCGTTGCAGCATAAGCTCAGTGCCAGAAAGAGGATCAAGCATCCTTCAGAGATTTCTACAGGGCCAAGAAGCCTGCAAAATGAGGGACAGTTGGACTTCACTGAAGGTAATTTCACTAAAGCTGTAAAGAAATAAAAACAATTAAACTTCAACTTTAAGCATGCTGGGAACTCCAGGGAGGTTTTCTAATTCACTGCATTAGATACAAACAAAGTGGTATTATCAGATATGTCACAAGCACCGCCCAGGGAGAGACCTCCCCTGAGTTCCTTTTGCCTTTAAACCGTTCCTCAGCAAAGGTTCCCTGATAGATTCTTTTTGGAGTGTTAACAGTGAATACATATATCTGAAGATGGAAATTGTTCTAAAAAATACACTGCTGTAGTTATACATATTACATGGCAGACATTTAGTCATAGCAGGAGTTTACTAATGGAGTGTCAATGTGTAATCTTTATTTGGTGGAAAATCAAGCTTTCCATGTGGCCGGTATTTCACAGCAGTAAATTAATAAAGCACTCATGAACCAGCAATACACAAACAAGGCTTGGTGCATGAACCAGACACAGTAGAAACAGCAGTTCGAGTGCTTCAGATGAAACTGCAAGTTCTAGCAAATATTACAGTGCTAACAATCATAGCAAAGGTCTGCCAAGGGTAAAAATGTGTTCAACTGCTCTAGCCTTCAGTCTATTGGGGACTTATTAAATATTGTTTTCACTTTGTAATGCACACAAAAAATATCTCAACATCATTGTAATCAGGGCACCTCATGTTTATGGCTTTATGCTGTTGTTTTGCTGTTGGCCATCAATTTAATAGCATTGTTTTTACTATGATGTTCTTTCTATACTGGTATGCTTGGTACTATTCTGTAAGAGTCTCAAATTTTTTATTAGGTGATTGGGTTGTTCAGTTTGCCATGGCAAAGAAGATTTAAAGTGACCCTATTAATTAGTAGCAACCTGTAAAGAAACATGATGCGCACTGCCTTTTTGTTTTTTGCAGATAACAAGTGAAATCTTCACTGTTTTAAATACCTATCAGCACTTCTACAATTACATCATAGCCATTGGGAGGAACCCCAGTGTCTAGCAGGTGACACAGCAGGAAGTGTCAGATAGCAGGTAAGTATGCACAGTTTCTTTACAGGTCACTGTAAAATTCCTGATATTGCTGACAGGTATAACTTATAGTGACAATGCTTGAAGGTAACAGGTCCTGTTTTCATGTCCTGGTGTTTTGTGTGTCCTATGGATCAATAAATATAACTATATTCATCAATCCTCTGGTGTGCGGCTGACCCTTTTTCCTAATGCTTGAACGTAGCCTTTGCTGACATCTTGTGCTAAAAAATTAGAACAATGTGCACCCCAGACATTTTCATTTATTTTCATTTAAGATCCATTTGTTCATTAAAGAATTTAGTTTCATCATCATCATTATTATTATATATATTATATTATTCGTTATGTGGAACCAATTCATTTTCTGGAATCATGTTGGTATAGTCGGCATTTGAATCCGAGTGGATTTGAAAAATTTTGCATTTTTTTCTGAAAATTGTTATATATTTTGGGTAGATTTGATATTTATATATCAAAACTATTCAAAAGGATTTGATATTTTCAGAAGCAACGGAATAAATAATGCAAAATTTGTCAGCCCCAAATTTTTCAAACCTAAGAATTACATTAGATTGTGGAACTAAACTTACTGACTATGACAAATATAAATTCAATTGAAATCGCAAGTTTACTCAAATCCAAATAATTGAACAAATTCGAAAACTGAATTCATTTCCTTATGGGCCTGAACTACTATCGAATCAAGTGACGTCATCCAAATGAAACAAATGCATTTATTCATTTCATTATAACTTTTTTGGATTTGTTTACATTCGTTACTATGCACATTGAGGGATTCGTAAACATCCAAATCTCCAAAAATCCAATTTTTGAAGGAAAATCGATTTGTGGTTAACTGAAAGGCACATGTCTACTGAAAATAGTAATTCCCTGGCTATCATGCTTACCCAGTGGCTTTTGTATTTTCAGAATTACCATCTAGGGAGAACAAAAGAAGTCTTCAGATTTGAAACTATTGGGGGTCATTGACTAAAGGCACATAGGCTGTTCACTTTGCAAGGGATTTTCCCCAGAGCTTAGGCCTTATTAACACCTGAATATTTTGTAGCTCGAAGCTCCAAGATGCACAGCAAGCAAAATCTCATTCATTTCAATGACCCCTGTACACATCTCACCATTTTGTTGGCCTGTAGCAAAATGCCTGTGACTTGAAAAAAGTACATAGGATTCTTTTAGGACGATTGGAGACAGATTGGAGTGTTTTTGGACCCAAAGACATCAATTGGAACTCCTGGAAAATGCGCAACATGAGCATTTTATAAACAGCACCTGTCTGCCCCAGATCTCCCCACCCCTCACCCAGTGCCTTCTATTGGCTAAAATGAAAACACCTGAAGCTTGAATACACATATAAACCTCTTGTAATGCACTTCTAAAATGCTTGTATATGTTGGAAAACTGTCAAATAGCAATGCCTGAAAATCTGCTCAGGTGTGAATGCAGCCTTAGTGAATATGGTGATATTTCTCTTTTGCCAACAATACCCAATCAAAAAAAAAGAAAAATTTAAAAAAACAAACTTTTTTTTGTTTGTATATGATTGGATGATGGAAATCAGCAGAACATCACCTCATTCAGTAAGCTCTAGGGAACAGTCTCCTGCACAAGTGTAACTTCCCTTGCAAAGAGAAAAGTCAGTAAACATATAAATGCAGCAAAGAGAAAAGTCTATTTGTCTTTAGTAAATAAGGTTTTATTGTGCTTTTTAAATTTATATCTGAAAAGTGTTCTGTTTACATTTTTATTTTATTTTTAAAAAATGTTCAGTTCACACAGCGATTTTTAGGTTTTAGTTATCCTTTCTTATGTTACATTATACATTATATTACAACCTCCTCGATCCCATACAGTCCGGCTTCCATCCCCTACACTCCACCGAAACTGCCCTACTCAAACTCTCCAACCGCCAAAGCTAATGGCCACTATTCAGTGCTCCTACTCCTTGACCTCTCCGCTGCCTTCGACACAGTTGACCACCCCCTCCTCCTCAAAAAACTTCACTCCCTCGGCCTCAGAGATTCTGCTCTCTGCTGGCTCTCATCCTACCTATCACAACGCTCCTTCAGCGTTACCTATAATGCTACCACCTCCCCCTCGCTCGCCCTCTCTGTTGGGGTCCCTCAAGGCTCTGTCCTCGGGCCCCTTCTCTTCTCCATCTATACCCCCTCCCTTGGCCAACTCATACACTCTCACGGCTTCAACTACCACCTCTATACCGATGACACACAAATCTACTTCTCTACCCCTTGCCTCACCCCCTCTGTCTCCACCCGAATCACAAACCTACTAAACGACATATCAGACTGGATGTCGCTCCACTTCCTTAAACTGAACCTCTCCAAAACTGAGCTCCTAGTCTTCCCCCCAGCTTGCACACCCCCTCCATTGACTTCTGCATCAGGCCCACCCCGCAGGCCAGAGTACTTGGTGTCATTCTGGACTCCAACCTATCCTTCCAGCCCCAGGTCCAATCACTAACTAACTCATGCAGACTCCACCTCCGCAACATCACCAAAATCCGCACGTTCCTAACTCCAGAAACCACTAAACAGCTCATTCACTCCCTCATCATATCACGACTCGATTACTGCAACTCCCTCCTCACTGGCCTGCCTTGCCACAGGCTATCCCCGCTTCAGTCGATCCTGAACACGGCAGCAAGACTCATTCACCTTACCAACCGCTCCATTTCCGCCACCCCCCTCTGCCAATCCCTCCACTGGCTTCCGATTGCCCAACGGATCAAATTCAAAATCCTAACACTGACATACAAAGCTGTCCAAAGCTGTCCACCATTCTGCCCCAAATTACATCACCGACCTAATATCCAAGTACCACCCAACATGCACACTCCTCACAAGACCTCCTTCTCTCTAGTTCCCTAGTCTCCTCCTCCCATGCACGCCTCCAGGATTTCTCCAGGGCGTCACCCATACTCTGGAACTCCCTACCCCAATCCATCAGACTATCACCTACTCTCCTCTCATTTAGGTGCACCCTGAAAACCCACCTTTTCAGGGAAGCCTACCCCACCCCCTGCTAAATGATCATGAGCTGTGACCTGGAAAGAAAAGAAAATTCTTGGCCATGAAAATTCTTTTCTGTAGCAATATGTGAAATTGAAGGCTTGGTTGGTTGAATTTCAAAATCATTGGTGGCACCACTGGATTACAAAACGCTCAAATTTCCAATTTGCTAAAGAATATTCAGTCAGAATTCGACCCGTGTATGGTCTGCATAAACTTTGACAACAAAACCTGGAAGCTGATTGGTTTCTATGTAGAGCTGCACCAGATTTGCACTCTCCAGTTTTAGTAAATAACCCATGTGTTTCAGACATTACAAAAATCCCCTTCATGAGGACTGAAAGACGCTTAAACATACTGTATAAGACATTATTATTATTATACAGTATTTATAAAGCGCCAACAGTTCGCTCAGCGCTGTACATTACAAAGGGAGACAGAACATGCGACAGTACGAAAACAATATAATGTGATACACGAGGGGTTCGAGGACCCTGCTCTTTCGAGGTTACAATCTAGCCAAACAGGAAGTGAGAGAAAATCCCTTCAAAGTTAGGTAATCCCAGGTAGTTGCCAGAACTAGTGTCCCTATTTGAAGATTTCCTTTCTATTCCTGTTCTAGCGACTACCCAAAATGTGGGATTTTCTTTCATTTTCATGCTCAGTGAGAATGGTATACAGGACAAAAAGAGAGACTGAACCCCCCTATTAGGGGAACATACCACAATGAAAACCTGACCAATGTTCTAATCCCAATCTATTCTATCTAAAACTAAAAAAGGATTTGCGTTTAGTTATACTACAAAGGGCAATAAACTGCTTCTTATTGGTCCTTTCTTTTGGAGCTAAATGGAGAGATTGTGACAAAGAGCGGAACCTAACTATATCAAAGATGCATATTTAGGCTCTTGTAGGCCTAAAAGTTAAAGTGGTTGTAAGCCCTTACATGTACCCAGTGAAACAACTGGGTACACCTGTAAGAATCCTCCTACATAGGTTGTATCTGTTTATCTGCAGTCTTCTCTACATCCAGTCAAAGTCCAGAATTTGCTTGTCGGAGCTTTCAGGAAACGGGGTGGAGAGCTGAAATTACACACTGCAGAGCTTAGTGAGGAGAGCTGATTAGAGGGAACAGACCCCCCCCCCCCTCCTTTACACATCACACAGGAACAGATCTGAGGTTTTCACTCTGCTGGAGGTCCCTCCTCTGTCACAATTTTTCTTTTGGGGTAAAAAACAACTGTCAGAAATGATAGCAGAGGAACAAGGCAGCATACAGAAAAGATGTTTAGTGCTCTAGATTGAGACAAGTACACATTATAGAGGGATATGCTTTGTTCCTATTTCATGTCTTAGGTTTAAAACCACTTTAACAATAACTGTTTAGGGTTCTTTCTGTGTCATGAAACATATATAGAAAGAAAGATACGCTTTCAGTGTTTGAGAAAAAAATAAAAAATTGTTTTATGGTCATGGATGTATTTCTGGGAAGATAACAGGGCACCTTAAAGCCTAGGTTTAGCTAAAAACAATAACTTACAGTTAGGTTGGTGTGTCCCTTGTGCTGGTTCTACTTCTTTTAGGAGAACTCTGTTTATGTCTGGGGGTGCCATCACATCCTTAACAAATTGGTTGGAGGTAAATGTACTAACAAATTGTAATCTCTTTTTATTAATAATATATTTCTAATAATGCTTCTACTGATAAAGAAGAGTGTTCATGCACGTGCATTAATAATTTTCCTAATTATTCCACCCTAAAGCTAGTCTCCAGGCAGATGTATACAAAACAAACAGTTACAGCCCTGTACTCAAGAATACATCATTAAATGTATTTTATCATTGAAAAAGTGTACGTGCCTGAATTTGACCCCTACATCGAAGGGGTGAACCTCACTGACGAAAGAAGTGTGTTTGGAGCTTTTGTTCCTGAAGCAAGATAATGTATTTAAAAACCCATAATTTATCAAAAGAATGTTTATTTGTCTAGGTAATAAATAACACACAAGATTTGGAGCATATAAAATGTAGCCTGTTAGTAGCAGTTATTGGCATAACAAATTACACGGTCTGCCACTGGCTGACCATCGCCTGAAAATGGTCACTGACTAACTGTCATAATGGTCCTCTAGTTTCAATATTTTCACTAATCCAGTCACTAATCAAAAATAAGCCTGCTTCATATCAGAACTCCCAATCTGCATACTGAAGGTTTTTGGATCTGTGAGTTACAAAGGATTGAAGACAGAAGAAGGTCACAATCCATGAATTTTCTCATGACAGGTTCTCTTTAATAAAATATATCATCCCAAGACAACACATATGTCACAAATATATTAAGTTCCCCAAATCTATATCCATTTCATATATTCCTATACAGGCTATTAATTGTTTTGTTTATTTTGAGTTTCTTGGTTGTGCTATGAACGTTAAACTGGAATCTATGCTTTAAATAAAAGTTGTCCATTGTTCCTTTGTTACAGAAACTTTGTGTGTTATAAACACTTTCCAATATGCTCCATAACACACAGGGCATCTGTAATTTGGAACAATAATGTAAAATGGAAAGCCTTTTTGCTGTGCTATAGGACTTTTTTCATTTTGATTGCTAGGAAGTATTCTTACACTATGATGACCAGGGCTTTTTTCTCAGCTGGCACTTGGAGGAACTTGGTTCCAACTCCTCTGGCTCAGGCCCTCTGCTCCTTGCTCACTACTATCACTTGTAAACACAGAAGTTCAGCTTCTGTGTTTACAAGTGACAGCTTGACTCCCAAAGGTTCCCGCAGATCTGATTTCCTGAGCAGCTCTCACTGAGTGCCCGATGGGGACAAGAGAGATGCCACTGTCCAGGGTGCAGTGCAGATGCTGACACCTCCACTGGACGATCTCCCTACAAGGGAAGGTACTAGAGTCAGCTGGGTTATTCAGCTTAATACAGCAACAAAAGTAAGACATGTGGAAGATGGTGGAGCTTCTAAACAAAGTGGGGAGAAGATGGGGGCAGTGGAGGGGGAGATTGCATGTAGAGGTCAGAGCTGAAGAGGGGTGAAAGTGAGCTGTGGATGGGGGATGCAGAGGTAAGCTGCTGTGGAAGAAAGCTGAACTCTGCACTGTGTGTAGTGCACCCCTAAACTCTGTACCGTGTATACAGTGCATCCCTGAACTCTGCACTATGTACGCAGTGCACCCCTGATCTCTGCACTCTGTGTGTATTCCCCCCCCCACACTCTGTTTGTAATGCACTCCTGGTATTTATTGTCCCTTTAAGACCCTCCGTTTGTAAAATGTGACAGCACCCACTAATTGATGTAGTTTGGAAGGTGTTTGTGTGTGGGGGAGAGGGAAGGTGTTATGGGGTGTTATGGTTGAGTTCCTGCACCTATGTTCAGGGGGAAAAAAAGCCCTGATGATGACATTCTATATTGTATCAGTATAAAGGTTTTCAAACACAAAAGCAATAAACTTGGAGACCCAGGGGCATCTAACACAATATGTTCAATTCATTCACTGGAGAAAAATGAGAATTCATACCTAATTTTTTGTATTAGTGACTGTTTCTCTTGTGCTGTTGCTAGATGACCCGAGTAGTACACTGGGAAAAACATAATATTCCAGTTGGTTGAGAACCATGTCATAAAGAACGGGCAGTAAAAGTTCTTGTATGTGATCTTTACTATCTGTGTAGTTCCGACCCAAGAGGATGAAACTGATAAGATTATCAGAAAGCCCCAGACGACTTTAAGGAATGTTGATGTACAAGACTGACATCGAGACTTCTCATGATTTTCCTGTTGACTTTCCTGATTTGACTGTCCTCCTTCTCCTCCTGAAAAAGAACAGCAAAAATGTAGCATAAACATTTTTTTTTTCATTTCACTTCTTCCTTCCTATTTTGAAGCACAACTATACATAAAATAAAGAATGACATATGATTCAGTCTGTCACTAGAATGAATATGTATAATCAAAACTTTTTTCAAGCTTTGACTGGAGTAGAAAGTCCAAATGTAGCAATGGAAAGTTATATTAAATCTCTTGTGAGGGGGATATCCCTCTTAGTTGTTCTCTGAACAGGTGTCCCCATTGGATGATATCCAATTACCTTTTATTTTAGGGATAATGCTAAAGTTTTGGATTTGCCCTCTCTTTCTTTCTCAATGATAATGGTACCCAATACAAACAGAGGTATGATTCTCCTCAGAACACAGAGAGCAATAAAAACTTTTTGAGCCTTCCCCTCTGTAATCATAATTTTATCAAAATGTTTTACCTATAGATTAGATACACTTTGCAACAGTTGTTTTTGTTGTTTTTTTTTTTTTTTTAGTCACCTAGTAACATTGTTTTAATATCTAATGTTACTGCCAGTAGATCCATTATTTTCCAGTTCCTCTAACAGGCTGACAATACTGTTCATTTTGCATTGAATTCATACAAGATCATTGTCACCCCGTGGACAGGGTAGTCTTAAGCTGGCCATACACTGATAAAAATTCGGGCAGTTCAGCAGGGGCTGTCCAAATTTAGATCAGTGTGTGGCCATCCCTGTCTAACAGAAGTTGATCGTTTGATTGACTTCGGTTGAAGGGACATGCTGGAAGACTTTTGTCGATCTGTGGTTGCAGCCGCTGGTCAGTGTATTCTGAGAGATGGATATTAAGTATTAAATGAGGTTTAAAGTATAACTAAATTGAAAAAAAGATTTGTTTGTATATGTATATAAGGAACATCTTAAAATGTTAATTATGCCTAAGCTGTACCATGAAATATCTAAATTTTGTCTAGGATTTATCCTCTAAAATAGTAGTATGCTTTCAAATTTGTGAGTGTGCCTAGGTACTGCCCTATCCACACCCGCAGTGTATGATGTCTGGCACTGCTGCCCCTGACTGCTAATCTCAAGAGATTTGGAGTGAGATCTGGTGATGTCACAACTCAGCTGCTCACTGTTCTTGCTTGAGGCTCTGCCATGAGGAAGCAAAGCCTTGCCTCTACCAAGATGGCTGCCTCCACAGAGCGACACAGCTCAGTACAAGGAATGCGGAAACATCAACTACAGGAAGGCTACAGACAATAGCGTTGACTAATAGTTTCCCTTCTACCTGCCATATTTAGGAACAGCTTTGAGGGTTCTTTAAGTTTCTTTTAAAGTAAAAGATAAATACATTAAAGGCCAACTCCAGCTAACATTTTTTATGCAGTTACAGCATTGTCTTTAAGAAAAAAAAAAGTTTAAGGCCCCTTTCACACAGGTGTTCTGTCTGTCCATTTTTCCTCTGTCTATTGATGGATGAAAAATGGACTGTAATGCATTCCTATGAAAAAATAAAAAAAAGGTGTGCTGTTCAGTGGGCGGAGTCTTCTGTGACATCACCACTTACTGGCTGGCTGAATGACACCGCGGCTGTTTTGAATTAGTGTACTGCCTTCATGCACCTTATCTATGTAAGTGCAGTGTTTTATTAAATAAAACCTTTATTTTTATTGGGTTGCACTATGAAGTCTCTTCTGTTTTAACCCTTCTTACAGTGTATGGAAAGTGGTTTAGTGTGAGGAATCCATTCCGGGTGAGCCTGCGACTCTCCATCCAGCCCTTTTGAAATTGATAGCACGAGTGTCAGTGTGGAAGCAGGACACTATCTGCTCATTCTATCTCTTGATTTGAGGGTAATTTGATCTGGTAAGAGACTGATCTGTTTTTTGTGGAGAGCACCTGTGAACACCATAGCACCTTGCTGGAAATTATATTCAGCCAGCAAAACGTTTCCTTTTTTCAAATTGGATTTGGGACTTATTTTGTACATTTGTGCCATGGACCTTGATTTATAGCACTTATTATGTTGATTTTTGTATGTATTTACACATGTGAGTTTGAATTTATGGTCATGTTTTATCTATTGTGTTAGGACATCACCAGTGAACAGCACACCTTTATTATTTTTGTTGTATTTTTGTTCTGGTATTCAGGAAGAGGGTAGAGGAAGTTCACTGTATTTATTCATTCATTTATTCATACATATTTTTATTTGTCTATTTATACACTGGTTCACAATATACATTGGGTTTAGCACAGGATTGTTTCTTTATACACAATGTATTCCTATGGGCAAACAGATTTAAACATTGTCTGTTCACATCAGTTTTCCAGCCGCTTCTGTTCAGGTTCATTTTTTTTGGGTGAATCCACACTTGTCAGCCGTGAAATCACAAAGTAGCCAAAATGATTCTGCGCTCCAGCCACTCTGCATTGCCCGCTAACAAGGGGGCAGTGTGGTGCACGCTTTCTTAACCCCTTCACACCTAAGGGTAAAACAAATCTAAATACTTAAGAACAATTCTGCAACGTTGACATGTGTTAGTAAAATCGTACATATCTTCACAACTACTTTATACATCCAGGTGGATTATACCGCGTTTTTTTCAGGACAAATTGGGCTTTCATTTTGTGGTAAATGGTAATGAATAGCTCCTAATTTTTTTTATTATCAAAGGAAAACTGGCCCAAAATAGTAAAAAAAAATAGTTTTTTTTATTTAGCTGTGTGTTTCTTGTTACGACCATAACCTACCTCCATAGAACAACCCAAAATAAATTCTCCAGCTCTTGATGATCGCATTGATACCATATATGTGTATGGTATTTGTTGTTTGTACCCGTAGTACAGCCCAGAAACAATAGTGCGCATTTTGTTTTTGTCTTTTTTTTTTACCTAAAACACACTGACACTGACATTAATGCTAACTGACACTGATACCAATTTTTTTTAAATCCTGACCTTTGACCCTGACCTTGACCCAACCACTAACCCTGGTACTGAACTAGATCAAACCTTGATCTAGGTATTTTTCTTTATTTTTTTGTTTTATTTTTTAATATTTATTTATTTATCTTTTTCTTTTTTTTTTTTTTTTTTTTTAACAAACATTTGTTTTATCTCGCTATGCCAGGAGTTAGAGAGATACAATGTATCTCTCTTCTCCATTCATAGAGAAAAACAAGGGGGCTGGGCTGCACAGTGACTGATCACTGTGATAGCCAATCAGAGGCTATCACAGCAATCACGTGACCCGGAATCGGGAGTCCCGGGTCCCGATCGTTAGAACGGGACCTGGGTCTCTCAGTGATACCGCGGTCTCTGTGCTGGGAGCGCGCCGAGTAGCGCGCTCCCAGCACAAAGACAGGTACGCAAGGCGAGAAGGGAATCTCTCTACCGAGGTTACGTGCTGACTATGTCATTCCCACTTGGTGGCGGGGTCACTCCGATATTGAGGGGTCTTGAGTATAGAGCCAATCACCACACGTATAAAGACAGGTACGCAAATATGTGGCCCCACGGAAAAAAGCCCAGTTCCGTGAGGCAGCAAATTTGTGTGCCGTCGGCGTCAAGGGGTTAAAGAAGATGTAAACCCAACATTTCATATTCTTGATATGTGCCTGCTGTACCATGTACTTGTATGAAAAAGTATCCTGCTCTCTTTGTATTGCTTCCTTTGTGTGAAATGCCTGGTGTTCCTGCCAGTCTCTGCCTTCCCATTAAAAATTGACTACACCAGGCATGTGAGCACAGCATGGTCAGTTTTCTGGCTGTACTGGGAGCCAATCCTATGTTCAGACTTGTGCTGACATGCCCCCCCTCCCCACTTATACAGCCATTCACTGGGAAATTCAGTGTGATGCTGTTTCTCCTCCCCCAGCTCCTGCAGCAGCTGAGAACAGAGGGTATGTGATCACATAAAAAAGGTATTTATAATGTTTCTTTATATGTATACACAAATGTTTTGCCTTCCCTTTCTCTTTTAAACTTTGTTTTCAAAGGGGAGGAAAGAAAACACTGCTTCTGTTTCTGGCAGTAGGTGACATGTCTTCCATGGTCTCTGCTGAATGGGAGTACCTAGTGGTTTTCCAATTCCTCATGAACAAGCTTCTTCTCTGGCATATTTGGCATAGACAGTGTCAGCAAATTTTCACAGGACCTACTACTGGTGGTAGCTTAGAACACAGGTTTCTTTTGGAAGACACTTATTTTTTTCTAGTGATCCCTTAAATTGTATATACTATAAACACGTGGCAGCCATATTTGCTCATTGGCATAAACTTTCTCAATAGTAGCCATCTACTGGGAAATATGGAATATTCTGTGTGTGAGATTAGGTTCACTTCAGTGTGAATAACAAGCCACTAGAGGGAGAACTGTATGCTAAACCAGCTTTTCTCATCCTTTTTAATACATTGGAACCCTTTAAGAAGTTGTGGGGCACCTCTGCATAATTATTACATCTCTAGGTCACGGCACAGTTGTGTGGTCAGCAAGTTGTAAATATAGTAATACAAAAAAGAATTGTAGTGACCCTTACATTGGCTGTCATTGAAAAGTTGTCCCGTTCATTGGTGGTCAGTGCGAGAAGGACACTTTTACATTGTTGTCCAGTGGGAAAAATTATCTCACATCTAAATATATAATTATATTAGTAGTTAGTTGGAGTTAGAAAACCATTGTTTAAGGAACCCTTCTCAACCTCTGGAGGAACCTCAGGTTTTCATGGTTGAGAAACCCTGCTTTAAACCATTGGTAAAAAAGTGTTTACTACTGTGGACTTTGTTCGACATTTTGGAGATACCACTGTCATGGAACCACATATTGGACCCACATATTGGACCCCACAGCAGTCTCAATAAGAATACATTTTGACATTAGTAGATATACCAGCCTAAATTAGGAACTAAACAGAACATTGCCAATTAAAACTACAGGTGAAAATAGCATGGTTGCGATGGTGTAACATGACCAACTACAATATTAGAAGTAATACTGTATAGGAAAAATGTCAATCAATAGTAGAATTTCAGTCCAATAATATGAGGTGGTATCAAAAAGAGACTAGTTTTGTAACATGCCAACAGATGGCAGCACAAGGCTGTATACACAGTCACAGGGAGCACTGACCTTCATAAATCAGTGTGCTAAAAGACATTGTCCTGTGTTCATCGGGAGCTGTACAACTGTTACTATTCTGGCCATGTGCCTTACCATGTTTGCTATTTTATCATGGACAGCAAGTTAGAACAAGAGGACAGCACGTTAGAACAAGAAATAAAAGAAAATGTGAAATTCTGCATGAAACTGGGAAAATCTGCCACAGAGATGTTTGACTTGATTCGGCAAGTTTATGGCAAGTCTGCAATGACTTCTTTGAGGTGTTTTGAAAAACATCACTGGAAGATGATAGATCAGGAAGACCTTCAACAAGCTCAACCCCTGAAAATTCCCTCTTCCCAAGGATGAAGATCCAGCTCAAAGGTTGCAGTTTTGACAACACTGCAGAGAACCAGCGATTTGCCCAGTTTCATGCAGAATTTCATGTTTACTCTTTGTTCTAATTTAATGTCCATGATGAAATAGCAGACGTGGTAAGGCACTTGGTCAGAATAGCATCAGTTTGACAGCTCCTGATGTACACAGGATGTACATGGGGACAAGGTGGCTTGCAACAAGGGGTGGGATGGGTTGGGATGGGGGACTTTATTAACACATATTACAAACACACTGGCTTTAAATAACAAAGATACATATTGTGCTCATGATGTCAGAAAGAACTGATGCCTTCAAATGTCTCTCTCTCAAAACCAGGGGAATCAAGCTTGAGAAAGAGGTGGAATTCCTCAAACCATATTACCTGGTTACACTGATGCTACCCAGAAGCAGACTTTGCAGCTAATGAAGTCATTGCTTGGTTAGGAGGATGCTGCCTTTCTCCAGCTCTAAGTGGGTCCCTGTGCCTCTGTGCATCTACAGTCTGCCCCTGAACACTGACTATGAGAAGAAATGAATGCACATCTTCCTGAAATGTTACATGCCATGTTCCCAGTTGGCTTTCCAATCCTTGCATGTGCAAATATTTTGCCACATGAATCATTCTCCTGATTTTGAGATCCTAAATCTGGAGTTCCTATCCTGATTGCAGAACCTGCCTGGGTCAAAATAACTTTCGATCACAGTGTGTTAGTAATGCCTGAGGTTGTTTTACACCTTTTCTGTTTGGTCTTTTGGTTTCAGTCATGGTTCTTCCTCTGCTGTTTTCTGGACCTGCAAGACCTTGTTACCCCTACCATTTTAGATTGTGAAAGACCTTGGTTACCACAAGACCTTTTACGTCTGATATTGTCCATTTGTAGTGCACCAGTACATATACACACATCATTTATACTTGGATAGAGCTCAGAATTGACTTTTTTGGAGAACTTAATGTCATTATTTTGTATTTTGTTTTTTAGTATACAAAGAAAAAAAAAAGGGGGTCCCTCTTAAAATCCATACAAGACCTTCATCTAGACATGCAACCCAAGTGGTGAGGTTTGAGAAAGGTGCCAATTGAAGCCCCAAAACATGTTACCATAGCAACCAGCTGGCCCATAGTGTGACATCACATCCAGCTCTGCATTGGACCTGCTCCAGTATATTCATCCTGGTTGTAGATAAGCTCTCTCTGTCTTATCCTTGTGAGTTTGCATTTGGCAGTTTTATTCCAATAAATACTTATTAATATTGCATTCAGTTGGCACCCCCTTGTGTTCTTTCTGATTTTCCTAGGTGGGCTGCACTCAAATTGGAAAGGGGGGTATTAAAGGACAACATCACTAAAGATCAAGTATATATGACTTTTCTGTTTTGCTTAGAGAGAAAACACTGCAGCAACTGTTTGCTTTCAGAATATCTGTAATATCTGTATTTAAATGTCTGTATGAAGCTGCAGTGATGGAGCTCTGTAGACAACAACCATTGTTCAGTAAACCAGTTAGCATTAGCCAGGTAAACTTCTGAGGGAAGTCTAGAGCTCTCTATCCTAGCTAGAAATATAATTTTAAAGCATTTCTTTTTTTGGCCTAACATTAAAGAAAATACAAACAACCAAACTTCATTTAATCCTGGTATTGTTAAAACACTCAAATGAATGCTGATTCCAAACACTTCATTTATATTATACTCTAGGCAGAAAAGTTGAAATGACATTATTGAATTACTCCTGTATGCTTCATTCATCTAGAACAATATCAGGATCATATTTAATTGTATTCGTGGAGTCCACAGATCTCCTTATCTGGCAGGGCACCTGACAACTTCACATTTTTCCCATCTCAACAAGCTCCCTCTCGTCTTTATAAAGAGTTGCTTCCTGTAATATATGTGCATATTTTGTTTGTTTGGAGAATGTCTCCAGTTCTGCCAAAAAACGTTGGTCGCGTTTGCAATAATTTGTGTACCAGATGTGTTTTAACAATAAAGGGGTTTTCTGATTCAACAATAGAGAGGAAATCTCCACCTCTGCTCAGATTGGTATGGCTGTCCCATTTTAAGGGGGGGGGGGGGTATCCTGTGTCTATTGAAATAGTCATATTCCTACTGATATACTCAATATACTGTACCTAAATTACTTTATAGTTAAGATATATCTAGAGCTATTTTAGTAGTTTTGGACAGGGCAGGAAATGGGGAAAAGCAATGTCATTTTTTCCTGCATATGTCTAATTGGGGGGATTACCTTTACTTCCTGTCCTGTAGACACAACAGGAAGTGGAAGGACATTTCTACATACTCAGATAAATTACCTCTTAGACAGTTGTCACCAGAAAAAAATATCCCTATGGCAAGATTTCCCCTCTGCTCCTAGCTTGGTGACAGCATTTGGATTTTATCCTATTCTTACTTGAATGTTGGTGTGCTTTGTGCTGTTCTTCTTTATCTGTGTAGTAATCCAGCATAAAACCTTTACTCTGTGAAGCTACTTCTTGTAGTTCAGACCAGACACACCTGCTTTCTCCCCTTGTGCAACGTGACTGGTCTTGTTCCGCCCCCACCTTTAGTTTACTGTAGACAGCCTGTAGTGGGTGGGGCCTACTGGGTCCCACCCACACCTCTGCTCTCTGCACAGGTTATGCACCGAAAAAATATGATGGCACTGCAACTTTACAAGGTGTCCTGTAAATGAACAAAGGGAGAGTAAAGGTAGGGTAAACGACAGGATAGATTCACAGCTTTCATAGCTCTCATAGCCATAGCGCAGGCTGTATTATCGGGGTGGGTACACATCAATGAATTCTACAGTAAACCATCAGATGTGAGCATTTTTTCCTCTTATAAATTTGTTTAAATGTCTGCAGCTGGGTTTTAATGATAATAACAACATACAGTGCCAATCTGTAGCTTCTAAAGTGAGCAAGATACCTTCTTCAATAAAAAGAACTGGGACTGGAGAGAGTGCAGGGAAAGGCAACTAAACTAACAAGGGGAATGGAGGAGATCAACTATGAAGAAAGGTTAGCTGAACTGCCCCTGGGAAGCCTTACTCCACAGACCAATCTCTGACTTCACTGCGAAGGAAAGAAAGCTGACTGCCTTTGTCTTCCTAGCTGCTCTCCAAACCATAGCTAAAACATGGAAGGGAAACTCCAACCAGGTCCCCAATAATCCTCTCCCCTTCCTATCCACTTAATTCCTTTTCTCTCTTCTACTCCATTCCAACTTGTACTACCATTTGCATTTCTGCCAAATTTATGCCATCCTCCCCCTCTTACCCTTACTTCCCCACCTGTTGTAGTCAAAAGATCTCTAAACCTTGTCAGAACTATACCTCTTATCTAGGGCAATATCATTAAGAACTGCTGTTTCTTAAATCTTCCTGTTTCTGTTCCCATGATTCCATAAGTAGGACCACGCACTTTGATATATATTTTCAGTAGGGAATGTTTAATGCAGATATTGTATCTGTATACGCCCCACAAACACATAGACACCAGAAATGACATAGCAAATGATCAAGCAATAGCAAGTATGGTACATTGCAATAAGGTAAACAATAGAAGAAATATACTGTAACAGAGAAACAGTAGGAGAGGTATAAACAGTTAAAGCAGTAGGAAAAATGTGCTGCAGAAATCCAACCATTTCAGTGGAGTACTCCCTTTAAGAACCGATGCAGGTACTGGCACTGTATTTGTAGCGCTTACCCCTGGAGGAGCCAGCACAGTGTATTTCCACAGCCAAATACACTCACACACGCACACTTCAGCTCATTGTCTTTAATGATCAGTCTAGCGCAATGGTGGCAAACCTATGGCACGCGTGCCACAGTGGGCACGCAGAGCCCTCTCTGTCAGCATGCAAGCCAAGTCACCCCAGCATCGCCCCAGCAGCTGAGCATCGGATAACAGTGCACATAGGGGCCATGTGCATGCTCAGAAAGCAGTAGTGGCGCCAGACGATGATGTCACGAGCGGCAATTCATTAGCCACGACTCATCCGAGCTTTCACATAGCCGGTTAGTGCGCTGCCAAGGATATATATATTGGACTGGCTGTGAGTTTTAATACATCCGTTTTTAGTAAAACAAGACTTTAGCTTGTGCTGGTGGTCAGTAGAACTTTGTCCCCTTTTGCTGGTGGTCAGTGGAACTTTGCCCCCTTGTGCTGATGGTCAGTGGAACTTTGCCCCCTTGTGCTGGTGGTCAGTGGAACTTTGCCCCCTTGTGCTAGTGATCAGTGGAACTTTGCCCCTTGTGCTGGTGGTCAGTGGAACTTTGCCCTCTTGTGTTGGTGATCAGTGGAACTTTGCCCCCTAGTGCTAGTGATCAGTGGAACTTTGCCCCCTTGTGCTGGTGGTCAGTGGAACTTTGCCCTCTTGTGCTGGTGGTCAGTGAAACTTTGCCTCCTTGTGCTGGTGGTCAGTGGAACTTTGCCCTCTTGTGCTGGTGGTCAGTGAAACTTTGCCTCCTTGTACTGCTGGTCAGTGGAACTTTGCCCCGTTGTGCTTGTGATCAGTGGAACTTTGCCCCCTTGTGCTGGTGGTCAGTGGAACTTTGCCCCCTTGTGCTGGCGGTCAGTGGAACTTTACCCCCTTGTGCTGGTGGTCAGTGGAACTTTTCTCCCTTGTGCTGGTGGTCAGTGAAAACTCTGTTATTGTGTTTTTCTTTTAAGACAAAAGATATTAATGTATGAGTTGTTTTTTCTAAACTAAAACCTCAGGTTTAATTGCAGTGTTGGCACTTTGCAATAAAAAAGTGGGTTTTGGGTTGCAGTTTGGGCACTCACTCTCTAAAAGATTAGCCATCACTGGTCTAGGGGATGTTTTGTTTTTGGAGTTGATTGTAGAACTGGGGATAGGGATGGGGAATGTAGTAGGATACTCCAAATCAGTACAATTCACACTGAGAACATCTAGCTGATCTCCTAGCTGAACACAGTAGAAGTCTTGGCTGACAGTAGATAGCAGACTTTCTTGTAACATATAGCAGCAAGTAGTTTTAGGAGTGAGCAAAGTCCCTTTAGCAGTAGTAGTAGATACAGGGTATACTCAGGCATAAGCCGCTATGACAGACTGCAACAGCCCAAAGGTAACGTAGTTGAGCAAAGTCCTTTGCAGTAGCAACACTTGGACAAGCTCTTCAGAACACTAGCCAGTGTTCCCTTTTTCCAGACCCACGCTGACTATTAAGTACCAGGGGAGGTGGCAAGCACACAGCTTTCCCAAATTCCTCAATGGCAGTACTCACAAGGCCTAAGGACAGAATGGTTGCCTCCTTCCAATCGGCTAAGCACAAACCTCCAGTGATACCAGACAGAGCTTTGGCAGACAGCTCCTCTCAGCAGCTTACTGATGAACCCAGGGTCACTCTCTCTAACTTCAGGCCCTCAGGTCGACCCACCTGAGGCCGCATGGCAGCAGTTGCCAGGCGAGGCAGCCTGCCTCCAGATTTGGCTGGTGCAATCCACTCCCGGGAAAGACACTGAACTCATGTGCTCTCAGAATGTAAATGCCACTTCCAGCAGTCCATGGGGCAACCCTCCACTACAATTGGCCAAGGCTGTATCCATATTTATGCTATGCTTTTGCCTAGCCCCTACCCATGTTCTGGAAGGCTCTCATAGCTTCCTGAAGGCAGACAGAACTCAGACAAACTTAAACAGCACCAGAGCAACATGAGCAGACCTAACTCATCAATCACAGCACTCTGTTAAGCAGAATAGCACGCTGAATTTACCTGACAGTCTCTCTGGTAAGCAGACAAACACAGCTATGCCTAACCTAACTATACTTATCCTAGCACCTGACTAGGAGGGTGCTACAAATTCTTGCAGACAACGCTGTCCCTCTTTTGCCAAGGAGTCATGCAGGGTTGCCCAGCAGCCTATCCCCAACACTGCATCATCAGGGGGTCTCCTTCTGCTTACTGTGTAAAATTCCACCACTCAGTATCCTGCTCCTTAATCAGACAGTAAGCTCAACCAGCATCTAGGGAATAACCTGATGTTCCTGAATGTCTGACAACTTTTTTTGGTGCAGAGGTAAGCAGTCTGCTCGCAGCCTCAGTTCCTCCACAATTTGTTCCCTCTTCCTCTCCTCAGCCTGGGAAAAATACCCAACTCCTCCTACCCCCTGCCCCAGGGCATTTTGGGATCTTAAGTCAACTCAGTCTGTAGCAACTACATCTCCCACAATCCTCCACACTTCTCCCTGGAGTTTCTGGCAGTCCACATCCTCAATTCAACTGGACCTCTAGAGGCAGAGGATGGCATAAAATTTGCTGCTCTATGTTCTGTAAAAGCAGCCTCTACTTTCAGCTATGCCTGTAAACTGTCTCTGTCACTGAACAGACACAGAACCATCTCCACCAAAAGTGAACAAGGGCAGCACTGTAAATAGTAAACTGGTAGTCAGGCCCATGATGTTACTCCTCTTTTGCAAACTGGATACACCAGATTACAGCTAAGATAAACTATCTCCCTCTGCCTTTCCCTCCTCCCTCTATTGTGTCCAAGCTATCCCAGGTACAACTATATCACTCGATCCCTATTGCCAGCCTTTGTGTACATTATGACACCTCAAAAAATCATGTGATTTTCCGTTTTGCTCACTTCTGTTCTGATGTAATGTACAGTATTTATGTACCACATTCTGACTTATACTAAAACCTTTAAAAAAATCAATAAAATTATTGTGAAAAGATTAGCTGAACTGAATGTATTCTCCCTTGAAAAAAGGCATTTAAGAGGGGATATGACCACCTTGCATTTATACATAAATGGACAATATACTGTATACAGTAAACTTGGTGCCAACGTGTTCAATTTAGGGTCATATCAAACGAAAGGGGGCATTCCTTGCATCTTGAGGAAAGGAGGTTTACCTCTGCATGCAGAAAGGCTTCTTTACAGCAGGGGCGGACTGACCATTTGGGAACTCAGGCACTGCCCGAGGGCCCGGGGTCAGTAGGGGGCCCCATGAGATGCCCCTGGTACCTTTCATATGCTTTTTTGGGTGTGGTTTGAGTGTGGGCGAGGACACAGGGGCCCCATGATCCCTTATTGCCCGGGGGCCCCATGAGTTGTCAGTCCATCCCTGCTTCACAGTAAGGGTTATGAAAATGCACAACAGTATTTCACATGAACAAGTTCCCGCCAACTCAGTAGGTTTATAAATGCACGAAATATAACCTGACTATTAATATTTATTAGAAATAATACTGCAGATTGTTTATCCAGGGACTATCTGACTGCCTTGTGGGATCAGGAAATAATTTTTCCCCCCACTTGAGCAACTACCCTTCTCAGCACATGACAAATCCTGGACCACACTTCATAAATGCAAAGCCCCACCCTAATGTGTATACTTGTTTCGGTGAGTAATTCTGAAGTTTCTGAAGTCAGAGGCAGCTAGGGAACTAGTATTCTTAGAAGGAGCTCATGAATGGCAGCTACCGTTTTATTTTTCATACAGATTACCTATAAGAAAACCCTAATACTAGAAGGGAAGCAGCTGCATATATGAAACGCAAGCCCCTAAACCCGAACCAGCCTTCCAAACCTTTCTATCACGATTGAATCTCCGGCCGTTCACAAAGGTCTCACAGTTTCTGAAAACAAAGAAGCTTGACTTAATTTCTGCACATTCCATTTGGCCAGTGAGGCTGTGCATCATACCATCGCACCCATAAGAGATTTATTACAGAAGTGCTGGAGGTCTGCCTGCCAAAACTGACCAGAATTTACCATGGCAGAAGGGTTTGGGAGGCTGCTACAAGTATGTTTCTTTAAAGAAGTGTGGCAGAATAACTACAACTGCACTCTTCTACACAACTAAACTTTTATTTTCCCAAGCCCAGACCTACTTGACCTTTTCACAAATCCAGGATTTAGCAAATATAGGATCAAATTAGCACTTCTAAGCTTCAATAAGGCAATGAAAAGCCAGTGGGAGATTTGTGGAGTGCAGTAAGCTCCAGTAACTGCTCATGTTTTATTTTCATGAAAACTGATCAGTAAAAGATGATTTGATCAATCACTGTGGAATTCTGGTTGGTTACCTTTTGTGGCACATTGCTCTTTGTCCTATTGAAACAGGCTGTATGGATACTAGCACACGGCTCAAAGTCATACCAGCAACAAGGTCACATAAAAAGCATCAGTACTCAAGTCACATGCTTAAACTATCACTTTGTCATCCGAAAGCACCCTCTATTATTCATCTATTATGTCAAATTATTGTTCCACCATCACAGCTGTAGCCCGGTACGCCTTGCCTGATTTTTATTCAGCTCCGGTACATGCTAACATTACCAAGTGAGCCAATACTGTGTATTTTACCATGAATCATCTCATCAGCACTTTTGTAGAGCCAGCAGACTACTAACATGCAATCTAGCTATTATGTTTCCACCAAGGTCTTATATTATATTCATATTTATACAGAAAATCTACTCTGATTAAAATGAAGGCAGTACTGAAATGCTACTGCATTTGTACAAACAACTAATGGTAAAACACAGCAGCGTTTTTCAGCTTTATTAGAATATGTTCCCCTCTGCCAAAGCCAGTTTTAACAAATACACTCCCCATGATGTTCACTGGTTCATCTCAACCATCCCTTGGCATGGATAAATGAATTGCCTAATTCTACTGTTTATACTAAAAAAAAAATCTTAGGTCTGCTGCATATGTGAAATTTCGAAAACTCTAATTGATTAATGGTAGTATCATATAAGGTATGCATGCCACTGGTTGATAATCTATGAAATACAGTATTGGGATTATATATGGGTTTCTGTATGTTATAATTTTTTAGGTGGCTATGTCACTAGCTTGTCTTTTTGAAACTGTAGATAAATAGATACGTAGATAGATAGATAGATAGATAGATAGATGTGAAGAGTTGCAAATTTCCTTGAATCTATATTATGCTATAGGAGTCAGACAGTAATTATCTGCTTCACCTGAGAAACCTTGGAAAAGCATTGTCCATGTTCCAGTGCTGGTCCTACATCTTGTGTGAACGGCCACTAAATTCTAGAGGGCCCCTGTACACTGTACAGTTTATACAGAGGTGCTCTTGCCCGTTTCCATTGCCTGAGAGACGGCTGGCTTTGATGGGAATAAAGCATAGCTGGGAATTTTTGAAAAACTGTGGGCCTGAGAATATGGTTATGGCTAATGGTGGTGATAAACTGGAAAGTTGAATAGTAGTGTAAAATATTGGTTAACAGTGGCAAAGGTAGAAATGCTTTGGTATCAGCGTAAGGAAAAATGTTCCTGTAAGGAATGCCTTGGCATTAGTGTCAGTGGGATGAGGGCAGGAAACTTGGACGCTGGGGTGGGAGCTCTTTGGTGTGCATTAAAATAAGGCGCACTATGTGGTTCTATGGGAGGGAGGAGGCTGAAAGGTTCTGCATCAAGTAGGGTGGGTGAAGGGCTTTTAAGGGCTTTCAATGGTAGAGGGATGCAGTTCTGGGGTAAGTTGCTCTCCCCCACCGATCACCACCACGCTACATGTACTCACAGTTCTCAAAGACCTCCTTTCCAGGACTCCGCCAACCCAAGAACTTAAGGCAGAATCTCCTTCTTCCAGCCTCTGCACATCTGATATATATATGAAACAAGAAAAAGAACAGTCCAGCCTCACTCACCAAAGGGCATCTGAATAAGAATCAGGTCTGTTTTCAGAGGGCACCCACTCTTCCCGCTCTCTTCTACTCACAGTGGACTTCCATTGCAGGGAAGAGAGTGCACAATCCTCCATCCAGCAGCAATCCTGGTCCCTACTGTGCCTGATTGGAGTAACACTGCAGTTACTTGTCACAATCACCAAAGAGTCAGAGAACCAAGCCCAGTGCCAAGCGAGCCAGTGAGATATGGAAAAAGTTATCATCTCTGGGAAACATAAAGGCAAAAAAAAATTGTGCGCTGCCAAATAATGAGAATAATAATAGATAAGCTGCTTCAAACACGTGTCATGTGTGTAAACATAAAAACAAATGAAAGTGTCGCGCTACTAGCATGAATCAACACATGTAAATATACAAACAAAAAGGTGACTGATAGTCCCAAAAAGATGATAAAACATAAAAATAAATGCAATTCTTCAAAAAAAATCCAAATAAGTGAAAAATCCCAGTGCTGTAAATCTTCAATATATGTGAATCACCACAGTGAACATAGACTTCCAGGTGGACTCTCACCTTCTCGCATGGACTTTTATGTGGACACAGGTCAAACAAAGCATCTCCCCTATTAGTGGGGGTAACACATAACTTGCTCCTCTGTGCACTCTTCCCCTTATGAATCACCACTGGACCTTCACAAATGGCACCCAATTTCAGTACAGCCAACTCTGTGGATATAGCTCGACAACCACAAAGTAGACCATAATACAGTAGACTTCTTTAAAAGGCAAAATCTGGTGCAACTCTGCACAGAAATAAATCATCTTCCAGGTTTAATTATCAAAGCTTAATTGAACAAGCTGAAGTTAGAGGCTGATTGGCTATTATGCATAGCTGCATCAGATTCTGAGTGCACTAGTTTTAGTAAATCTCCCCCACTGTCATCTTACCCATATATGTCATTGTAAAGGTCTCTTTCCACTGGCCCTCTAGTGCTCATCTTGCAGTGCTCCCTCACCACCTGGCACTTAAGTCTCCAGCGTCAGTTGGTGTACAGTGCTAAAGAGGGGGCTTAGTAATTCCTCTACTCTGATCATTGACAATATTTGTGCCTCGTGATTGGGTCACATGCTCTTCCTCCAGGCTGCGGTGGAGGCAGCAGCAGTAAAGAAATTCTGGAAAGGTATATGAGGAGTTGAATGGACAACACGTATAAGACCTCCTTGCTTGTATGTTTCTCAGGAGAGGGTGTTTTAGCTGACTGCAAGGGTTTTTGAACAATGTTAGAGTGAGCCTGTCCTAAGTCTGTCCTTATCAACATACAAGGCAAGAAGTGCAGCCCCTACACCTTTAATCCAGAAAGTGTTCAAATCTAGTTACAATTGATAATGAAGATCTGCCTGCACAACACAGACAGGGTTAATTATGATAAGCACAGCTGCCCCCTCCCCCCCCCCCCCCCCCCAAAAAAAAGACATAACTATCTATGAATTTTTCTTGTTCAGAGTAGGGTCCAGAGCAGAGGACCTAATAAAAGGTGAGCTGCAATTTTTAAGGCTTTTTAAGTTATGCTATGCAAATGGAGACATGTAACAAAGATAAAGTAGGTGTTGTCCCAACTTTCCTGCAAAAGTGGAAACACGCTTTAAGGTCAGGACTTACAGAATACAATACTAAAATACAATCGTAAAAAACATTCTTCTCTTTTTAAGATACATGTAAGATATTGCATATGGAGTAGTAAGCAAAGAAAAAAGGAGAAAATCATGTCAGACAAGACATTCTTATAAATGCAATATTAATGTTCATATTTTACATACTAAATCCTGATAGAACCATTACTAACCTATAATGGTTATTATTGGTCATTTTTCTTTATGTACTGATAACCTGGCCCTTCCTGCTACCTGCCATTCTTTATATATTCTTTATTTGATTTTTAATGCATTGTTACTAAATACTGGCCTTCTACTCACACACATCTCATTCTTTTCTTTTTTACTGCTAACCAGATTGATGTTCCTTGATTTGCCATCTGATTTCACCAGTGGGGGCTGATTGCTAATCAGCAGCTACAAGAAGCAGATATGGATAATACGCGGTATGCCAGATAATGAGCAAGCAAGGCTGCGATCTGTGCATAGGTATGAAAAAAATGTAATTGTACCAAGACACTCTATAGTTATTTTTAAAGGCTTTGTAAACCTTCCTACATGGACTTGGTGTTTTGTACCTGCATAAGATGTGCATTGATATGTAGATTTATGATGTCATTTATTGCCGCATACACACAGCCTATAGTAGAGTAAAATGTTCACATTTTTGTGTCAGCACTATCTGTTTGTGTAAAACATGAGGTATTCAGCATGGCACAATGCACAGGCTAATGCATGACCTTTGTCTGTAGTCTGAGAACTGACACTCTATGTTAAGGAAACTATATATCCCACAATCCTCTCAATCTAGTGTTCTGCAGGTGAAAGCTAAATAGTAATTTGATCTGATATAGACACAAAAAGGTAGAGCATTCACACACACGGAGAACTCACTGATGCAGCTGGAAGATATTTTTTTTCTTTTCAATAGTGTTTATTAGTTTTTTCATAAGAAAGAAGCTACAAACTGGTACAGAGAAGATATACATCCATTCCTCCCTCCCCCCCTCCACCCCATACAAACTGCAGCCCTTTCAGGCTGGAACAAGCAATGCGCAAAATACAGTGTTTCAAAATAATTATCTGTTGATGGTGACCAAAGGGGTCCCTTAGGGGCCTGTAGATGAAAGATCTGCTACAACCAGGTAACAGAAAAAAAAAATAAAAAAAGAAACAACTGAATCTAATGTAAAACTATTTGCCAGGTCTGGTGTCTCAGAGCCATATAGAGTGGGCAATCGCCCTCAAATGTTCAGCGGGTCATAAGGGGATATGCCCCTCATGGCCCTTGGTTAGTTAGTTAATGTTCAAGACCAGGGAAGGGAAAGAGAAGGCGAGTTAAAATGGAAAGAGAAGAGTAAGAATAGAGATAGAGGAAGTAAAGAAAAAAAAAAGAAGTAACAAAGGATGCTTGTTGGAGAAGGGTCCGGTCAACAGTCAGGTGCAGGGAGCAAGATGGTTAATGTTTACCGACATCCCATGTCGACTATCCTCCATCCTAGGATGATGCTGAAGATATTTTTTTATTACATTAACACTCCTACATTTGTGAAGCAACACAGAGAGGATATTATTGCATGCATTGGATGCTGTGCGATTTGGAACAAGAATTTGTCTTGTTCCTTTGGCGAATAGTGACAAGCTAGGTGGATGAATAAATGGACATAGGGGATTTATAGTTACACCAATATCTAGTTACAACAAAGAAAACCTTTGAAAGTGCAGAATAGCAACAGTAATGTGTTTAATTAAGTTGTACTTTTTATCATATTCTGGCAGCTGAATTCGGCGTTATTGGAGTTTTTCAATATACCCATGTGTGTGAGTCTTTTAGTCAGTTGACTCTGTCTAGGTCTAGTTGATATCATGGGGTTTATTTACTAAAGCTGGAGAGTCCAAAATCAGACTCCCTTCTGCAGAGAAACCAATCAGCTTCCAGGTTTCATTGCCAAAGCTTCATTGAACAAGCTGAGGTTAGAAGCTGATTGGTTTTTATGCAGAAGGGAGTCTGATTTTGGACTCTCCAGCTTTAGTAAATAAACCCCCATGAGTCTGTAGCAGGAGGCAGGAGCAGTATTTCCTCAGTCTTCTCTTCCCATTGATTAGGATTCAACATTGTATCTTTAGGGCCCATTCACACCAGCGGGTGTACAAAATGCAAATCTAAGTGTGCATTGTGCACATATGCTGTGATGCGCTGTTACACCACAGTTGCTTTACACATTTTCTTTACAACGGTCATTTAAACTGGGCTTACTGGACAATTCCTGATAAGTTTTGCAGTACAGAAAGAGTCCTTCAAAACAATGCCTTCTACAACAGACATAACACAAGCATGTCTTGCCCTATGTGTACCTGTTAAATCACGCAGCTAAAAGATCACACAGCGAGAAACCGCAGTGAATCATTAGAAAACGTGATAAGTTTTAAGTCAACATAAACAGTGGAAGTGTTTCATTATAATGTAACAGCCATTCCAAAGGTCTCCATCGAATGGATGTGTCTATGAGGTCCAATGCCAATGACGGCAGACATGTCCTTTTTTTATAATCCTTATTGTTCTTAGTCTGAGTCTGTTTGCGTTATGCTCAGTCAGCTACATTAAAGAAGGCATGCTCATTCAAATGTGTCAGCTTGATAATGTTGCAAAACTGAGGATGGGAAAAACAATCTTTTGAGAATTGGCCACTTGATCTGGATGAAAGAGACACCGAAGGTTGATCTGATTAGCTGGGACAACTTGGTCATGGTGTTAGTATTGCCTATTTGCAGCAGTCTTCTGAGAGTTAAGGCTCTTCATTTCCGCATTCTTCTAAGGCTGCTCAAGTCCGTATTGCTCTTGTTTTTGTTTTGTTACTTTTTAAGGTGCTTTCTGTTTTATTGTAAGATTATTGAACATTTTGAGAGATGGCAGATAAAGATGGCAGTTCCAGCAACATTCAAGGCTTATCACTTGCCCTAAATGTCACTTTCCAATCTTGTGTATGTTAATTTTGTAAAGCTATAGGGTGAGTAGCTACAAGACATGTCATTGAGCAAGATCCAGACCACAACTACATTTCTTTATTTTATTTTCAATATTTATTTAACGCCAACACATTCTGCATCACTTTAATGGGTGCACAGAACAACTCATGTCAATCTCTGCCCCAAAGGAGCTTACAGTCTAATGTCCCTACACACAGAAACATACACCTTTGAGTCAAGTGGCAGGTGACAGGGACATATAAATATGTCTTTTAAATTCAAAATGAGAAAACCTACATAAACTGGGCATATAAACTCCATGCAGATAACATCCTTGATTGGAACTGAAGTTAAAATGTTGGCACTACAAAGCAAGTGTTATCTATCTTATGTTCCTAAATGCACTGCTCTGCTTTCCTCTTGTGCATGGTGTCAGACAGGACCGCTAAAAACAAAATCCTTATTGAGAGAAACATCTAGGTTGTTATGCCTACCTCCTTATAAAAATGCTAGATGTCTGGTTGTAATGCTGAGGTAGTGGCTTCAATACATGCTGTGTGGCTGACCTAAAGCAAGTATGCAGGTCAGAAATTCAGAAAATAGACTTTACAGCCAGGCAACTAATATTTTTAGAGATGGCAGCTTTCACCCCGAGGAAGTCACGAGTTGTACGTGACGTAACGCGTAGGTTTACGAGTGCGCAGTCTCCGGTGCGCGGTGACGCACTTCCGGCGTGTAACGCCATCTTGCTACACCAGGAAGTCCCGGTTTACATGCAGTGTACCCACACATCGGTGAGGAGGGAGGACTGCTGGAATATGTGAGTTCTATCACTTTGCATTTTTTTGAAATAAAAGGAGTCGTTAATACTACACTTAGAGGGTGTTTTTTCTTTGGCTCACTGGATTGGTGAGCTATTGTTCTCTAAGGCACCTGAGCTGCGTAAGGGAAATAGGAGTCCCACCAGGAAAGAGAAAGAAGGAAGAAAAAGCGGTTGGCTTTCTTTGATTCTAGGATCCAGGTTGATCCTACAAGCCTGCTGGCCCTTAGGGGTCGCAGGGAGGAGGTGAGGAGGCACTTCAGCTATTGTTTGGAGAAGATTTTGGCACAAATCACTTATCGATTATCACTATTTATTGCATGAACTTATTTATCACGTGAAGAATATTACTTTCGATTGGTTTTGAAGGAACGGACATTTATATATCCTTGGCACTATTATTTGGCACTTTCACACTTAGTATTAAGTTGGTATTGATTTTTATTAATTATAATCATGTGATTCATTTTTAGTCACTTGATACATTTTAGAGTGTGAACACTTGAGTCATTTATTGATGCACTTATTTATTTGATACACTTTGATATTTTAGAGTGTGATCACTTGAGGTATTATTGGTATTTTATGGTATATTTACTTATTAACCAGTTATTGATTGTTATATATTTATTCTGAGCGCCACACTATATATATATTTATTCAAGCTTTCAAGTTGTCCTCATTAGAGCTTTCCTTTAAAATTCTACATCTTCACAATTTTTCTTAAATTTTTTTTGTCTTTATGTATTGTGAGCCCGTGGGGAAAGAGGGGTAGGGGTTACCTAATGCAAGACTGCACAATCATCCAGACACACGCTTGAGTTTGTTTTTCAGGACAATAAGCTACAGAGCCACTGACAGAAAGTACAGGGCCCCTTACATCATGTCTCTAGCCTCTTGCTACTACATATTGTACAAAGGAAAATAATGCCATATAGATTTTTCATTACTCACAATTACAACCAATGTAAATTTAACAATTGTCTTAATTGTACTTATGTGATGTTTACCTCTTTTTATTAAACTTCAAATTGCACTTAAGATACTAGATTCTGGTCAACAAGGATAAACCTGCTTGTAGGGTTTCTCACATTTCTTTCAGCTGACCTAAAAGTCAGAATACTGCATAAACTGTCAGTCTGAGTTCTACTGTACTATTCCTTTTCTCAGCAACCTAAAATGTCAGTCTGGCTTAGAATCAGCTTTATCCCACATATTTAGTTTGCCCCTGACAGCAACTGTGACCTCAAAACAGGTGAAGTAAATTCTTGATGACCAGCTCCCAGCATGAAAGATTTATGCCCCGGTACAGTACAGAAGCAATGCCTTTACTGCTTTAGAGCAGTATTGAACCCAAAACTAAAAAATCAATATAGTACAGTTTATTAATCCTAATTTTGGTGGTTACATATGTTTTTATGTTTTGTTTTGTTTTTTGCTTTATTTTGACCTGATGGATCTGGCCAGTAACACACTTCCGGCCTTAGGGTGTCTCCACTCCACTGGAAAAGCCACCCTTGTACAACAACTTTGCCAATCTGGGGGGAGGGCTTTGTTAGATGCACTAGCAAATTTAGATTGAAAAATTAAAGTCGAACTCCAGCTAACATTTTTTAAACAGTTACTCCAACAGTTTTTTTTTTAGTTTTACATAAATTAATAAAAGCTGACTATTGTAAGCACCCATGTTAGTGTTAAATGGTTTGTCTCAACATTCTAACTACCATACTTTCTTGACAGCTTGGTGTGTTAAAAGAAGATAAAAACAGACTGTCTGGTTGTGTCACCAGGTGAAATTAAAGCCAAAAAGGCTTAAAACAAGAAAATAATACAGCCACCCCAGTTAGGATTGGTAGGCTGCAACAAGATACATTTTTGTTTTTGGGTTTAATACCACATTAACATGGTCAAAATGGTAAAGGGACCTCTAATAGGCAATTAAGCTTCCATTTCTCTTTAAGTTCATTCTGAAACCAGGATGATAACAGATAGAATTACTCACCAAATAGAAGGGAGATGTATAAATGAGAAATCTGGCTTCCTTGAAGTACCGAGGTTCTATTTATTAATCCGTAACTACAGCCTGCACTTACTCTTTTTACTGATAATTAAATACATTCAAAATTCCTAGATTCCTTTCCAGTGTTTTTATCGCAACGGAACATAAAACTGAATTGGAAAGTACCCTAGAGAAACCTGCTTGCAGAGCTGTCTGCTTTTTCTTTATAGCTCAAGATGTTTCAGAGATGTAAAATATAAATCCCTGAGCAGGCCAATCTGCCTCTCTGATGATGTCCAGAGCAAGACTTAGACTCCCAAAAATGTACTGAGAAAATATCTTGTTTTAACCTATCGAAGGTGGTTGAGCATTGACTTGCTGGCATCTCTGACAACTTCTAGAGGGGTTGAAATGTCTGAGAGTATTGGTGGGACATTTTTGGGGACTATCTAGCCTCAGCTGCTTTTTATTTATTAAAACAACCCAAATCATGTCAGCCTTAACACATTAGGGCTAATTTATGAACTATAGAGCAAAAATTAGAGCTGAGGATCTAACAACCACATTTCTTTTTTTCTATAATTTAAAAGATGAATCTTGATACATTTTAAGAGGTTAAGATTCAAATTTACCCTTCTTTTCTTTGATCTAGATTTGCTATGCAATATACTGTATCTGTCTTTGAACCCCTAATCACCCCTTGCAATGACATTTATTCTCCCATAGTTGGCTGAGTATCTTCATAGCTGAAGCTCAATTGATTTCAAGCTTAACTCCAGGCAAATAGCTAAAGAGACAGATAAAATGCATAAACTGGAGCTGTTTACCTGCCAAAGGATTTGTATTTTTGTCCATCCAGTTCTGAGATTTTAACAGCTCTACCACACACCATAGGCCTGTTTTCTTCTACTGCAGTTAAAGGAAAAGTATGGCCAAAGCTATTTGGGCCCTACTTCTGCTATGGATCACAGGAGTACAGTTCATTCTGCACTCCCGTGACCTGTTTTCAGTCGACAACAGGTTAAATCTTGCTGTCGGCTGGCATCACAGAGTTGGTCCAGGCTCTTGAAAGATCCCAACCATATGGTCAAGATCTGACCCAGCAGCATGACTGGCAGCTGGCACAGCCTCTCAGCATTCCGCTGAGAGCTTGAGCTACTGAAAATATTTGCCGACACACCATTGATCTTCACATTCCAAAGTTTTTTTATTGAACAATGATCACATCACAACAAGAGGGCTCCTACATGACTGTGATTTGTGATGTGATAATTCTTCAATGAAATCCATTTGGACTCAATCTGAAGACCTGTGTTGTGCTGGCATACTGTATATCTTCACTGTGTTATGTATGATCCTTTCTCCAGCTAGTAGTTGCACCCAATATCTTAGAGCCTCCTCTCCAGCAATGTGCGCAATGGGAATATTGATAGTTACATGCGAGAGCCCGAGCTAGCTGGTCGCACCTGCAAGGCCTGGTGCTCTAGTGAGCTCTGGAGGGACAAAGCAGAGAGTCGGTGACTTAGAGTCTCCGGCTCCCTGTAGACTGAAGATTGAGAACTGAGTGATCAGTGGCCTTTGATTGCTCAGCTCTCAGTCTTAGAAGTAGCGGGAGAAAGATGCAGCATCGGACTGATGCTGCATCTACCTAGGTGAGTATATATATTTTTTTTTTTTTAACAACCCCATATTTCTCTTTTAGGTAACACTTATAGGTCTTGTCCTTCCCCCAGCCTGTAACTGGACAGTTATAGAAGCAGTACACTTCTGAGCTAGTTTCTCTGTCACACCGCACTCTCCACCTGTCAGTATGCTCCTTGTTAGCATATGAGCTCTGAAGAACTACTCCTTTTTTTGCTTCTTCCTCTCCCACTCTGAGCCTTCTTCCATGTGTAACTCTCTAACCAGCTAAATGATGTTACAACCAGGGGCGGACTGACCATTTGGAAACTCGGGCACTGCCCAAGGGACCAGGGTCAGTAGGGGGCCCCATGAGATGCCCCTGGTACTATTTTCATAGGCTTTTTTGAGTTTGGGCAAGGACACAGGGGCCCCATGATCCCCTATTGCCCGGGGGCCCCATGAGTTGTCAGTCTGCCCCTGGTTACAACACATACAAGCAGGTGAGTCCTGGTATTGACAAGTCTGCAAGTGTCACATGAGTTTACACTGTTATCAGAATCAATTGCAAATGATTCTAAAACACTCACTTCTCCTTTATGCTTGAGTATATTTGGCGGCCTCTTGAGAGCCTGTCTGAGTTCAGTAAACCACATGTCAAAAGAAGAAGAAGGGCTGCACCCCAATGATATCACTTTGGTTAAAGCAATTTAATCATGACAGGGGCAGGCTCAGTCACAGAGTACTTATGATTCAGCCCACAAGGGCAGAACACATTGGAGGGGGGTAGTATGATAGGGGGCATGTGACAAAGTGGATGGAATGACCTAACTTCATTCATTTTAGCACAGTGATGTCACATTGGTGTTCAGTTCTTTCTTCTTCTTTTGACACATTGGTTCTACATTGCTTGCATTAAAAAAACACTAATGATATATTAATGAATCAAGAGCTGTATATATATATATATATATATATATATATTTCAGCTTTAAACAAAGTTAGGTAGCTATTATAGGCATCAGGCTATTATAATGCAAATTACAAGCTTTCCAAATTACTGTACAACAAGCAGAACTGCCAATTAACCCAAAATACAGAGGAACAAGACCATCATTTTAATCCAAGATGCACCATCAACTGGGACTGTGGTCAACCCATAAAGTGCAAAAGACGCCATACATGTGCAAATGGTTAGACAAGCACTCATCAACCTGCACATTAATGACCGATGAGTTTTCTTACTCAAGTGAAAGATATATTTTATTTGATTATTAATTCTATAAAAAATAAATGCCATATAAATAAAATATTAGAAGTATTGCATCTTTAATTGCATACAAATATATAAGAGGGCTCAAGTACATTGAATCTTATGCCCGTATGGAAAAAAGTTAGCACTTGGTGTCAGTTGCAAGTTGATAGAGCAATAGAACACCAAGGACTCTTGTATATGAGTCCCAGCAGAAATATAAAAGATGCAATATTACTCTTTTGAATGAAAAATATTTAAGTGTTGTTTTGGTCGAGATGTTTCAAGTCAATGAAGTTGTGCAATTTATGTATTTAATAGCGCATTACAAAAGTGCAATAGTGAGTAATTTAAAACATAAAACTAATTTAGCAAATGTGACGATTGTGAGCAGGAGAATGCTCTATATTGTGTCAGAATAATCTGTCATCTGCCAAGGCCATCAGCTTAGATAGCCTTGCTGAAGCTCAGCAAAACAAATCCAACACCAAACAGGCAAAGGATGGGAGAATATGAATTGCTCCCAGGTTCCAGTACTTTTTCCCTTTTTTTTTACATTTTTAGCGTTGTGCAAAATTAAATTTGCTCAAGAATGAGTTGCCTGTAGAGAAGAGACCATATTTACCTCACCTACTGCCCACACAACTGAATGCCACTCTGATACAAAGCAGTCATCCTCTGAAGTCTGCTCAGAAATGAACACATCTGGAAGAGTGATTTTCCTGGTCCCCCACTGAGCTTGATGGCTTCTCCTGCCAACCCCAACATCTGTACAGGAGACAGTAGTGACGGGAGAAATATTGTAGGGGACCAGGTGATCAATAGCCCTGGAAATGTCGGTTTCTGAGCAGATTTCAGATGATTTCTATATCGGAGGGTCACTCAGCAGTGTGGTCATTGGGAAAGGTAAGTATTTACTCTTCTTTTACAGACGATTCTTTGGACAAGGTATTTTAGAATGTGGGTCACTTTAAAAACTCTGCTATTCTACAAATTTCACTGGTTCAAAGTCATGAAAGGTAATACATGTTCTATTATAGTCTGTTCTTTCAGAATCCATTGGCATTGATCATGTGATCTCTGCTGAAACAGAGCATCAGGATTCAACTAGAAACTCTGTTTCGACAATCATCCTTTTAGCAGAAACCATTTGAGCAATGGCTAGGCTGCTGTGGAATCATGGAATAGCATTTTCTGCAGCAGAGGTATTTAATACTATCTTTTAGCATTTAACACATTAAGGGAGTACATCAGGGATTGTTTTTGAAGGTTTACTTCAAAATTTTCCTAAAGTTTATGAAAATGTACATTAATCTGTTTACCTTTCATTTCTGGTTATGTCATCATGCCATTAAAATGCTGACAGATAATAATAAGTTGCAGGCAATGATAATACGTTCCACAAGAATCAAACACGAGAATGTCCAGTTTAGAATTCCAGTACTTTTATAAGCCATACCTGAACTACTTTCAATTCTGTTGGATTTGCTTGACTGGGAACTTCTACTATCCATCTCAAAAATTGGAGAGGAAGAGTCTTCAGTTGATGACATATGGAAGAGCTTCCTTCTTGTGCTATTGCATGAGTTTGAGTATGTCATTCCGGAGTGACATCGAGAAACAGAAGAATGCGTGGTATCTGAGAAGAAAGAGTCGGAATGAATTTGGCCCAGCAGATTATGAACATCCTTCATAAATGTGACAATTCTAAAGTCTCCTATAAACATCATCTTGAAAATATCGACCCCAACAAGTAGGCTAAATATGTCTCTGGCATCTTGTTTAGTTCACGCTACTGAAAAAATTGTCAGTGGATACGCAGGATGATATCAATTTCCTTTTTCCAAAAAGTTCAAAAACAACTACTGGGCCACTGCAAAGTCTGAAGAACCCGAGGGTCATTAGTATAGTCCAAAGCTTGACACATTTTTTTTAGAACCAGATGAAGTTTGGTCTTCTTAGGACTGATGCCATGCAAGATAGGTAGACATCCAATTGCCATAACACAAAACAGATTTCCATGTTTCCATTTCATTCAGTAGAATCCATGCCAAAAGGCCACTATTAGCAAGGGCTGCAGCTACATATGTTTACTGCAGGCAAAGCCAAGTTCTGACTCTTCACAATCTTCTTTCTTCAAGTCTCATACTGTGACTGAAATGGCACAAGTAACCTTTGTTCTGAAGAAATTGCCTTAAGTCAGGAACAATAGGGTGTTTGCTATAGCCACCATGCTTCCATGGCACCCGCATAAGCACTTTCTTAGTCGTAACTGGTTGGTTATAAATATAAGAAATAACATTTTAAAGGAATACACTGCAAAATAACTACACATCTATTGGTTTCTCTCAACTTTAAGTGATACTAAACACACACGGTTTAATTTACATTATCCCTTCCATTTTTGTATTTGGGTGATGGCACTGAAATTATTTTAATAAAATAAAAAATCTAAGTACCTTTCTTCTAATCGACATACAGTTGTCACATGACCCAGCTCTTTCCCAGCCTGTCTGCAGGGAAACATAAGCAGGAGGAGCTTCTAGTCCTCTGCTGCTGCTGGCTGTTCAAAATAAAAAAACAGCCTTTGCGATACAGTGTAAAAATAAATAATAATATCAATAAACTTTTTAAAATTGTCATACAAACATATATTTAAGATTAAATCTTTATTATTTTTTGGCAATAACATTGTTTGGTAGGATTTCTGCCAGTCGCAGGCTGTGTCACGCCCCTCCAGCCTGTGTCTTAGAAGCACAAGGAGGTGAAGCCTCCATCAATCTACATGTAATATTCCGCCCCCATTGTGTTTAGCTGGTTAGTAGGCATGAAGGAGGAGAACGGGAGTGGGCTGTCATTTACCACTGTGTAAACACCCGTGTGTGACTCTATAATCACATGGAATGTGTAAAGTGGATCTGCGCAATGGTATTGAACTACTGCTAACACCTACCACAACTTATTTGGAATGTGTACAGTCAAGAGTTAAAATAAAGGTGTTGCGCTGCTCCTAGCAATTAAATGTGTATGAGTACAACTCCCCCACTTAAATTAGATAGGGGTACTGAGTGTGAATGGTATGAATCCAGAAGTGACGGTTTCCGGTTCTTCGGTTGTGGAACGCAACAGAATTCAGGTTTTAAAGTGCCTTTACTTCTAGTCATTGTAAGTGCGTTTTCAGCACTTTTACTTTTAATAAAAAGGTTTTATACTATGGAAGTTTCACTTTTTCTTTGGTACATCCATTAATGGCCTGTTAAATGGAATACCAGTGAGTCTGAGATTGGAGGGATATACAGTAGATACGCACAGTCCTCGTGCAGTGGAGTGGAGAGCTACATAAAGCGTGTTAAACCCACTGGAAACAGGGGTCAAACTTTGCATGAGTGCGGTGCAAAAGGGGGAGCACATGTGGATGCTCTGGTTGTTGTTTTTTTTATCATCTCCCACAGCACATTGGAGCACAGGAAATGTGCTTTCTGGACTATATTTGTTCTTAATTTTGGAATGTTAGGTTTCTTCACAGTGAGAGCTGGAATAGACTCCCTCAAGAGTTGGTTCTGGCCAGCTCAGTGGATTGCTTCAAAAAAGGCCTGGATTCTTTACATTTATAGGTAAAGTTGATCCAGGTAATATCTGATTGCCTCTTGGGGTACCAGGAAGGAATTTTTTCCCCAGCAGGAGCAAATTGGATCATGCTTTGCTTGGGTTTTTTTTGCCTTCCTCTGGATCAACTGTGGGTATAGGAGTATAACTTTTTTTTTTATTTTCAATGGTTGAACTGGATGGACTTTTGTCTTTTTTCAGCCGGACAAACTATGTAACTATGTTTATATATGCACAGACACTTTATATGTCATATCCTTGGAATAGAGTTCACTGAAGTATTTTACTCATATTGTTTATTCATAGTGCTTATTTGTATATTTGTATTTGCAAGCATCATCACTTCAGTATATTTATAGAACTTTTTTACGGGGGAGGTGCATTATAGTACCAGCCCTATATTTAATTTATGGTCACTTAGGAGGGGAGGTGTTTTGTAGCACCGGCCCAGCACATTGTACTTTGTTATATGTCGCTCATTATTTCTATAAGGATGAAGGTGTTCTGTAGGACGGAGTGATTTCTACACAAGTGTTTGTTCAGGGAGTTACACTCAAGTATCCATCGGTCATTTTATTTTGCCACATATACTTAGCAGGAAGGGGGAAGGTGTTTAATGTTAGATAGAAAGAATTCATACTATTCACACTCAGTACCAGTATTTAATTTAAGTGGGGGAATTGTACTCATACACACTTAATTGCTAGGAGCAGCGCAACATCGTTATTTTCGCTATAGTCACACTGCTCCGATGTGATAGGGAGGAAATGTTCAGCAAAGAAACTCACTGAAAACTGAGCATGTGCAGTAGCTGCCAACACTGCTCTGCAAAATCCCTAGCTGCACTGGGGACTTAGATAGAAGGGGAGATGGAGAACAGCAGAATCAACCAGGTTTTTCACAGAATACAGAAAACAAACCTCATAGTGAATGAGATGTAATATAGCATTTATTGCTAGTTTTTTATGCTGTGGGTTATGATGTGGGGTTTAAAATGACACCTATGTTTATCTATCTCTAATTACACAGGGTATGAAAAAAGCACATTGATCTGTATATAACCATCTGGCCTAAAAGCACAGCAAACATCAATCCCAAAAAATTGCAATGTCTATTGCTATTGGATATATTAAAATGTTGGACTATAGAAGCCCAAAAAAGGGCTTCAATGATGAAATGGGTTTGCAAGTTTTCTCTAATAGTCAGAATAAGCTAGTGGACGCTAATCACTGTAGAAGCAGCGCTGGCTACATTATTTCTTGCTTCCATGAACATGCCACAGGTATGGTATATACACACTAACATTGTGTTCAACCTGGACCAATGTAATTATATAAAATAGCCATACCTAGAATTCTGATTTACATATTTTTGCAAAAAAAACCCAGTCTCAGTCACCTTGGCTTGTGACAAATTTTCAATATGACTGCAGGAAAGTGGTTCATTAAATATTTGCATTTATCTTTAATAAAATTGGAAGTTTCACCTTTTCTGTTAGATGTGTTTATCTAATTTCAGTAAATTTTTTTATTAAAAATCATCCTGCCTGTCTGTCAGACAAAATAAAAATAAAGTAATCCTGCACATAGCAGTAAAACAAATTATCTTGCAAATGATGTAATTAATATGCACAGAACATGCACAGAAATCTGTAAAATGAATTCATACTTGCCATTTCAGCACCTTGACATTGAGAAGCTGTACAACAATGTGCTGCGCATTCAAAATCCATGCCAACAAACTGTGAACAAATATAATGCCCTTCAAGGATACTTTAAAACTGATAGTGAGAGTTTGGACAAGATGAGATGATCACTGACCTGTGTGCATGGCAACACAACTATTTGTCTCCTGGTTCTGCTTACCCCTTTCTCGCTCTGATCCCTGCTGTACAGTAGATTGCTATTACCAGGCCAAATTAGTTTTTTTTTAAAAACTGCTTGTATTAAAAAAATACAGTTAATGATGTGCTATTAAAGAGCTGTCGTATTGTGTGAGTATTATAAATGCCAGGTGTTCAGCTTTAAAAAGGAAAGTTCTCCACCGCAAATTATCAGTATTTAGATATGGTGGCTTAGTGAAATAAAATTGGCAGACATGCAGGATTTTTAATGCAGAAGAGACATGCTCGGATCACCTCTGTGAATTACAAACACCTTCCAGCCAGGGTTGTCAACCGTCCGTAGATTTACAGACAGACCATCAATTTTAACCATTTACGGACTGTCCGTACATATCCAATTACGGATGGTGGGCATCAGTGGAAAACAGTGGAAAAATCATTATTCGCACTGGGCATGTGCAGTGCGGGAGATGGCCAATGATATTCGGCTATCTCTGGCGCGCATGCGTACTTGTGGTGGCAAGTAAGGTCTGCGTACGTGCACTGACTATTTCTATAAACCACGCACGTGCTTCCCACCTGCCGCCATTTCTCAGCTGGATTTTGAAGAAAGAGGATTGGCCTGCCACTTCAATCTCCTCCACCAGCACGTTTACCTGTGGAACTCTGCTTTATCAGGCCACAGAAAGAATCGGTATGTTTGCTAGACTAGTACTACTACTCTGCCACTGGTATTTTGGCCATTTTTGTGTGCACACAAAGGTTCAGTTTGACTCTGAGAATGCAAAAAGACAGCAGCAGCACCACTTCCGTGCCTATGCCTGCCTAAGCCTAAGCCTACTCTGCTCGCGCAGACCACGGAAATCGCTGTTTGCCAGTACTACTCTGCCAAGGAGATTATTTTGGGCGTTTTTATGTGCACTAAGTTCAGTGTGAGAGCGTAAAAAGGTCATGCTGCTTGCCTGTCTATACCTAAGGCTTGCCTTTGACGTGTCTGCTCACACATGCCACAGCCACATGTATGTGATTGTGAATGTGTATCGTACACTTCTGCCACCACCACTGACATTATTTTAGGCATTTTGTGTGTGCACTAAATTTAGTTTGAGAATGCAAAAAGTCCATGCTGCTTGCCTGCCTAACTCTGCTGGGCTGACACATACCACATGACATAACATGTGATATTGTGAATGAATGTGTACTACTACTACTACTACTACTACTACTAATACTACTACTACACTATGGCCACCACTGAGATTATTTGGGGCATTTTGTGTGCACAATAAGTTCAGTTTGAGAGTGCCAAAGGCCACGCCGTTTGCCTGTCTAACTCTGCTGATACAGGCGAGGCCACATGTATTATGTTATTGTGAATGTGTACTACTACACTACTGGCACCACTGAGATTATTTTTGGCATTAGTTCAGTTTGAGAGTGCCAAATACCACACCACTTGCCTGCTTAACTCTGCTGACACAGGCAAGGCCCCATGTATGTGATTGTGAATGTGTATGTACTACTATACTACTGGCATCACCAATATTATTTTGGACATTTTGGACTACCCTGTCTGTTCCGGCTCCACCCACTCAGCACACCTACGTAACTCTGCTCCTACAAGCCACAAACTCAGTGTGTATGCTCGTAATACTGAGCCACTGAGATTATTTTGAGTATTTTGTGTGCTCTAAGTACAGTCTGAGAATGGAAAAAGACCACACTACTTGCCTGCCTAAGCCTGCATCTGCAGTGCTGGCACAGGCAACATGGATGTGATTGTAAATGATTGTGAATGTGTACTGCTACTGCTGGCAGCACTGAGATGGATATGGGGCATTTTGTGTGCACTAAGTTCACTTTGCTTGGCCAGGAGGGTGAAGGAGAAAAACAAACATAATAGTGGACACTTTTTTCCTTCACTCTCCCTTCTTCCATCCTTTTTCCTTGTGCAGTTGGGTTGGTTTTCACGCCAGCTCCCATACGATGGTGCCCCCACTGCCACTACCATCAAGAAATAAAACCTGCCTGCTGCAACTCCTGAAGCATTCCCTTTGGCTTCAATCCAGTAAGCAATTAGAGAATGTTTTTGCTGTGTACTTTCTCAAAGAAATTTTATCCTTGTATCCTTTTTGTGCTGTTAGGTTCTCCTGGAATGACGCCACTCACTATTGACCAGCCACTGGCACTATCTCCAGTCCATCTGGATCCCTTTTCTTGCAGCTCTGTCCTCTGATAGGTATGGAAGCCTGTTGTTTTGGAATGTCTGTTTATGTGACTTACTGTGGGGAAGGGAATTTGGGTGGGAGGAGTAGGAGTCTGTGGGGACTGAGGTCATATAAAACTAATGTTTTAGTTTCTTCTTCCCTAACAAACTCTACAGGATTGAGAAAGCAGCTGTAGGGCTCTACAGACACCAACACCACCACCAAATTAGACAATCAGCTCATCTAACTGTAAGTCCTTATCTATCACACCAATGCACCACACACACACTTTGTCTTTGCAACCTACTGTAGAGGGCAACATAGACAAAGCTACATTTTTTTTTCTTTTCTTTTTTAGATACCTTCCAAGACTCCACATCCACAACAATCTTCATGTGATGCATCTCTGTCTAACTGCAGCTAGCATGTTTTATTAGTAGAATTCTTCAGAAAATTCCTGAAGATCAGTTTTCATTAACTATAGCTTTCGTGACTTCCCTGCACACATACAGGCATCTGCAGCACACAAGGCATTATTAGTACAGGTTACACAGTCAGTGTCAGTTACTGAAATGTAAGAGGGTTTGTTCTGGGCTGGTTTGACCATAGTTTGGTTCTTTGATTCAGGGTGCTGAGATTTAAAAGGGCTCATTCAGGGATGGTTTAGCAGTAGTTTCACTCTTTGGTGGCCAATTGTTTATGGGACTGAAATTGAAGGAAAATCTCTCCAGCTGGATGCAGGTGGCAAAACTGCTGGGTTATATTAACCTGCACTTCATGGAAATTTTGGGAAATATGTTTTTTTACTATTCTTATAACTTAAAACACATTAATGCCATTTAACAAAATGCCATTTGATGTACTTTTTTGAAGTATCAGTAAAAAATGTGGCTCTATCAAAAAATCTCATGATTTTTGCCAGTAAAAAATTGGTGCTGTTTGCAAATTTTGAGTCTCCTGTCAGTGATTTTCATTTCGGGGGGTTGACAACGCTGTTTCCAGCTATGCAAATGTTTTACATTAAGTTTGCCTGCATCAGTCTCCAAAATGTTGTTATAGCTGAAAAATAGGCTGTTCTGACAGACAAAGCTTAGATGCTCCTGGGTGGTGTTGGAGCTTGCCAATACATCCTGCTTCCACACATTCGTACAGGCCACCCATCACTAAGAGTTCTCAGATGATCAGAATCTCAACAAAAAGGGTGGTTTATCAGACTGGTGCAAAGCCTGTACAAAAACCTGGAGTGCTGAGCTGTTTCCCTTATACTTTTTAAGACTTAAAGCATGTCTAAATCCAAAACCAAACAAAAATAATATTATTTTTCAGCTTACCAGTCATTAGCTGTGGCTGCATTGGTTTTCATTGTTTTAGTTTTTTTTCCCTATTTTCACCTGGTGATCCTGCCAGAAACAAAATTTCTGTCTTAGGGTTAGAGATGAGCTTGGGCTTCCTCCAAACTCATTTCTAACTGAACTTTCTATTTTCTGTACTCCAATGAGCTGTGGGCCTGGTGGGTCCACATGTGGGTACACATGTAAGCAGGTTCAGTCTGCCACACTAGATGGCTCTGTTATGATCATAACATGGTAAAGGGAAAAGTTATTAGCAGATGCCAGCTTCCCTAACCCATAGTGAGCTAGGTGCCCATATAAAAGCCAGGATGGGAGGAGCCTTAAGCAAATGGAACATGGGAGCCAAACACCCCACACCTATACGGATGTAGTCAGCTACTGCACAGGCCCTGCATAGGGCAGAAGGTCTTGGGTGAGATAGTCCAATACCCAGAAGAGCCAGCTGTAGTTATCCTGTCTCCTGAAACATGGTCTAATTGGATTGGGTGCCCATGCAAAAGGCCTTTTAGGCCAGGCCAGTGTTCTCCAGAGTGTATATTAATGCTCCTGGCACTTCTAGCGACACCTGTGCAAAGTGTACATAATCTAGAGGTGCAGCTACAGCAGTCCTGTCTTTGGAATAACCTGAAGGGAGCCATGAGGTGGATGCACAAAACCTAATGGGCAAATTAAGGCCCTCTAAGTGAGTACTGATGACCCAGGGGAGTGAGAGAGTAACATCAGGGAGATGGGTCTCAACACTGTGGTGCCCCCATGGAGAGGAGAGGGACATAAAGGGAAGATGGCTAAACAGTGATGTGCAATGTCTGGCTTTCACATTTAACTGCTGCAGACTGTCCACTACATGTGACTGGAGAAGTATGCCAAGTGACACTGAATAGTGGGAAGGCCTATGGCAGGGAGTTGAGCACAATATGGCAAAGACTATCCAAAAAGAAGCGGGGCAGGAGCTTGAGTGATTTGGCTCCAACAGTCAGTCAATCAGAAGCTCCCTTACACCCGCCATGTAGCTCATGGAAGCTGAGGGCCAGGGAACAACCCAATCCGCATCCCATTGCCATACAAAAAATTGCAGTTTGGTGTTTGTGTTAGATATTAGTTTGGAGAATGTCTAGACTTGTTGGTACTTCGGGTGTCTCTTCTATCTATGGAGGAGCAATGGACACACTCTTGGACAGCAGCATTGTCTGGAGAGGGTAGTGTTAAATGGACTAGTATATTTAGATGGACTTTACATAAGTGGCTAACAAATTAAAGCCTAACTAAAGCTAACACTTTTAAGCAGTTACAGAAACATTTTTTGTCCTTTTGGGATAATGGTTTTACATAAATAAATAACAGCTGACCATTGTAAGCACCCTTGTCAATGGTAAATGACTTGTCTCAACCCTCTAACTGACACTTTTGCTGGACAGCTTGGTCTGTTAAACATGAAAAGTAACAGACTTACTGGCAAGAAAACCAGGTGAAATAAAGGGGGAAAGCCTAAAATGTTTTGATTGGAGTGTACATTTAGGAAGCCTTTAACAGAGACAATTTATTAGCTAAAAACATTTCTATTGCTGCCATCCAGTACTCTGACATAATTTGAGTATACAGTGAACATGATGATGGCAGATCTCATCCAAGTATTGGAAGCAAACCTGCCTGAATTGTAAAATTTCATCTAATTCACCATTGTTCTCTGGAAACAGAGCATAGCCAAAGCTGGCTGTAGGCATGACAGAACAGTTGGCGAGTATACTTGACTTCTCCCAGACAGGGATGTTTTAGACACATGAGTGCCCCTGTCTATGGCATTGGAAGAGGAAGGGGAACCACAAGCAGACAGTCCTTGTGGCAGGGAACACAATATTCAAGCAATGCTTTCCAAAGCTGCATTGATAACAGTCGTTCAAATCTGTTGGGTGCTGCTCCATGGATTCATGATGTTGTCTAAAGCAGCCAAAAGGGCTGGACTGAGAGACAGCTTTTCAATGTTTATAGGCACCATTATAGCAATACAGTGCAACACAATGCACAGTATAATCATTGTGGTGTGCTGATATATATTGAACTCCACCATAACATTAAAGTTCTATTCATAATGAATGACACCACAAACAAACTGGGTGCCATGTATTGAGGTAGAGTACAATAATATATTCAATTTAGTGCATGTTACCACAATGTAGTGTGAATGGTCCTCAGTCCACATCATTTATCTTACTTATAGTGATACTAAACACACCATTATCCCTTCTCTTTACGTATACGGATGATGGCACTGTATTCATTTTACTTTAAAAAAAACTCAGTACCTTTTTTCATAATTGCTATACAGCTGTCATATGGCCCAGCTCTTTCCAGCCTGTCTGCAGGGAAACATCAGCGGAAGGAGCTTCTAGTTCTCTGCTGCCGGTCACATGTTAAAAAAAAAATCTTTCACATTACAGAGGAAAAATACTTAATATCAAATAAATGTTTAAATTGTTATACAAATATGTATTTGAACTCAAATCTTTGTTATTTTTGAGCAAAAACATGGTATGGGCTATCTAGAGGGAGGATCTGCCAATCAGCCTGTTTCATGCCCTCCAGTCTGTGTCTATTGTTTGTATGCGCATAGAATTACAGGTTTTGAATCAATCAACATGTAATATCCCTTCTCTATTGTGTTTAGCTGGTTAGTGGACCTGGAGAAGGAGGGAGAGGACTGTAATTTATAAGGAGTCTATACATCTACATGTGTGAGTCTATAGTCACATGGGCTGCACAGATAAGAAAAAAGAGGTAATGTATAGCTTAGAAGGGAACTAAAACTGGAGCATGCTCAGTGGCAATTGCTGGTCTACACAATCTCAGGCTGCAGCGGGAACACAGACAAGGAGGGAGGGACAGTGAACAGCAGAAACAAACAGTTTTTTTGCAGAATACAGAAACTGAATTTCAAAGTGACTGAGTGAGTATGAACAGCTTGTAATACAGCATGTACTGACAGTTTTAATGATGTGGAAATAGTGACACTTTATAGTGGACCTTGACCTAAAGAAACAAGGTCAACTTATTACAACAAGCTCACCCATATTAAATAGCAGCTGTGGGGAAACATGTTTGTAAATATAGTTACCTTACCCCTGGCCTCTGCACACAGCATTTTGACAAGGTTAATGTCACAAGCCTGACATCGAGGTCCTGGGAATGCTGAGCATCCAAAATAGTCCAAGAAGATGGTCCTGCACTGTGTTAGAGCATCTTCTCACAAGATTTGGGATATTCAGCATGATCTTGTTGGAAGAATGATAACATCATCTACTGTTTTGCTTACACCTAAAATAGGGTCAGTACATTTATTAAAAATGTCTAATATTGTCTGGCGCCAAAGTCTATGTATACGTATATAATCCTGGGGATGAATCCTGTGACGGGAGTGACTTTGGGTGGGGGGCCCATGGAACACAGTCCCCTTTGGAGAGGTGGGGAGACCCCTGTCTCAGCTCCCCATATCCCTATTATGTGTAAGTCACCCTGTATCTGTTAGGGGTACAGGGTGAAATGTCCTGCTATTGTGTAGACATGTATAGGTGGGGTGTGGAGGTTGCTCATTGTTTACTGCCCATGTGGTCCCATTGTTCTATTGTGTGTCTTGGGAGCAAACTATTATGGGATGTATGTGTCTATGTGTATTGGCTTGGTGGGGGGTGTTTCCGGCAGCCCTTCCCCCTGATGGGGTTGTCTGCTGGTGTGTCTCTGGTTGCTAAATGTATTGCCCCACCCTGTGTATATATCTTGTATATCTTGTAAAATAAAGCAGTCTGTTTCTTGTCTTAATACAAGTCTGGTGCTGTCTCATCTTGTATGGTCAGCGGTGGTGTCCGTGGATCTGTGTTCGGACAGGGAAGCGGGAGTCTAATGGAAATACCCTAGTACAGTCGGGGTCCGGTTCCGTTACAAACCCCAATTAGACACCAGGTTTGGATTCTGTTTAGCTTTTCTGTGGCACACTTGGAGACAGTGATTCATTACATCTGGCACATCACTTTCAGTGCGCACGGCCCTAGTCTGGAGACACCAGTACTTGCCAATGGGAATTAATGCTACATCATGCGGTACACTCAGATGCCAACCATTCCACAGCATCACCACCACACCAAGGATTTTGTAAGTGGAGGCCTTCACCTCACGTGTTTGCGGGGTTTCTGAATTATTTTACTCAATTTTATATCTTTTCTGAGACTGAACTATTGGCCTTGTTGGATGTGAATAAAACTTTGTATATGGTTAAGCTGATGGCGTTTGCGGTTTCTCAATATTAGCCGGACATGCAGATTGTTTTAGTGAACTATAGATCTACTCAGGAATCCTAAGCACTTTGGATAATCAGTACATTTTTGTTCTCTGCAGAATTCTTTTTTTACTTCAATGCAGCGATTTTTTAAGACGGAATGGAGGAGAGGGTCCTGATGTATTAGGCAGACCTGCTTGAAGAAAACCTGTCATGAGAAAAATATGAGAGCTGCTATTGTAGATCTTCTGAAATGCTTGTTGCCTAACTGTAATGTTTACCCTATGACTTCAATATTTTCTGGATCACTCATTGAGAACAAGTATGTATACCAGGAAAGTCAGGTTTCCTGGGGGTAATAGCCCAGTGAGCATTGTTTAGTATTTATCTGTGTTGGGTGCAAAAGGGAAGTAAGTAAGTGTTGAAATCTAACAGATACATCCAAACCAGCTCATTTCTAGCTACTATCAGACAATAAGGCTTCACAAAGTTAATAAGTGATTTCCCTAAGTATCTAATTTGTGCATTTATCATTGCACTCAGTTTAGAATTGTCTGCCAGCACTGGGACAATACTTTCCCTGCACAACTGCGGGCTATTAATAAAACTAATTAAACAGAAGTGGATAGAATACAGAGGCTTCATATATTCAATTTATTAGATTCTAAGCCAGCGCACTCAAAATTCAGCAATGTTTACAACTCTGTGATCCATTATTATGCTTGAGTGAATTATTTTTACACATCTTGGTTTGCATAACGAATGTACAAATTGCCAAGCAAAATATATCAGATGGTCCATATACTTATATTTTCATAAACAGAAATTTGGAGTGCATGGCAGATGACAGCAGATTAAAATAAAAGTGAATTTGTATTGTTGTCATATATAGCTTATTTGTATTAGGTGTTGGATAAATGCGAAGTACTTTGATCTCTGTGACTGGTCATCCATATCCGTAAGTGTTGCTTGTTGGGGAATATTAAAGCAGTAAATGTGGAAATCACAGATAGTTAGAAGTTTAGTTCATCTTGTTACAAAACATGAAAAGGTGAACTAACCCACAACACCCTTCCCACATCCCCGTTGCACCTACCTCCATGGATGGTAATCTTTCACTGTCCTAGCTAGCCGATGTAGCAGTCTGGGCATTTGAAAAGCATGCTCTTCTGCACCCTCCGTTCTTCTGGGATGGTCTAGAGCAATTCTCATTGGTCAGCGTAGTCTCAATCCAGTGCTGCCCGCTAGCCACCATGATGTTACACAGCCTCTAGGCATTTTTCAGATGTCCAGACCACTACACTGGCTGTGTGGGCAGCAGAAGATAATCACGGAAGGAGATAAGTGAAGCGGTGACTGGGGATGTGGGGAGGGTATGGTGAGTTAGTTCACCTTTTCATTTTGTGAAAAGATGAACTAACTCTTTAAGCATTCAGTGCTGGATTACCAAATAGGCACAGTAGGCACCAGCCATTGGGTCCCATGCTGCTTAAGGGATCAAAATAATACAACGTAAAGTACATAAACCATAGACATGAGGTTCACATTACAGTTTGTCTCTTAAAAGCTCATTTTTCAACTGTCAGTTTGTAAAAAATGTTGGTTCAACCTATGTATGTGTAATGTATAGTAGTGATGGTCATATCCATCTAGCGGCCGACATGCACACTACTTAGTTCAAAGTTATCCTATTAGAGCCAAACGAAACAAAGCCTTCTGATAGTTAGTGTGTCGCAAGTTCCCATTGACTCAAGATTCTGGTATTGTTTGGTAAAAATAAATACGTATTAGGAGATAATTTGCAAGGAGGGTGCCAAGTTTCGACTGCCTAGGGGGCCACCAAAGTGTTTAACCCAGCACTGCCTGTAATCTAAAACAAATGCACTAGGAAGAGTCACCTACAGTGAATATTTCATGAATGTCACACTCCCTGCTTTATAAATATACAACTTACACATTACTTCGGAATTGAAAAAGCATTTGTCAAGCCAAAGTGAATTCAGAACTCCTGCATACTTCTCAGGGACTTAGAAAGCCATTGGATAGTTATGACCAGGGCTTTTTTTTTCGCAGAAAATAGGTGCAGGAGCTCAACCATGACCCCCCTACACACATACCTTCCAAATGGCATCAAATAGTGGGTTTGGTCAGATTTCATTAACATCAGGAAGGTCTTAAAGGGGCAGTAAATACCAGGAGTGCATTATGAACAGAGTGCAGAGTTCAGGGGTGTGCTATGTACAGAGTGCAGAGTTCGGGGGGGGGGGGTTACACACAGCAGAGTGCAGAGTTCAGGGGTGTGCTAGGTACAGAGTGCAGAGTTGGGGGGGGGGGTTACACACAAAGTGCAGAGATCAGGGATATGCTATGTAATACCATCGTATTAAGCCCAAACCCCAAAATATAATACATTGCAGCTTACCAATCATTAGATGTGGTGGCTGCATTAGTTTTCATTAAGGTCTTTTTCTCTGTTTTCACCTGGTGATTTGACCAGTAACACACCTCCTGTATTAGTGTGCCCTTATTCTAGATGAAAGAGCACAGGGGACACAGCAGACAACAGCATTGACAGCCTGGGCGAAAGGAAAGTGTTATAAATGTACTAGCAGATTTAAATACACTAAAAGATCGAAGCCAAACTTCAGCTAATACTTTATAAGCAGTTACAGCAAACAGTTTTTTTCCTTTTGGGATAATGGTTTTACATACATACATACATACATAAATAAATGCTAATCACTGTAAGTACCCCTGTCAGAGGTAAATGGTTTGTCTCATCTCTGTAACTGATACATTCTGCTGGAAAGCAAGTTCTTTTGAAAAACAACAGGCTTACTGGCTGGATCGCCAGATAAAAATAGAACAAAGAAAGCATAAAAAAGAAAAATAATGCAGCCATCACATCAAAGAATTGGTAAGCTGCAATATAATAAAGGTGTGCTTTTGCGTTTAATACCACTTTAAGTTCTCTGTTGGTTACAGAACACCTTCCATTAATTTTATAGAGGTGACAAGAGGGGGGAGTGTTCTGTAGTCCAGATGGGTATAACTCAGGTGGGGCTGAGAACACTGCTTGGCATTCTAGTGCAGCAGAGGCAGGGTTGTAAGCTCACTACTGTAAACTATGAGCTCAATGAATTTCTGGCTGATCAACAAGTATTTTTTGTACTTCCAGAAGACATACAGTATATAAAGTATACTTTAAATGAGAAGCAAAATGATCCAACAACTTCATGTCTCTACCTAGACAATGGCACTTAAAGCTGGCCATACACTATACAGTCCTATTGTACAATCTTTTTTAGCGTTTCCAAAACTATATCTTTGGGGATAAACCTAAACAATCAATTAAATTTGTACCCAATTAGTGCTGCTGCACTACATAGTTGATGATAAATCAGAAGGAGATTGTACAATCAAATTGTAAAATGTATATTGTATGGTCACCTTAAAATCTCTCATTAAGTGACTCTGAATGCTGGACTAGTAACAGCAAGATGTTTCCAGGTAGCAGAGGACAGCAATATTTTAAAGCTGAATTCTAGAGACCTAAAAAGTCCTTCCTTGAAGTGGGGCTGCCCCAGCACTACAAGGATTACCTGCTCATTTAGTCAGAGAGATGTGAAAAGCCATTTTACTTAAAATATTACCTACAATGTAAAAATCCATTCACAACATAACCCTCAGCTACATCACCAACCTCATCTGCAGATATCACCCTAACCGTCCTCTTCGCTCCTTCCAAGACCTTCTGCTCTCCAGTTCCCTTGTTACCTCCTCCCACACTCACCTCTAGGACTTCTCCAGAGCCTCTCCCATCCTCTCTCCCTGTCTCAGTATGTCCTGTCAGCTCCTACCCTGTCCTCCTTTAAGCGATTATTGAAAACCTATTTATTCAGGTAAGACCTCCACCTAAGAACTGTACTTGAGTCACCTCTAACAGATCATCCCCTGCAGCTATTACCTTTTGTACCTCCTTTAGATTGTAAGCTCCATGAGCAGGGCCCTACTATTCCTTCTGTATTGAACTGTACTGTTCCTCTATATTGTATATATGTTGTAAAGTGCTGCGTAAACTGTTGGCTCTATATAAATCTTGTATATAAATAATACTTACCTGATCCTCCACTCCCCCAGCTAATAACACTCCCCTCCACTCCAGCAGTATATTGTCCCCTGGCAGGGCTATGGGCCCTGCATTGGTCTGACATCTCAAGACCTTAGAACTCCGGGGCGCAGTTAAGAAGATGCTGCAGGAACCAATCTAGCACTGCAGAGGAGCCTGCGGGAGCAGAAGATCGGGTAGGTAAAAGTGCTGCACTCGAACCCCCAGGCATAACGAGCAGTTAAACCCTTACAATGCAAGCACAGCCCTACTGTAAGGGAGGCCTTTTTTAGCATTCCGGAGTTCAGCTTTAAAAATATTGGATTGTATTTATTTCTCTACAGCAAAATAGGTTAAACGAAATAGCAAAACAGACACCCACTCCCACTGAGAAGACTGACTAATGCAGTTAGTCACCCTCTATAGAAAAGTGGACAGCTAAGCCGTGCCCCAGCTTAAGAAAAAGTCACTCGCAGCTTCAGCCAAACAACCAAACGCCGGAGGTCTACTCACACCCATTCAAAAAATGACATTCTTTATGCTTTCCTCCTGTACCACTACCCCCTCCCTCCTAGATTGTAAGCTCGAAAGAGTAGGGCCCTATAACCCCTCGTGTGCTGTTTGTAGTTGCTGTAATGTTTCATGTATTGTCCCCCCCTCTATTGTACAGCGCTGAGCAAACCCTTTGGCGCTATATAAACTCAATGTAATGTAATGTAATGTAATGCTCATGATTTGGAAACCGGTCTAATCTATTTCTCCTATGATTATAGACGTCAAGTTTATGATTTTTAAAATTGTTTCTATAAAATGTATACACACATGACTTCAGTGTCACGGAGTACTAGAAGTGAGAGAAGTGGACATTTTTTAATAAAATTCTGTACAGAGCTATACAGGGGATGGGAATGAGCAGTGTTGTATTTAGGTTCCACCCTGCCCTAGGCAACACAAAAATTGCCCTCCCCACGGAGAGACCATGACACCGACCAACACCCCCCTCCCCCACAAACTGAGACATTTCCAACAACACCCCCACCCTCACCCGAGAGAGCCTTCCACTACCACTGCCCCTCATACACTGGCAAACCCCCCCGGCAAGAGATAAGACACTCACCTTCACAGCTCCAGACATCCCCGGGATCAAGAGTCAGGCTCTGCATACACCATCTAACAGGGGAGGACTGACAACTCATGGGGCCCCTGTGTCCTTGACCACACTCAAAGCACACCCAAAAAAGCCTATAAAAGGTACCAGGGGCATTTCATGGAGCCCCCTACTGACCCTGGGCCCTCGGGCAGTGCCTGAGTGCTCTAATGGTCAGTCCGCCCCTGCCATCAAACAGCCCGCAGCCTCTCTCAGATCCCACCTGGTCCCCGTGCTGTGTGTGTCCCTTCTTCCTTTCCTTCTTTCGGGGGACGGCGCTGCCCCCCCTGAAAAATGCTGCTGACCCCTAAAAAATGCCGCCCTAGGCAAATCCCTTGTTTGCCTTGTGGTAAATACACCCCTGGGAATGAGTCAGCTGTGTGAGTAATCTGAGCTTGATTCATTGAACTGTTTTCAGCAAAGCAGTTAAAGCTGAACTTGGGGAAAATGACAAACTACTCTTGCAGTGGCACCCCTATAAAAAGAAGCTGTCAAAGGGGTTCGTCACCAATCTCCAGGGAGGGCTACCTGGGAAGCCCCCCCTCCCCCACACTCCCTCGTTGCGGCCTAAGGGCTCATGTACACGGGACGTTTGGAAAACTCTTCTGAACGATGGAAACTGACTGCTGGAAAACGTAGATTAAAAAACGTCAGTTTAGCCGCGTTTGCATACCGCGTTTATGCACGTTTAGAAGCGTTTTTAAAAGATAACCTCAGGAGACCTTCCCAAATGCCCAGAATGCACTGAAAAATAGTAAAAAATTAACTATTTCAGACATTTTGAGAAGAATAGAGAGAGCAGAAGCAGAGAGATCAGTATGTGTTGAGATTACCTGTCTTTTTGGTTGTATTTACTATGGATCCCATCAAGAGCATAATGTGGCACGTTCTACCATTTTTTTCCTTCACGTGAAACCTGCAACTGACTGCGCTGGTGTACCGGGTCAATTTGAATACATGGAAAACGCTGTGCATGCATTTCTGATGATGAAAAAAAGCTCTGGACAGCATCTGGACATGGAACAGTTAAAAACGCTTCTAACCGCAAACACATAAACGCGGTCAACCGCGTTTACAAGCATTTACAAGAGTTTGGCATTTGAAAAGCAGGTAAAATCTACTCCTGAACGCAAGTTTGGTGCGTTAAAAAAAACAACTGTATCAACTGACTGTAAACGACTATGAGTGTACATGGACACATAGGAAAACATTAGGGAGGGTTCAGGAGCTGCTGATAAAAACGCAGAACAGCTCGTGAACGTCAGTTTAGGAGCTGCAGTGTACATGAGCCCTAAATGTTTGTGTGGTGGGTTTCTTTTGTATTCACTACAAAAGGGGACAATTGAAATCATTTATTGCAAAGGCTTTTGATGGCTCAAGTCTCAGTGGCGGAGCTAAGTTATAGCTATGGTGAAATTCTGCTTGGTTAAATGTTTTAAAGTTGTTTTAAGTGATGTTCATTTATTTAAACCAACAAACAAGGCCGTAGCCTATATTAATCCAATAAGGTATGGCGTAGTATTTTTTATTTGACGTGTTTGGAGTATTTAGCCTGCTGCTTATGATCCGATAACAGTGTTGCACTGGGCACAATGACTACAGGGGAACATCCGTTGTGGTGATTAGTAGACAGTGAGCCAGTTCTAGCATTATTGTGTGTTAACTACGATGGAATTCTGCCGAAATAATCACATTCCTAAAAGAGTATGATTGTGTGTGTGAAAAAATAGATGGATCATTAATTGCATCCATGCATTTGGGGTCATTTGCTAAAAAACCTAAATGCTTGCTAATAAACTGCTGAATCTGGGGAGTCTGTTTGGAATATGTAAGCACAAATGGAACATGCTTAAATGGTCCATTAAGTTAAAAGTTTCCCAAAACACTTATATTCAATGTATTTTGTGAATGAAACCTGTCACAGTTGCTTGTGCTCTCCACTGAACTGTCAAGCCATCAAATGGCTGGCGGCACAGCTGATCACATATGCAGCACCATGGCAACTGCAGATCAAACAGAGGCTAAGATGGCATGCTTGTTAACAATGGAAGGTTTAGTTTCATCTTCAGTTTAGCCATTGGATGCTCAGAGATTGTTCAAGTTCATCATGTTCATAATCATCCAGTTTTACAAAATGTCCAGGTGGACAGGGTTAGAGTTAGAATTTATGACAGAGAGATCTCATTGTTTTGATAATTAAGATGTATAAATAACCAGAGCTGACTCAAGCATCACTTCTAACTAGAATACCACATTTGAGTGGACTTGATCACTGCCATAGTGTCTGCACAGGCCACACTCTGCATATTCAGCCAATGTACATCATTATAACATGTTTCTGTATGAAGATCGTACAGTAAGGCAGTATATGGGATTTTAGTTTTCAGTTTAGTCTTATGGTTACCTTCAATATAAAAGGATCCTAGGGTGCTCAGCACGAATCCAGCCTCATCATGGGAGTAAAAAACTGTTATTAGCCAAAGGTACCACAACTATTACTGGATAATCTTCACAAAGCTGTGGATTCTAACACACGAGCAATGGAGATGTACACAGCCAGGACTGCTTTTCCTCAGACAAGCCAATATTAGGGATACCATTCTCAAATTTAACAAAAAAAAAAAACTTGGAGTATATTTAGATCTGTTTTTGTGTCTCATTTCTGTTTGCTGTTTTCCACTATGCTGTGGACAGATGGCTCACCTTTACAATTGTGGCCGGGGCTTAACACGCCCAATTGGGGACACATTAGTGGCACTCGCTAATGCTTGTATTTTGTAGGTGGAGGCCTCAGTCACATCAAAACATCATTAAGTTGGCATTCCAACTTAGCAGCAAGCAGACTTGACTTGCACAATTAACCCTTTGTGTACATCATACTTCTCAGTGATTCACACTTTAACTGTAAAGATACTTTAACTGTACTCCCAATGAATGTAGCATTTCCAAGGCAGTACTGTGCAGCCTTTACCCCACTCCATCAGCACAGCCTGACATCTCACTCCCAATGACATTACAAGATTTTTACCCGACACAGTGAGATCATCTCTTCACATGTTCTTGAGCTTCTCCACTCCAAAAGGCCCTGACTCTATCTCCTCTTCCCTTCCATGACCTCTAAGGCTAGGTGCATAGGCTACCCTGTTCTATGATACAACATACATGCACCCAACTCTAAGGAACTTCAGACCAGGCACTTTCTTGGAACTTTAGAACATTTACTTGAAGAGTGTGCAATATAAAACAGTCTCTTGCAGATTCCTCCATACACAGCTCTAGTTCATTCTAGCTTCAGGCTGCTCAGATATAGCTCATAAAGCATCTAAAGTCCATTGAATAAAGTCCACGAATCTGTCTTTAGTACTCCTACTGGATACCCAACAAGGGGAAGCCCGAAAAGTTAGAACAGAGTTACAAGTAGCTAAAGTCCTCCTTGCACTTCCCCATCCAAGAACCCAGCTAGGTTTCTTTCCCTTGTATTTACAGCCCACCACAAGGGGGCAGAGCCATGAATATGTGAAAATCGACACATTAACCCCCTCCTGCCTAATAGACAAGAACTTACTAAACATGTTTTAATCAGTAAAAACAGGTCAATATTAACAACATGAGGTAGAACATGGTGACGTATGTACCCCCAAGTGGGCACCTGCCTACACACTAATAGTCAATGGGATGTAATGCATTGTGTGTGTTCTTTTGAGCTCACTGAACTCGCCCATTTCAGAGTTTGAATTATGATTCCTACAGTTGCATTGCTCATGATGTTGGCCTTTGTCTACACGTTATGGTGAAGGTTTCAAACAAAAAAGTAATGTTAGCCTTTTCAAGGTCAGTGACTCCAGGTAGTAAAGGAAGTATAAATTATGTTAGCCCTGGAGCTTGCATCTTCAAACACAAGTCTGAAACTGCAGCTGGCATATCGCTATCTTAATAAGTTTCGTTTGACCCTATCCTCCCCCTATTGCCTATCTAAAGCCATTATTTTGTTTGGGATAGAGTGAGATTCAACCTCTCAGTTTGTCTGGCATCTACACAGGAAACAATGGGGAATCCTAAAACTTATAGTTTTCACCAGAACAGAAATGGAGGAAAAATCTACCAATGGGAACAACCATTCTGGTGGCAACTGTCTAAGAGGGAATTTCTTCTCATTTCCTATAACATCTATGGGAAGGGAAATCTCCCCAACACGATACAGACAGAAAATAACTGACAAGGGTTTTTACATTTGCTCGCTCATTAAAAAGTAGTTTTGGATATATTGAGCGCTACCCTTACATTTAACACATAAACACCATTTATCTATAAAACCTAACCTAAACCTAAACAGTAACACTTACCTTATATATAAAACCTGGCAATGAGCTTCTCTTATTTCAGAAGTCCATTCAGCTTGATACAGCCAATAGCTCTCAGGTGAACACTCCAGACCTTTTCTGAAGAAGAGGAGTCCATTCAGCCTAATACAGCCAGTAGCTCTCAGGTGAATACTCCAGACCAATGCCAACCAAAAGGAGTTCCTTCACCTTGATGGAGCCAAAAGCTCTCAGGTGAATACTCCATATCAGTACCAACCAAGAGTCCCTTCAGCCTGATAGAGCCAGTAGCTCCCAACTGAAAACTCCAAACATTAACTTAAGAAGAGTAGTCCATTCAGCCTGATAGCACCAATAGCTCTCAGGTGAAAACTCCAGACCAATACCAAAGAAAAGGAGGAACTTCAGCTTGATGGAGCCAATAGCTACAGTGGGGCAAAAAAGTAATTAGTCAGCCACCAATTGTGCAAGTTCTCCCACTTAAAAAGATGAGAGAGGCCTGTAATTGGCATCATAGGTAGACCTCAACTATGAGAGACTAAATGAGAAAAAAAATTCAGACAATCACATTGGCTGATTTGGAAAGAATTTATTTGCAAATTATGGTGGAAAATAAGTATTTGGTCACCTACAAACAAGCAAGATTTCTGGCTCTCACAGACCTGTACCTTCTTAAGAGGCTCCTCTGTCCTGCACTCATTACCTATATCATTGGCACCTGTTTGAACTTGTTATCAGTATAAAAGACACCTGTCCACAACCTCAAACAGTAACACTCCAAACTCCACTATGGTGAAGACTGAAGAGCTGTCGAAGGACGCCAGAAACAAAATTGTAGACCTGCACCAGGCTGGGAAGACTGAATCTGCAATAGGCAAGCAACTTGGTGTGAACAAATCAACTGTGGGAGCAATAATTAGAAAATGGAAGACATACAAGACCACTGATAATCTCGCTCGATCTGGGGATCCACGCAAGATCTCACCCCGTGGGGTCAAAATGATCACCAGAACGGTGAGCAAAAATCCCAGGACCACACGGGGGGACCTAGTGAATGACCTGCAGAGAGCTGGGACCAACGTAACAAAGGCTACCATCAGTAACACACTACGCCGCCAGGGACTCAGATCCTGCAGTGCCAGACGTGTCCCCCTGCTTAGGCCAGTACATGTCCGGGCCCACCTGAAGTTTGCTAGAGAGCATTTGGATGATCCAGAAGAGGATTGGGAGAATGTCATATGGTCAGATGAAACCAAAATAGAACTGTTTGGTAGAAACACAACTCGTCATGTTTGGAGGAGAGAGAATGCTGAGTTGCATCCAAAGAACACCATACCTACTGTGAAGCATGGGGGTGGCAACATCATGCTTTGGGGCTGTTTCTCCGCAAAGGGACCAGGACGACTGATCCATGTACAGGACAGAATGAATGGGGCCATGTATCGTGAGATTTTGAGTGCAAACCTCCTTCCATCAGCAAGGGCATTGAAGATGAAACGTGGCTGGGTCTTCCAACATGACAATGATCCCAAACATACCGCCCGGGCAACGAAGGAGTGGCTTCGTAAGAAGCATTTCAAGGTCCTGGAGTGGTCTAGCCAGTCTCCAGATCTCAACCCCATAGAAAACCTTTGGAGGGAGTTGAAAGTCAGCGACAGCCCCAAAACATCACTGCTCTAGAGGAGATCTGCATGGAGGAATGGGCCAACATACCAGCAACAGTGTGTGCCAACCTTGTGAAGACTTACAGGAAACGTTTGACCTCTGTCATTGCCAACAAAGGATATATAACAAAGTATTGAGATGAACTTTTGATATTGACCAAATACTTATTTTCCACCCTAATTTGCAAATACATTCTTTCCAAATCAGCCAATGTGATTGGATTTTTTTTCTCATTTTGTCTCTCATAGTTGAGGTCTACCTATGATGCCAATTACAAGCCTCTCTCATCTTTGTAAGTGGGAGAACTTGCACAGTTGGTGGCTGACTAAATACTTTTTTGCCCCACTGTATAAGGTGAACACTCCAATCCTACACGAGAGAAGAGGAGTCCATTCAGCCTGATGGAGCCAGTAGCTCTCAAGTGAACGCTCCAGACATATCTGAAGAATAGGAGTTCCTTTAGCCTGATACAGCCCATAACTCTTAGGTGAACACTCCAGAGCTACACCAAAGAAGAGGAGTCCATTCAACCTGAAGGAGCTGAGTGAACATTCCAGAATACTACCACCTTAATAGACAGGACTTGTAGTTTCTTCATTCACAATTGCAGTGAACAAATGATGCAGCTGTGCAGGCACAGCCGTTAATTCAAGAAAGGAGTAAGTTGGGAGAGGATATTGGGTGGTGCTAGAGCATATAACATGTTGCACTCTAAATACGGGTGTAACATGTAACATGCTTCAAAGGTGAAGTTTAAACGCTAAAGCCCTAGGTGATCCCTCCTGGGAACTAGCCTGCTTTATTTAATTGATTCCTGTGTACCAACTACTAGTCTTGGTCTTGGTCTACTGGTCTAAATTATATAGTCATGAGTAGTAAGCTTCAACTATTAAACTGCAACACCAGCAGTGAGAGGAGGAAGCAAGGGCTTGTTGACTTATCAGATCCCTCCAAGCCACCAGTGCCACAATGATGGTTGCAGATTATTATGTAAATAAACACTCCAACATAAATAAATAAATAACTATATATATATATATATATATATATATATATATATATATATATATACCCTGTTTTCCCTAAAATAAGACCTACCCCGAAAATAAGACCTAGTGCTATTTTTGGGAATTGCTAAAGAATAAGACCTACCCTGAAAATAAGACCTAGTTGTGATCAGGGCTTTTTTTCAGCTGGAACATGACGGAACGCCATTCCGCCACCTCCGGCACTGGCCTTGCGCACACCCATATCTATTGTCTCTTATAAACACAGAAGCGCAGCTGAAGTGACAGCACCATCTGCTCCCACAGAACCTCCCTACTTCTGTACTCGCTGTGGGACAGGGAAGGAACAGATATCTGCGGGTGCAGTATGCAGTGTGTTTAGGGGAGGGGCATCTCCTCCTGCAGCCTAATGCATGGAAGCCGATGCCCCAGGGGTCATCACCGGCCAGTGGGGAAGAGGTGGAGCGGTAAGTGCACTTGGTGCACTGTGTGGGAAGATAGGACCCAAAACGGGAGTTACTATAGAGAGGAGTCGGCTGCTGACAGCTGTGTTTTGCAAAGCTAGCTAACCATATGAGGGCAGTGGAGGGGTAGGGGAGGATGTGCAAAGGTGAGCTGCAGTCAGGTGTTGCAGAGGTAAATTGAGTTAGGTGAGTTCCAGGCAGGGTGCATAGGTGAGCTGCAGCTGGGGGGGATGCAGAGGTGAGCTGAGTTGCAACCCACCTTTGCACCCCCCAACCACAGCTCAGCTCTGCACCCCCCGGCCACAGCTCAGCTCTGCACCCCCTGGCCACAGCTCAGCTCTGCACCCCCTGACCACTGCTCACCTCTGCATTCCCCGTCTGCAACTCACCCCTGCACCCTGTCTGTGGCTCATATCTGCACCCTGTCTGAAACTCACCTGTCAAGTCACCCCTGCAACACCTGACTGCAGCTCACAACTGTCATCAACAGGCCCTCTCCATAGTAACCCTCATCCACAACTGCCTGCAGCTCACCTCTGCACCCCCTGTCCACACCTGGACATTTAAAAAATAATACCTACCCTGAAAATAAGACCTAGTGTGTTTTTTTTTGAGCCAAAAAAAATATAAGACAGTGTCTTATTTTCAGGGAAACACGGGTATATATATATATATATATATATATATATATATATATATATATACAGTGGGGATCAAAAGTTTGGGCACCCCAGCTAAAAATTTGTATTAATGTGCATAAGAACCCAAGGAAAGATGGAAAAAATCTCCAAAATGGATCAAATTACAGATTAGACATTCTTATAATATGTCAACAAAAGTTAGATTTTATTTCCATCATTTACACTTTCAAAATAACAGAAAACAAAAAAATGGCGTCTGCAAAAGTTTGGGCACCCTGCAGAATTTATAGCATGCACTGCCCCCTTTGCAAAGCTGAGACCTGCCAGTGTCATGGATTGTTCTCAATCATCGTCTGGGAAGACCAGGTGATGTCAATCTCAAAGGTTTTAAATGCCCAGACTCATCTGACCTTGCCCCAACAATCAGCACCATGGGTTCTTCTAAGCAGTTGTCTAGAAAACTGAAACTGAAAATAGTTGACGCTCACAAAGCTGGAGAAGGCTATAAGAAGATAGCAAAGCGTTTTCAGATGTCAATATCCTCTGTTCGGAATGTGATTAAGAAATGGCAGTCATCAGGAACAGTGGAAGTTAAAGCAAGATCTGGAAGACCAAGAAAAATATCAGACAGAACAGCTCGCAGGATTGTGAGAAAAACAATTCAAAACCCACGTTTGACTGCACGATCCCTCCAGAAAGATCTGGCAGACATTGGAGTTGTGGTACACTATTCCACTATAAAGAGATACTTGTACAAATATGGTCTTCATGGAAGAGTCATCAGAAGTAAACCTCTTCTACGTCCTCACCACAAAAATCATCGTTTGAACTTTGCAAAAAAAAAAAGTACGTTTGGAGAAGAAGGGGCACAGAATTTAATGAAAAGAACCTCTGTCCAACTGTTAAGCATGGGGTTGGATCAATCATGCTTTGGGGTTGTGTTGCAGCCAGTGGCACAGGGAACATCTCACGAGTAGAAGGAAAAATAGATTCAATAAAATTTCAGCAAATTTTGGATGGTAACTTGATGCCATCTGTGAAAAAGCTGAAGTTAAAGAGAGGATGGCTTCTACAAATGGATAATGATCCTAAACACACCTCAAAATCCACGGGGAATTACATCAAGAGATGTAAACTGAAGGTTTTGCCATGGCCTTCACAATCTCCTGACCTCAACATAATTGAAAATCTATGGATAGACCTTAAAAGAGCAGTGCGTGACAGACAGCCCAGAAATCTCAAAGAACTGGAAGACTTTTGTAAGGAAGAATGGGCAAAGATACCTCAAACAAGAATTGAAAGACTCTTGGCTGGCTACAAAAAGCATTTACAAGCTGTGATACTTGCCAAAGGGAGCAGTACAAGATATTAACTCTGCAGGGTGCCCAAACTTTTGCAGACGCCATTTTTTTGTTTTCTGTTATTTTGAAAGTGTAAATGATGGAAATAAAATCTAACTTTTGTTGACATATTATAAGAATGTCTAATCTGTAATTTGATGCCTTTTGGAGATTTTTCCATCTTTTCTTGGCTTCTTTATGCACATTAATACAAATTTTTAGCTGGGGTGCCCAAACTTTCGATCCCCACTGTATATATGTATATATACATATATATATATATATATATATATATATATATATATATATATATATATATATATACACTAATTTGAATAACAATTGTATTTGAAGAGAAGAGGTCCCTTTAACTAGAGATTGCAACTTGAGTCCTGTGATTTTTTAAAGTTCCTTATATGGTGGTGTCCCTTCTCTGCTGCTAGCAATGGTAGAGCCCATAAACAGCAGTGAATACTGGTAATTCAATGAAGTTAATCAGATATTCTGTGGTAATGCTCAAAGCAAAGATCTGATACTGAGGTGGAAAGATGTCTGCATAGTGTCTCTAGAGTGATGAAGAAATTGGGCACTCGCCCGCTCACCAATCCTATGGATAGCACAGCCTCCTAGGAACAAGAGTTCTTGCATAGGCTCTTGACTGTTTGCAAGGATGTGCAGAGTTGCTGCCTGAAGGCCTGTCAGAGCAGCGAGCAGAGATGTCTGTGTGAAGACCGAATAGTGAGAGTCCCGCTGCAGAGAAGCTGATGTGATCCTGGTGTGACAATCAGCGTCCATGCTGTGCTAAACTGATGTGCAGAGTCCCGCAGCAGTAGCCAACAATCTGTCTATGACGGAGAATGGCAGTCCCCCTGTGTTCAGCTCTATATCCTGCACTGAGAGAGTGAGCCATTCCCTTGATGTAGAATAAATTTGCTCTCCCAGCATCCTTCTGATTTGCCAGCTCTCTGGCAGTTGTAATTCAATCAGCACTCAAAAATACAGTATGTATTGGCTATAGGACTACAGGTCCCAAGAGCCTCTGCTGTCAGAAGAATTGGACACACTCTGCTATCAGGAAGTTAGAGTCCCAGTACTGGGCACTAAGGGAAAAAGAATTAATCATAGCCTCATCTGTAAAAGTCCCTAAAAGGCATAATGATATAGCTAGCACCTAGCTACATAACCCTGAACAAGAACAAAGGTCAAGGCAGGCATTAGACTTGGATAACCAGGAAGAAAGCCAAAGATCAGGACAGGCAGCAGACTCAGATAACCAGGAAATAAAGCTAGGGGCGGCGCATAGAAATCAATGAAACAAAACAGGCTTAAATACAGGTGTAATGTGTAACACGCTCCAAAGGTGAACTTCAAACTTACTGCAGCTCTTGGCCACCACATTATTGGTTATGGGGCTGCAGCTTCCTTCAAAATGAGCCCCTATCATAAGGTGACCATATTTTCAAAACATGGCTATGGCATGTCTATGCCTGCAAGCTGATTAGGATCCAGAACAACAGCAGCATGTTGGTCTGTTTCTCTCAGATATACTATATTCAAATAAAAATATTCATACTTAAATTATTGGCATGAAACTCATTCTTTTCTAAATCTCTTGAATTTTATCTGAAATACCTCCCAGGGGCCTCTTTCTACATGAGAGCAGTCTAACCTGGGACACTTCACTCCACTTCATATAGTCAATGCTTCTAACCTATTCCATCTCAAGGTCTTCAGTGTCATCTGTGTCCCTAAAGGGTAGAACTTCCATCAAGCCACTGAGATAGGAAGTGAGAGGAAATCTCTCTAGTGAAGAAACAGAAAGCAACAAAAACACATTTGTTTGAATTGGGGAAGGGTATTGCCTATATCAGGTTTTTATTTCCCTCACTGACATTGGGGATATTTCACTTACATCCTTAGTCAGAGACAGTGGCCACTATTTTATAACCAAAATTTTCCATAGAGGGATAGCGGGTGCTAGCGAGTTAAGGCAACCCCACTGGGACAGAACTATTTTGGAGAACCAGGAAATAAGAGAAATCAATGGTCAAAAGGCTTCTCATCACTGTAGGCACTCTCTGAACTCCAGGCATTTCAATGTAAGTTTGTGAAAGGGTCCTTCCTCACAAGCTAGTGCCCAGCAGTAATAACCAGTGTTCCTCTCCTAATGTTCAGAGGTCTGCTGATGGTCACAGTCCCTCGCTGCATCCAGCAAGTAAAATACTGATCCCCAGTGTGGGTTCTTAGGATCCATGTCCCCTCACATGTAGCATTGCACAGAGCATGATGGCAGCAGCAGTCTCTGATCAGCACTCTTCTCCTGGACAGCTCAGTATTAGATAGCTCCAGCAAACTCTGTCTACACACCACTGTTTCCCCTTCACTGCAAGCTTGTGGTGCTCTCCCTCTCAGGTGATCACCCCTTCCCCATGCTTTGTTGCCTCTGCCAATCACCATCCTTCCAGGGTTGACCCAGACCCAGCCAAGATGGCTGCCTACTGCACTGGAGGCACTCCATAAATGAGCATTGCAAAGCAGTCTCCTTAAAAATGGGTTCCGCACTTCTGCTTTCAAGAATATTCAGTTTAACCCTGTCCACAATGCATAAGGAAGTAGCAACAAAGGAAGAAGTTCTGCAGCAGTTATCAGATTCAATCCAGGTTACATCAGGAATCCATATAGTTTAATACAGTTATCAGTACAACAGACATGATGATGAAACGTGATGGGCACAAACATTGGAACATTTTACTGTTCATGTGAACTTAATAGCACATAGACCTCCCCCATTCTTGCCTTCCTAGTTCCACCCTGTAATCTCCAAGTTCTGGTGCTTCTGATCACTAGGAAAGCCTATACCCATGTGACAGTGCAGGACCCAGCCATTGGCCTCTAAAACACCCAGAGCTGCATTGTGAGACCAAGAGAAGTGGCAAGAAGTAATCTTTCCAAGGTGAAAAGAAATCCTGTTTTACACAGTTGTCATCAGAACCAGTGTCTTTAATAAAGGATTTCCCCCATCTGTTACTTTGATAATTGTGAAGTTTGGGATTTACCATCTGTTTCTATCATGGTGAAAATGGTCAACAGGTGAAGCAGAGGGATTGAATCTTCCTTGATCACCTTGAATCTTCCTTGATCACATTGACTTCTTCAAGGGGATTGAAGAAGTCACATGTGTGGGTGACGAAACACGTAGGGGCAGGACCTTTGGATGATGTCACAACATTCAGAAATCATAGCGGTGAGAGCAGTATTGCACAGGACCACTGTATCTTATGTACACGCTGTATATCCAGGTGAGATTGGGCACCCTGAACAAGTGAATGCAAATGTATCTGTTTTATTGGAAATAAAATACTTTTAACTATTTTAAGTTTCAATTTGCATGAGACAAGTGGTGATTTGGGAGAAGGTAAGCAGAATGCAGAGCTATATAAAAGCAACATCCATGATGTCAATGAAAGGGACAAAAAGTATTTTATGACTGAGCATAACATGTGAGGTCATAAACAGGAGGTGCGCAGACATCTGGTGGCGGTGTGGTCACTTACTATTGTTAGATGTAGCACGGATGGTGGCATTTAGTGGAAAAAGCACAGCATGATGTTATGAAAAGGACTTTATGTTACATTTTATCACTTTCACTGTTTTTCATTGGATTATGTTTCAGGGGTTGATATTGCACCCAATAGAACAGTGTTTTGTGATTCTTAAGCTTCAAGCAAGTCTCGATATTCTTATATCTAACTGAATAATTCCAGTAAAACCTGGTGGAATGGAATTTGTCTTCTATATGATTCAAATTACTGTAAGGTTCTCCATATTAATAATCTCATTACTATCACAATCTACATACCTGTAGTGGTAGGAGGTTCTATTTTAATGCAATGAACAGGTAGTAATTAGCCTTGGCAGAAGCAGAAAACGCCTTTAACTGTTGTTTCCTATTCAGCATTATGGCCGGATCTAGGTGGGTTCTGGGGTGGGCTATGCCCCCCCCAGATTTTAGTTGTGCCCCCTCAAAGCCAACCCTACCCTGCCACTATATTAACCTAACCTGCCATTATGCTGCCCTAATCTGACACTATACCACCCTAATCAGATACTTTACTGCCCTAGTTTGACACTATAATGCCCTAGCCTGACACTATACTGTCCTTGATTGACTATACTGATCTCAGTTATGCATTGTGTGAAGAGGATGAGCTCTACTGCCTGTGCCAAGGCTGAGTGCAGTGCAGGGATAGCTGTGCTTCTTTCCTCTGCCCTGTCAGCAGTGACCCCTGTCCTCTGCCCTCTGACATTTTTTACTGCACCCCCACATCGGACAGGCTAGATCTGGCCCTGTTCAGCATATTCTATATTTTATAAAAGTGTACTGAATGATAACTTCAGAATGCACTGAATCTGACTTTGAGTGTCCAATAAAGCACTTTCTTTGATTTACTTGCTATATCGTCTTCTGAGGTCTCCCCGTCTTTCCCTAAAGACTGTGTTACACCATATTATTGCCAGGAAGACCAACTGGATACTAGACCAAAATGGAGACGTACATTTTTTACACTGTTTAAACAGGGACTAAGAAATAAAACATACATAGTGGGACCTAATGCAAACCCATAGTGGTCACTGGAGGGTTTTTCCATATTATACATAAGCACTATAATCTACCATAGTAATTGGCCAACATACAATCACCCTAAGGAAGCATTGTGAACCCTCTTGTGATTCTAGCTGTCTATCATCTGATCTTTGCATTCACAGATTAGACAGTGCACGTCCATTTCTCCTTTCCGTCAAGATGCAGACTTCAGATTTACTGTCTCAAGACCAACAAATGACATTCCCGAAGGCTTTCTAGCTCTGTCGGTACCAAAGAGCGTTGATGGATTACCGCATTTCCTGCCTTTTCTAGAATCCTCAATTTTTTTTAAGCCATAGGGGACCTCATAAGTGTTCTGGAGTGTTTTACGCTGTATGGCCAGCAGGTAAAAGGAGATAGTGACTAATATTGAATTAAAGATTATGTTTAGTGCAACGAAAGGATCAGGCCCTGCATTTCATGCAAGACACGTCAAATAATCATCATTTGCAATGCTGTATTTAAAATGACGATGTCTTGTGGCATGCATTTTTCATAAGCTGAATGGCTTCCAGTACTTAGCAACTGTCACACATTTTGGGTGATTTTCCAAAATGTGTTAGAACACAGAGGAGTCAAATTTGATGGCATTTAAAGTCCATTTAGTCTGTAAGTTTAGCATTCAGCTTTAAGGTCAAACTTGTACAGGAGAGAAAAATACATTATACATTATTTTATCTGCGTGATCGGAGCGATAGCTGAGCAAATCCACTATACTGTGAGGTGCTTATCTGAAAAGCATACACATCAGGACTTGAAATAGAATTGTTCACACATAATGAACTCATAAGCAGCTGCATAGACAAAAAGAACATAATAACTAAAATCTGGCATCATTCAACTAAAAGCAGGTGGTGTTTGTACAACACGAACAATGTATAGTGCTTTTTATATAATTTCTTTCTTATGTTTAGGACAAAGAAATACATTTAAAATGTTTTTTTTTTTTAATTTAGTTCACTCTAACAAATATGGAATACTGCACACATACAGTTAATATTTCTTTTCGCAGGCCAGCAGGGGGGTGCATACAGCACATTTTACATGTTCTACTGGATAAATCTTAACGTGATAATGATTTATTTTTAACCACTTCAATACCGAGCACTTTCACCCCCTTCCTTCCCAGGCCAATTTTCAGCTTTAGGCGCTGTTGCACTCTGAATAACAATTGTGCAGTCATGCAACACTGTACACAAATGAAATTTTTCATTTTTTCACACAAATAGAGCTTTCTTTTGGTGGTATTTAATCGCCACTCTTTTTTTAAATTTTATTGCTAAGTAAATGGAAAAAGACCAAAAATGTTGTAAAAAAAAAAAAGTTTTTCTTCGTTTCTGTTATAAAATTGTGTAAATAAATAAATGTTCTTCATACATTTAGGCCAAAATGTATTCTGCTACATTTTTTTGGTGAATAAAACCCAAATCAGTATTTATTATTTAGTCTGTAGAAAAGTTATATATTCCATACAGTTTCTGAAAATTGATAAATCCTGATGTACTGATGGCCTATTTCATTTCTTGAGGCCTGAAAATGTCAGGACAGTACAAATACCCCCTAATGACCCCTTTTTGAAAAGTAGACAGTCGAAAGTATTTACTAAGAGGCATGGAGAGTTTTTTGAAGTTGTAATTTTCTGTCATAATTTTTGGGGAAAATAAAGAAAAAAAAAAAAAACATTTTCTCCTGTTTTTTTTTTACATACTGTCACCAGTGCAGTACGGCATCATCATATAACTGGTCTGGTAGTGATCAGGACACTGACTGGTGACAGTATAAAAAAAAAAAAATTAATAACTTTTTTTAATGATTTTTTTTAAAACAAATTCTGACCAAAGCAATACAATGGTACCATAGTAATGCTGTACTACTCTGGGACAGTGATCAAGATTTTTTTTTATTGTTTATAGCAGTAAATTTAATTGCTATAGGCAAGTAAGTGATTCATATTGTGACTAGCTGTGATTTGCTACAGTTAATCACATGGTACATACTGTATGAGTTGTGATTGGCCCTGTCTGTACCATGTGATCACTGTGATCAGTCAGCTAGCAACATAATTGAACACAATGAATGGCATTAAAGGAAGCCATTCGTTGTGTACAATTGAAATGTGATCTGCTTTGATTCGTCACAGCGATCACACGGTACCGGCAGTGATCAGTGTACAATGATCTGTCATTGGCTGTCCTACAGCAAAAATTTTGATAGGGATTTCATCAGTTGGAGGCAACTGTTACTGCAACCCTATTTATACTCCCTTATGTGGGGTTGTCAGAGGTGGCTAGTATATAAACTGTCTCTTGGTACAGGTGGCCAGACGTGGTTGGGCTATAATGGGCCTATGGAATCCTTTTGATACCCCTTAAAACTAGTGGTTTCTAGAATTAAACACTTTACAAGTAGCCAGAACATCTAAATGGGTGACTTCACAGTCAGCAGTCAAGAAGAGATAATGCTGACCTTGTTCTGGGAAAGGCGGTTTTCCTTTTTGGTCAGCCAGAATTTAGCTGCCTCGGACACTTTGATAAAAGAAGAGAAATCAAAAGCGATCTTTCACTGCTGGGGGGAAGCTGATGAACACGGAATACAAGCAACTTTTTTGCAATCCTTTTTCTGATGTGTACTGTACTGGCCCCCTTCTGTCCTTGGGTCCCTCTGCACTCAGGTGCTTAGAACAACAAAGAAACACTGCAATTATTTTATGGTTACAGAATACATTTGTGTGCCTTGTACATGTAAGGTTTGACTAGAAGATCATGCTTGGGTATTATTTATATCTGTTTATTCATCCATCTATTAAGTGCATGTATGCTCATATTTTAAAATGTTATTTGTATTACCTCTACAGACACAAACATATGCTCACTGATGAGGATGCACCCATTGTCCTCTAGCAGAGCTGGCTGCTTTGAAAACTCTCTCTGAGTGCTAATACAGCCATTGGGTGCAGCGCAAATCTAACAGGAAACAATATCAAGGCATTGTGTAGGTAAATAATATCTAGAATGCTGTATGTAGATACAATACAATGAACAGACGTTAAAGCCTCATGTAAGTGGGTGCTTACAGAATACCTGGGAATGCTTTGTTTTGCCCTGTCCACACATTGGGGGGGTTTCCTGTATTAATTGTACTGCTCCAAGTGTCGTGAGTTGGGCTAAGGTGATTCTCTCCTTTTCCCAGGTATTCATGATCCTGCCCTTGCTGTGGACCCAAAAATACAAGGGGAGGGAGCTATTGGAGAATTCGGCCAGCTTTGGGTCCAGAGCACCCTCATAAGACTGGAGGGGAGGTTCTGCTATGCTATGTAGTCCCTATGGAATACGTGACCCCATTACTGGGTTACCTAAATGGGATTCTTTCTGGGACAGAGAAACTACCAGCCATGGACTTGACTGAAGGACTTTACCTAGTGAAGGTATGAACCTGGGCAGCCTATGTTAATAAGATCAGGACTGTTATTATGTTTCTTGTCAAATTTTTCTGCATGGACTGTGTTGTTGGCAGTTTCAGTGCTATTAACTGTCTCCTGCCTGGTCTGAAGTTACTACAAAGGGGTGCATGAAAGTACATGGCGTATCCAAAGAACAGGGCCTGCAACACACACATGGGGAAGAAGAGGAGAAGCTAGAGAGCCACCAAGGAGGAGTAACCATACTGAGAAGATGGTGAGAGGTCATGTCTAACATGCAGTTGCTATGGGTAACCAGTAATGGTGGGAATGCTATAGAAGCCAGCCAGCAGGAGAGTGGCACTGGGCATGGGTGACGAGCCCTCTGGTAGCGGTGGTGGTCAGTACTCGGACTCCCTCCCTAGCAGTCTGTGGCCCTTGTGTATTGAGGACTGAATCTGCGGCACAGATTACCTTTTTTAGATGTTCTGTTCTGAAACTTCCAGCACTGGAAATTCCTAGGCATTTTTCTTTTTTTATGAGGTGGCTGGGCAGCTGCGTCTGCCATATTTACCCTGACTATAGACTATTATCAGTTGTACATCTAGATTTGAACAATGTGAGGGAGATTTACTAAAACTGGTGCACTCAGAATCTCGTGCAGCTGTGCTTGGTAGCCAATCAGCCTGTACCTTCAGCTTGTTCCATTAAGCTTTGCCAATAAAACCTGGAAGCTGATTGGTTTCTGTGCAGAGTTACACCAGAGTTTGCACTCTGCAGTTTTAGTAAATCCCCCCTGTCTATCCTAGCAAAGGGAGTTAAAGGTGTAAAGACTGGGCATTGTATATTAATGAGGACAGACTTAGGACAGGCTCACTCTAACCTTGCAGTCAGCCATGACATTTTCTCCAGAGAAACATCTAAAAGGTAAGAAATATTTTAAACACTTTTTTTAGATATGCTGTGCTAATGGGAACACACAAAAAACAATTTGAGGTTTTCTCAAATTTGACGACAAAAGTGGAAATACGCTTTAAAGCTGACCTCCAGGCAAACAACTTAAACGCATCTGAACTACAATACACGTATGTGAACTGTATTATCTACCTGAAGATTTGTATTCTTGTCCTGCACCTTGAGATTCATACACCCCTACCGGACAGCACAGCCAAGGAGAACACCACTTTCTCTGTAAAAGTAAAGGAATAGAGTGATGCCAGCTGCCCACTTCTGGGCTGCTAAGTGGACTAAAAAGGGGCATCAATACACTGATAATTTAATAACGATGCCAGTGCAGCTTTCCCCATCTGTCACCACCACATGTACACATGGAAGAGCTTGATTGTCAACTAGCACTGCACCATGCCCTCTCCCAGGCATTGAGGTTGATTTTCTAAAACTGGAGAGTGCAAAATCTGGTTAGAACTTCAGCTTGTTCAATTACGCTTTGACAATAAAACCTGGCTGCTGATTGGTTTCTATGCAGAGCTGCACCAGATTTTGCACTCTCAAGCTTTAGTAAATCAACCCCATTAGCTGGCTGCTGTGAAGATAAAGACGGGGAATGGTATTAAGACAGATTTAGGTACATTTGCCTTTTTTAGGTAAATCACATTGAATTATGTTTATAGTCATACATCACAACATAATTAAATTGTATTTTTAATACCTGCCTAAGGTTTAAATTTCAGTGGTACAAAGGACAAAGTAAGAAATGACCCATATGGTGAGGTCTGTCAGTAACATGAACAAAGCAGTCTTCCCCAGTAACTTAGTTTTTTAGACCAGTGAAGAAACCGACTCAGGTGAGGATGAAGCTGGATCTTTGGACAATGAGTGTCTGTTTATTAAAAGTCTGGAGCTATAGTTTTTGTAGCTGCTAATTTTTAATTTTCACACATCTGACTGAAGAACCACGTTAACAGACCAAACTGTCCAACAAAAGTGGCAGTTGGAGGGTTGAGACAAACCATTTAAACACTGACAGGAGTGCTTACAGTAGTCAGCTTTTATTCATCATTATGTAAAACCTTCCCAACCAATCCCAAAAGGAAAAAAATGTTTCTGTAACTGCTTAAAAAGTGTTCACTGGAATTCTGTTTTAATTAGTTATTCACTTATGAAAATCTAAATCTACTAGTCCATCTAACACTACCCTCTCCAGACAGTGCTGCTGTCCAAAGGTGTCTCCATTACTCCTCCATAGATAGTGGAGACACTCTAAGACAGGAAATGTGTTACTGGATGGATTATTAGGTGGAAAGAAAGGTACAAAAAAAGCCTAAAATATAAAAACAAATGCAGTCACCACTATTAACCACTTGTCTACCAAGGTACTTTCATAAATGTAGACAAGCAGTTAAATCAAGCTCAGAGCTGCTGCTGTGAGCTTGATACCAGCTTTAAAAGCGGACAAAGGGCTTTTCTATAAAAAATGATAAGGTTGCTCTATAGTGCCACTTTCATTTTTACGGGGCTCTAAAAGGGTGCCTTCGGCAGCAGCTTTCTGCTAAATTGAGAGGGGTTGTGATTTCTCCTTTCTGTCATTAAGTGGTTTTCTCACCTCTGGTATTAGTATGAGAAACCACAGTAAAACATACTTATGAATATTCATTCTTCCCCTAGCCAAACAGTGGGAGGTTTATGGTAATTGGAGCATGCTGGAGGAGAGTATACATTTTTGGGGAGAGCCATTATTATTATACAATATTTATAAAGGGGGACAGAATATGTGACAGAACAATACCAATACAATGCAAAACATGAGGGGATTGAGGGCCCTGCTCTTTCGAGCTTACAATCTAGGTGACATCTGATCTCTCACATACCCTAGGCTCTGGCCTGGGGTGAGTCTGAGAGGAGCAGCTGAGTGAATAGGCCTGATGTCTGAGGCCTGCACATGGCCAGTGAGTCCTGGTACTTGAGGAACAGATGATGTTTGAGATGAAGTACCAGAGGTCACTCTGCCACATGGATCCTGGAAGTTTCTCTGAACCATTGACGCCGAGAACTTGTGGAGAGACTGGGAAGGCGTCAAGATGGAAGACTACTGTTGCTGCCACTTGGAAATATTTGGTTTCTACTGGAAACAACTGCTACTAGGAAGGTACAGCAAAAATGAGTCTCCAGGCCAGTAACGGGTGTTCTGAACTCCCTACCTCTCTCTCTGGAGTTTTAGTGTGAGCGATAAACTCCTTTTGTTTGTATCTTAAAGTGACTGGCGCCCATCTCTTCATATCCCACTATTGCCTAAGTAATCTACACCCTGAGGTGAAATGTCAGCCCACCCTGTTACTACCATACCTTCGGAGGTCAGGGAGGTGCTACACTTCTGACCAGTTGCATTGGAGCAGGGTTCTCCAAACTATGGCCTAAGGGCCTCATATGAGCCTCTACAAGATTTTACTTTGACCTCAACAACTCTGATGTGATGGGGGACTTCTGATGTGATAGGGGGCTTCTGATATGTTGGGGGACTTCTATATGAAAGGGGGAATCTGAAGTAATGGGGAGGGGGCTTCTAATTTGAAAAAGGGAGATTTTATGTGAAATTCTGACTCAGATGGTAGGAGAGGGGAGGGGAGCTCTGATGTGATAGGGAAGCTTATAAAATGAAAGTGGAATTCTGATGGAAGGGGGGGGGGGCTCTAATGTGATCGAGAGAGCTTTTGAAATAAAAGGGGGGCACTGACAGAAGGAGAAGGGAGGGAGGCTCTGATGTGATAGGGGAGCTTCTGAAATGAAAGGGGTACTCTGATGTGATGGAGGGATTCTGGTGTGATAGGGGGGGCTTCTGATATCATGGGGGACTTCTATATGACAGGAGGGATCTGATAGGGGAGGGGGTCTCTGATCTGATAGGGGAGCTTCTAAAATGAAAGGCAGACTCTGATGGAATGAGAGGGGAGTGGGGTTGTGATGTGACAGGGGAGCTTCTGAAATGAAAGAGGAACTCTGATGGAAGAAGAGGGGAGTGGGGCTCTGATGTGATAGGGGAGCTTTCGAAATGAAAAGGGGACTCTGATGGAAGGAGAGGGGAGGGTGGCTCTGATGTGATAGGGAAGCTTCTGAAATAAATGGGGGACTCTGATGTGATGGAGGGATTCTGATGTGATAGGGGCTTCTGATATGATGGGGGACCTCTATATGACAGGGGTAATCTGATAGGAGAAGGGAGTGGGGCTCTGAACTGATAGGGGAGCTTCTAAAATGAAAGGGGGACTCTGATGGAAGGAGAGGGGAGTGGGGCTCTGATGTGATAGGGGAGCTTCTGAAATTAAAGGGGAACCAATATGGAAGGAGAGGGGTTCTGATGTGAAAGGGGAGCTTCTGAAATGAAAGGGGGACTCTGATGGAAGGAGAGGGGAATGGAGCTCTGATGTGATAGGGGAGCTTCTGAAATGAAAGGGGGACTCTGATGGAAGGGGGCTCTAATGTGACAGGGGGAGCTTCTGATATGAAAGAAAGACTCTGATGTGATAGAGGGACTACTGATGTGAAGTTATTTTCTTAAAGTGTGTTTTGTAAAATACAATTATTTGTAAAATATACAATATGGCCCTTGTACTCAAAATAATCCCTGACCCCTGCTTTAGCTCAACACTGTCTAAGTCTGTATGAGCTAATTATTCACATTACATTTTTGTAGCACCATCCTAGTCAGATAGGGGGAGCTAAGAGCCTGATTGTTAGCTAGGAAGGCTGAGTAGCAACCTGGGTGTGATTGCTCCAAGCTGAGAGGCTCTGTAGGCCAGCCCCTCTGGAATTTCCCCCTGCTCTAGAACTTTGGAGAAAGGTCCAAAAGCAGTGGGTGGATCTGAGGAGTGGCTGGCATGTACTCTTGGGTCCTGGCCAATCCCCAACAAGAGTCTTGGCAAGGGGCCAGGACAACTCTTAAAAGAGAAAGAGCCTGCTCAGCTGGAGAAGAGAGAATTTGGATGGAAGACAGAGAACAAGATGCAAGGTTGAAGGCAGAAGCCTGGGAGGGGACCCAGATGGAGAGAGGGGGGTCACTTACAGGCAGTGAAGCTGGGAAGATGGAAAACTTGGGACTCCACTAGCACCCCCCACCCCGAGAGAGGACCACCTGTGTGGCAGGGAAGGGGCAGCCCCGCTAAAAGACCTGGTAGCAGCCATCGACCCACCTGTATACCTGCACCCTCTGGGCCAGATAGGGGAAGGAGCAGTCGGGTGAGAAACCAGATTTGTCACCTACTGAACTGTCTACTCTTTTAAAGGGACAGGCACCAGATCCCCTGCTCAGAGATACCTCCAGAGAGTTGGCTAGAGGAGAAGGAGTTTATCTAGGATCTGGGGTGGTACAGTAGGAGATGCTGGCTAGCTCTCCAACAGAGACTGTATTGCAGCGGAGGGTTGAAAATCATTCCAGGAAGTTGTCCTCAGTTCACCTCTTCCATTGAGCATCCTCTACACCCCTAACCCTATGCCAGTTCAAATCCCGCTAATAAAATCACAAAAACAAAGCTCAAGGACTGATCTCTGACTCCTGGATGCAAGTCAGCATGAAAATACGTGTTTCCTGGCTGTGCGGGGCTATAGGGGGACCCGAAATCATTGCAACTCATATGGGGGTAGTGTTACATTTCTTTTTTGTGTAAGTATTGTATGACAAACACAAACTAATAGGTGCTCTTTAAAAGGCACATCATTTCTCTGACTATTTTCTGCACCAACAATGTAACTTTGATTTTTAAATTTCATATTTCTCAATGTAATGTGTAATGGGAATTATTCAACACTAGAGATTATTTTAAGAATCCAGTTGTCCCGTTTCAGAGCAAGGCTTTGAAATTGAAATGATGGAGTCTTCACTCTGTTAGTGGCACAGCAAGGTAGAAATGTTTTTCGTGACATCCCTGAGGCAGAAGTGGGCTATGGATTCTTATACCTAATGTCTAAAAATAGTTTTATAAAAAATCTATTAAATCAGACAAATGAGCTGCTATATTTAAATTCATACTACAAACACTGCCGATCATTGATCGATATTTGGCTCTACATATGAGATTCTTTGCAAAGTTTATTCTTCCCTGTCCTGTCTTCTACAGAAAAACCCACACATTTACTATAAGCAAATGTATCCAGGCATGACTGCCTTGTCCTCCCTGTACATGTCATAGGAAGTAGTTTATAGAAAGGTAAGCCCTGAAAATCCACCTGTCAATCTACCTTTAAAGCGGAACTTTGGTTAAAAAAAATTCAGCTTAGTGTACAATTTCAGCATCTGCCTGGCCAATCGAAACTGTCAAAGATCGGACAAGAAGAAGACTGGCCAAAGATGTTAGCGGCCTTTGAGGAAACTCCGATACAACGCCAAACTGGATTGGCCAATCAAAACTGTCAAAGATCGGACCAGAAGATGACTGGCCAAAGATGTCAGTGGCCTTTGAGGGAACTCTGAGACAATACCACACTGGATTGGAGGTGGGTATAGTTCCGTTTTAATGTAATTACAACTCAACTTGCACATGAAGGAACAAGGTTTACATTTTAAAACAGTTGCCTAAGCTGCAAAAGTCCAAGGCATCTTGGCAAATATATGCAGAGATGTATAATTTTGTGACAGTATATTTCACTCAACCTGACTGATATCCAGAATAAATGGCCTAAAATGCACATTTGTATCATAATCTATTTTTTATTTCCACAAAATACCATTTTCTCCTTTTTACCTCTCAGTGATGTTGATCCATAGCACTTTGGCCATGTACTAGTTCCCATTGCCTCCCATTCCGTTCATCACTACCAGAAAATGTAATGCTTATGTAGCACCCTCCTAGGTTAGGTGCTAGGATTAGTAGAGAGTGTATATAGTTATGTTTCCCTGCCTAACAGGAGGACTGCTAGATAAATTTAGTTCAGCTCTCTGCTTAACAGAGATCTGCAATTATTCAATGAGGTTTGCTCAGTGTGTTTTAGTGCTGGGAGTTCTGCCTCTGACTTCCTCTGTATGTAGGTAACCTAGGAAGGTTCTGGGTGCATAGGTGGAACTCATGCAGAGTACAATGTGAATATTAATACCCCTCCAGCCAAATACAGGAAGGATAGCCCTGGAGAATTCTGGGAGAGGGTATTTATTCTTTAGGCATACTGAGCTCTAGGTCTTTCTAGGAGTGGATTGTACCAGAACAGGGGAGTGCACGCTTCCTCTCCTGGCACCTGCTGCCATGTGGCCTCGTGTAACCTGAGGGCGTGAAGAGAGTGAGAGTGTGCCCTGGTTCTGCAGAGAGCTGGCTAAAGGGGTGTCTATTGAGGATCTGGTCTGGTATCACAGAGAAGAGGCTGCAGGCTGTTCATTTGGGCCTTGTGAGTACAGACATGCTTAAGATCTCATAGACTGTTGCTGTTAACCCCCTGTAATGCTATAGTCAGCTAAGGGTCCAGCCAAGGGAACACTGGCTAGTCTTCCAAAGAGCTCTATCCAGCTTGCAAAGCTACTCAGGGTCTTTGTTCAGCTTTGCTGATACTGTTGCTGCTAACTACAAGGGGAAGTCATCTATCTGCTTTCAGCAAGGACTTCACCTAAAGCTCAGCCAAAGATCAGATAGAGTCCTCAGAATTATTGTATTCTTGGAGAATCCTACTAAATCCCCCTCTCCCTATTAAAGTTCTCCAAATATAAAACTACAAAACAACAACCCCTAAACTAATCATTTAAAACAACAATCAAATGCATGTGTGCACCTGGCTGTGAAGATACTTTGTGTCTACCAGCTAGACAAAAGTGGGGAAGACCTGGACAAAATCCTAGTGCAGGGGTAGCGAACACGCGGCTCTCGAGCCGCGTATGGCTCCCGGCCAAAATGAATGCGGCTCTTTGCCTCTTATCATATTTTGTATACTGTGGCTCTTTGCCAAGTTTCATGTTTCTCTTATTTTTACCTGTTCCTCTATCCAGCGGCGTGCTGTCTTCCGGCTTCTGTAGTGTGGGCACTGGGCATGACAGCCGGGTGCCAAGTGCGCATGCGCAAGAAGCGGTGCTTTTTGTGAATGGTAAGGCGGCACCTGGGACACATGACAGATCCCAGAAGCCGCCGGACCAATCACAAAGCGCAAGTGCTTCTCGCTCATGCGCACTGGGCACCCGGCTGTCATGCCGAGCGCCATTACAGAAGCCGGGAAGACAGCGCGCGGCTGGATCGAGGAACAGGTAAGATCAAACAAAAACTCTGCGGAAGTAAGAGCGGGTACCTGTCAAATTCAGGTACCCATCCCCACCTCCCCAAAGGTCAGCAGTCATCTGTACTGTCCGCAGTCTCTGGTCATCCCTGTGCTGTCCGCAGTCTCTGGTCATCCCTGTGCTGTCCGCAGTCTCTGGTCATCTCCTGTAATGTGTCTGCAGTCCATTAGTTCAGAATTTTTTTTTGTAAACTTGTGTGTTAGAGTGAGAGAGAGAAGGGAGAGAGAGAGAGACAGGTGCCACAGCAACCTCCAGGGTAGTTGGTGTGTTAACTCTGGCTAAGTTGCATTTGATGTGTGTATTGAGGGTGGACACTTACCTTGAAATGAACACATTGTTGTTTTGTAAGGGGAAGAAAGTGTTATGGTGAATAATATGGTTTTAATTATGTGTTTTTGTGTGAGTGTTTGTCTGTTTTGGCAGGTCACTGCGTGGTGTGGCTCTCTGACTTTCACAGTTTAAAATTTTGGCTCTTTGTGTCTAACTTGTTCGCCACCCCTGTCCTAGTGGCTCCTACAGGGGTGAGGCTACACTTACTAGCACATCAGTATTCAGGACAGTCAGCTAAAGACTGCATATTAACATACATGCAGGCTCCATTTGAAGTCAATTAAGTAGTTTTATGTTTCCAACAGGTATATATCTGATCACATATGCAGAGATTCATCCAAAACTGATATATGCTAACATATTCGCATTTCGTTTCTGATACAGGAAAATGATTATGCATATGCAACAATAAACTAAAAACAAATCTAAGTACTCAGTTGGTGCATATTCCTACTTTAACAGAATTGGTAATCAGCTGAATGATCATAATTTGGAGTTTAATAAATGGGTGAAAACTTAGAATCAAAAATGGAAACCTGGCT